>NW_027555958.1:303318529-303563529 GCF_003287225.1 Phascolarctos cinereus | reverse complement strand
AGTGGGATCTACCCTAGTGCGAATGATCACCATTCCTCTCTTAAGGCAATATAAGAAACAATTTGTGGTGGGGCAACTAGGTGATGCAGTGAATAGAGCACTGGCCCTGGAATCAGGAGGACCTAAGTTCAAATTTGGCCTCAGAGGTTCCTAACACTCCAATGACCACCCAGGATAACCACTGCAGTACCCTAAACCAATGCTAGTCAGTTCATTCCCAGGGTCTCTTCTGGGAATGAAAGTAGGAAAAAATGTCTTGCCCCACTAAAAAAAAAAAATGTGTTTTTTTGGCTACCATATTACACGTTGATATTTTGAATTTGCATTCCACTAATATTTCCAGATATTTTTCAACTGAATTGCTATTTAGCTTTGCCTCCTCAGGCCCCTTCCCCACCTCCATCTTGTACTTGTGAAGTTGACTTTTTTAATACATGTTTTTATAGTCTATTACACATTTTATCTTATCAGATCCAGCCCAGTGTCCTACCCAGTCAAGATCTTTTTGGATTACGACTATTATGCAATAAGTTAGCTATATCTTCAAGCTTTGGACTCTCTGCACATTTTGTAAGCATGCCACCAATGTCTTTATCCAAGCCATTTATAAACATTTTAGACAGCACTGCCCAAGTGCAGATCCCCAAGGCCCTACTTTGAAGGTGACATTGAATTATTAATGACTACTCTTTGGGTCTGGCCATTCAACTATTCCCAAACCTAACTGTACCATCTAGCCCTATGTGTCCATCTTGTTCATAATGGTTTGCTAAAATCAAAATAAACTATATGTTCAGCATGCCTCTTATGAAGTCCTTCCTCACCTCTGACACTCATTTCTTAAAGGCTCAGCTTAAGTGCCAGGTACCTACTCTCTAAAGCCTTCTTGAACCTCCACAGTTGATAGCATTATCTCCCTCCTCAAATTACTTGGTATTTACTTCTTTGGGTCCATGTTATATCTTCTCCAGTAAAGAGAAAAGGGGAGTTATTTCATGTTTGCATTTGCATCTCTTTTGCCCAGCACAGTGCCTTATACACAATAGATACTTAGTGTTTGCTGTGCTGCATTGACTTGACTATAGGCTTCTCCCTTGTGTTTCTCCCCATAGCTTTTGGGCAGATCATTCTGAGGTTCCTAACACTCCAATGACCAACCAGGATAACCACTGCAGTACCTTAAACCAATGCTAGTCAGTTCACTCCCAGGGTCTCTTCTGGGAATGAAAGTAGGAAAAAATGTGATTAAAAATCCAAAGTCTATAAGAAGGAAAACATGTATTTGAAGAGTAATAAATGAAAGGCAGAAGAGCTTAGCCTGTGGAAAGCTTTCCTCAGCTTCACATAATCCTCCTTTTCCTTTAAAATGCTCATCTTTAAATTACAATCCATTTAGGGGGGCGGAGCCAAGATGGCGGAGTAAAAGCAGTGACTTGCTTGAGCTCTCCCCCAAACCCCTCCAAATACTCATAAAAAATGGTTCTAAACAAATTCTGAAGCAGCAGAACCCACAAAAAGACAGAGTGAAACAAATTTTCAGCCCAAGACAATCTGGATGATTGATCAGAAAGGTGTATCGCACCGGGCTGGGAGCACAGCGCAGCATGGGCTCGCAGGCCACAGCAAATCTGGAGCAGGCCTCAGAGGACTGAATCGTGGGCAGCTGTGGAGGTTTCCAGACTCCTCAATCCACAAATGCCAAAGACAACTTAGAAGGTCAGTGGGAAAAGTCTGTTTCTGTTGGTGGTCAGAGAGGAAGGTGGGGTCTCAGCTCCATTCCCCAAGAGCCTGGCCCTGGGAGGGGCAGCTGCTTCCCGAGCTTCTGGCCCACAGACTGAGGGGGAATCCAGTGGCTGATCAGAGAGGGACTGCAGGGATCTCTTTGCCAGTGCTGAGGCAGGAATCTCTTGCTTTGCCCGTGTGTGGATCTGGTCACAGTTCTGGGTGGCAGTGCTGGGGTGAGGAGGAGCGCTGGAGTGGTGGAGCTTGTAGTGGCTGTGGAGAGGAACCCCTCCTCACAGTTATGGGACAGAAAGGAATACTTACGGTCACAGGCCAGGAAAGGAGTAAACACCTCGCCCCTTATCATACCACCTTGGAAGAACTGAAAATTTACAGGTCCCTACAAGTATCTCTGAAAACAGCTACACAAACCCCTGAAGCTTGGGACAGTACACTCTCCACATTGGAAGCAGACTCTTACCTTAACACAGAGTTTAAAACTCAAGTAATTGGCTGGGATCATGAGCAAGCAGCGCAAAAAGAGTCAGACTATATTATCTTACTTTGGTGAAAAAAAGATCAAAATATACAACCAGAAGAAGACAACAAATCAAAGCTCCTACATCCAAAGCCTCCAAGAAAAATATGAGTCAGTCCCAGGCCTTGGAAGAGCTCAAAAGGGATTTTGAGAAGCAAGTAAGGGAAGTAGAGGAAAAACTGGGAAGAGAAATGAGAGTGATGCAAGGAGACCCAAAAAAATACTGAAGAAAATAACACCTTAAAAAACAGCCTAACCCAAATGGCAAAAGAGGTCCAAAAAGCCAATGAGGAGAAAAATGCCCTAAAAAGAAAAATTGGCCAAATGGAAAAGGAAGTCCAAAAGATTACTGAAGAAAATACTTCCTTAAAAATTAGAATAGAGCAATTGGAAGATAGTGACTTTATGAGAAATCAAGACACAGCAAACAAATCCAAAAGAATGAAAAATTAGAAAACAATGTGAAATATCTCATTGGAAAAACAACTGACCTGGAAAATAGATCCAGGAGAGAGAATTTAAAAATTATTGGACTATCTGAAAGCCATGATCAAAAAAAGAGCCTAGACATCATCTTTCAAGAAATTATCAAGGAAAACTGCCCTGATATTTAGAACCAGAGGGCAAAATAGAAATTGAAAGAATCCACAGATCTCCTCCTGAAAGAGATCCCCAAAGGAAAACTCCTAGGAATATTGTAGCCAAATTCCAGAGTTCCCAGGTCAAGGAGAAAATATTACAAGCTGCCAGAAGGAAACAATTCAAGTACTGTGGAAACACAATCAGGATAACACAAGATTTAGCAGCTTCTACATTAAAGGACCACAGGGCATGGAATATAATATTCCAGAGGGCAAAGGAGATAGGATTACAACCAAGAATCACCTACCCAGCAAAACTGAGTATAATCCTTCAGGGGAAAAAATGGTCATTCAGTGAAATAGAGGACTTTCAAGCATTCCTGATGAAAAGACCAGAGCTAAACAGAAAATTTGACTTTCAAATACAGGACTCCAGTGGAACATGAAGAGGTAAACAGGAAAGAGAAATCATAAGAGACTTATTAAGATTGAACTGTTTACATTCCTGCATGGAAAGATGATATTTGTAACTCATGAGAACTTTGTCAGTATTAGGGTAGTTGAAGGAAAAAAATTGTATATGTATGTATATATAGATAGTAGAGGGCACAGGGTGAGTTGAAGATTAAGGGGTCATATCTGGAGAACAAAATTAAGGGATGAGAGAGGATGATACTCAGAGAAGAAAGGGAGAGGTAGAATGGGGTAAATTATCTCACAAAAAAAACAGGAAAGAAAAGTCTCTCACAGTGGAGGGGAAACAGGGGAAGGTGAGAGGGAATGAGGGAATCTTATTCTCATAGGATTTGGCTTAAGGAGAGAATAACATACACATTCAATTGGGTATGGAAATCTGTCTTACCCTACAGGAAAATAGGGGGAGAAGGGGACAAGAGAGCAGGGGGTGATAGAGAGGAGGGCAGATTGGGAAAGAGGGTAATCAGAAGCAAATACTTCTTAGGAGGGACAGGGTCAAAAGAAAGAATAGAATAAATGGGAGGGCAGGATAGGATTAAGGGAAATAGAGTTAGTTTTTCACAACATGTCTACTAAGGAAGTGTTTTGCATAACTGTACATGTACAACCTATGTTGAGTTGCTTGCCTTTTTAATGAGGGGTGGGTGGGGAGGGAGGAAGGGAGAAAATTTGGAACTCAAAGTTTTAAAAACACATGTTTTAAAAAAAATGTTTTCACATTCAACTGGGAAATAAGAAATACAGGAAATGGGGTACAGAAGTCTATCCTGTTCTACAGGAAAATAGAAGGGGAAGGGGATAAGAGAAGGGACGGGGGAGAGATAGAAGAGAAGGCAGACCAGGGGAAGGGGTATTCAGAATGCATGCCATCTTGGGGTGGGTGGGGGGAGGGGTGAGAAATTTGGAACTCAAAAACTTGTGGAAATTTAATTAAAATTAGGAAAATAAAGGAAAAAAAATTACAATCCATTTAGAAGTGAGTCCCTAGGATCTAGAATGTTTCCTTCCAAGCCCCAACACTCAGAAATGGAGTGCATACTACTCATCTTATTCAGCATTTTCACCTTCTGTTTCTTCTTCCCCCTCTTCTTCCTCCTCCTCTTCTTCCTCCTCCTCTGGTTCAATTTCCTCCCTCTTCATCCCTTGACTTTCTCCACTCTGGTTCTCATTCTCTCTTTTTGTATCATCTTTTATTTTTACCTTCTTTCCCTCTTTCCCATCCCTCTCTGTTTCTGAGTCATCCATGTCCCCCTTTTCTTTTTGCTCATTTTCCCCAACCTCAGGATCCTCATATATTTCATCTAAAAAGGCAAAAGAAAAGAAAAGAAAAGAAAAGATTCATTAAGCTCAATTGCCAGGCAGAGAAAACCAATCTGTAACCTCAGGGTCAATACTGTTGAGAAGTGCATCTTATGAGACAGAAGACACACCCAGAAGAACAGATATTTTAGTAGAACTCTAGTTGAGATTCATCTATATTTCCTGTCTAAGAACTTAATGCCTGTGTGGGTATGAGAGGACAAGTGTGCATGTGGGGGAGGGGCAGGGTACAGGAGAAAGGGATAGGATCATAGCCCCTAGGGCTGGAAGGGATCTTAGGGGTCACTCAGTCCAACCTTTTCATTTTAAGAGTGAAGCAAATGAAGCCTAGAGAAGTGATTTGCTCATAAATGGCCAAGCTGTGATTCAAACTCAGGTCCTCTGACGTCAAATCCCATCCCCTTGCAATTCCAGCATGTTCCCGGGTTGTTGCATTTCATTTGCTGTACTCTTTAACTTCTCTGAATGAGAGGAATCCCTAAGATGTGTATTGATCATTGAGTGGGAAGCTTTGGGTGGAATATGAGCTGCCAGCCAAAAAAGCAGTGGAACGAGTAAGTCTTACAGGAGCGCTGTCAATCCCAAGAGATCCTTTGCCAAAAAGCCTGTGCACCTTCTATTTCTGGGCCGCCCTTCTCTGGGACACCCATCACAGGCTCTCAGGAATTTCAATGGAGATAACTTGGAAGTCTCGTCCTCCCATGGCCTCAGGGAAGACTAAAACGTGCTCGTGTGCTGCCACCTTCAGTCCCAAGAAGCAAGTGCAGGATAAACGCTCTGGTTTGGCAGAAAGAGCCTGGTGACTCTTTATTCTTCATGGATTCTTTTAAAAAATTGTGCATACTCTTTGCAGCAATGCCACTTCTAGGTCTGTATCCCAAAGAGATCATAAAAATGGGAAAAAGATCGACATGTACAAAAATATTTACAGCAGCTCTTTTTGTGGTGGCAAAGAATTGGAAACTGAGGGGATGCCCATCAATTGGGGAATGGCTGAACAAGTTGTGGTCTATGAATGTAATGGAATACTATTGTGCTGTAAGAAATGATGAGCAGGCAGACTTCAGAAAAACCTGGAAGACTTGTATGGTCTGATGCTGAGTGAAGTGAGCAGAACCAAGAGAACACTGTACACAGTAACAGCCACATTGTTCGATGACTGACCTTAATAGACTCAGCTCTTCTCAGCAATGCAAGGATCTAAGAAAACTCCAAAAACTCATGATGGAAAATGCTATCCATATCCAGAAAAAGAACCATGGAGTGTGAATGCAGATCAAAGCATACTATTTGCTCCCCTTTTCTTTTGTTGATTTGTTTTATTTCTTCTTTCCTGGGGTTCTTCCCATTAGTTCTAATTCTTCTATACATCATGACTAATGTGAAAATATGCTTAATATGAATATATAAGTAGAGCCTATATCAGATTGCATGCAGTCTTGGGGAGGAGGGGGAGAAAATTAAAAATTCAAAATCTTATGGAAGTGAATGTTGAAAACTAAAAATAATTTAAAATTTAAAAAAATCAACAACAACAAAAAAGGATCTCATCAGAAGGCTTATAAAAACTATGGTTTCATCATCTTCACCCTCATCCAGTCTCACAGGAGAAGGAAGGGAAGTCCATTCCCAAGCACCTATATCTTACAGGTGACTCTCCTTTAGACTTGCAACGTTTCTCAGGGTAGCCCAGCTGCTCTCCAGCAAGAAAGCTGAGCCCCCTTTTTTGTGGGGTCCACTTCTCAGTGAATGTGTTGGCTTTGCCTAGGGGAGAGCAGTGGGGATCCTACTCTGGTTTCAGGCACCTTGGCAACAAAGCTACTTGTTCCGATTAGGCTATAAGCATCTAGCTAGGCAACATTCTTGGTTCCCTGTGTGATAAGACACACAATATCCTGTCTTCTATGCTTATCTGCTCGAACAGTAGGAGGAATTAACAGCGGGCTCTGGCTGATCCACATCCTCATGACCCTGTAGTATTACACTCTGTTACAACTTTACAAACAAACACATTGCCAAATTCCTCAGCTGGCTGTCCCACTGGGGCATCTCAAAATGGACTTGGGCCCCAAACCAAATGCACGTTTTCCCCCTAAACTGATCTCTCTCCCCAACATCCCTATTTTGGTGAGGGCATCATTACTCTTCCCATCAGATGGATCATCTTCCAATCACAGAATTTATTCCAATCATATCTGAAGGCATCTAGATAGTGTAGTGGTTAGTGCACTAGACTTGGGAGTCACAAAAACTTCAGTTTCAATCACAACTCGGACATTTATTAGATGAGTGACCCTGGAAGTCATTTAACTTCTGATTGCCTCAGTTTCCTCATCTATAAAATTGAGATAGTAACACCTACCCCACAAGGTTGTTGTAAGGATCCAATGAGAAAACATACATAAAGCACTTTGTAAATGCCATTATTGTTATCATCATACCCAGCTTCCAGCCTCAGAGCCACCCCTCACATCTCATCAGTTCCCAAATCTTGTCAATTCTACTTCTACATCTCTCACAGTTGTCCCACATCCATCCTTGGCGCCTTTTGGCTGGAATGCTGCTGCAGTAGCCCACTAAATGCTCTCCCTCCCTACCTCCATCAAGAAGCCTCCATGTCTCCCTATTGTCTCTGGGATAAATAGAAACTCCCATTTGGCATTTAAAGCCCCTCCAAGCCTGGCTGTAGCTGATGTTCCCAAATTTATCATGCTCTCCTTCATACACTCTATGTTCCAGGCAAATTGGCCTCCTTGCTGCTTACCATCCATAAGATTCCACCTCCCACCTTTGCACAGACTGTCCCCCATGCACCTCCTCCTCTAGATTCTAGATTCCTTCAAGGCCCAGCTCGTGAGCCATAAGACTTATCCTTATCCACCCCATTGTTAATGCTCTTTCCCACACACTGTAAATTACTCAGCATTTATTCCACATATATTTCATTCTTAAAAATGATTGTAATGCATGTTTTCCCCAAGTAGAATGTAAGCAACTTGAGGCCAGGGATTGTTCCACTTCTGTTTTTGATTCCCCAGAGCCTTGTACAATGCATAGTCAAATGGATCTGCCATCTCACTGATTCTGTTCCCTCCAATGGTGCAAATCAAAACCAATCCATACTCGTTTGTCATGTGCAGCTCTCATCCACGTCCTCCTGAAAGCTGACCTCATGGGCTTCACCCAAGGCACTGGGCGTGTCTACTGTCACCTCCTGCTCAGCCTGTTTTCTCTTCTAGTCATATGATTCTTTGATAACATCCTCATTGGTCACACCATGGGCCTTTCCTCTGCCCTCTGTGTGATAATCATCCTTGGCTCTTCTGAAGCAGTGGTATTCAACATCTCATTGCCATCAAACAACACTGATAAAATGTTAGTATTGAAAAGACGATAAAACCTGAGGTCGGTAAAAGAGCTCTGCAACATCCCGAAAGCGATCTAGCCTGTTCTCTCCCCTTCCCACGCTGAGTCCAGCATGCTATCCATCTGTACCATCAGTCTCAGGTACACATACTGCTGGGAAAGTTCTCCAGGGTGTCCATCCAAATGCATGCTGAAATCCAGGCAGTTGCCTTTTCTCCTCTACTTGGTCTTCCCTTGATCAATGGGCCAGACAAAGTCCTTGGGATTGCAGATCTCTTCCCGCAGGCTCTGCACTGTCTTGAGGCCCAATGTTATCTGCAAACAGGGGAACCTGGAGGACCCCCAACATTCCCCAAGAATCAATCCTTCCTCAACACAGCTTTGGCTCTACATCACCTGCATCATGGTGGCAAATACCTTTGGGGGACTACATCTATCTCCATGTTTTATGTCTTGCCTGATGTTTACTAGCAGAGGGTCAATGAACAGGGTTACTTCTGTCATTCCATCTTCTGAACTCCTGAACGATCTTGATGTGTGGATAACAAGTATGATGGGAACATAAATTGTCTGTATCTTTCATTTAACTATTTAATTGTGGTATGGCAAAGACATGGTTTATTGTTGCATAATGCTTGTGAAAATCTTCTTCCTTATGACTCATAAAGATTTTATGGGGACAAGATAGGGTAAGGATAGGGACTGTTCCTGTAATTGCACTGGTTTAGGAAATATCCGGGTAAGAAATCTCCCTCTACCAATGCAGGGCAGTATCTTTTTCCCAACTTAGAGTCTTAGAGAGAGCACTGAGGAGTTAAGTGACTTGTCCAGGATCACATAGCCAGTATGTATCAGAGGTGAAACCTGAACCCAGGTCTTCCTGGTTTTGAAGCCAGTTCTCTATCCACTGCCATTGCTGCCTTAACACACACATATATACATATGTACACACTCACACACACACACACACACACACGGAAGAGCAGAAATAGAGGCCAACAGTTACCGATCTTTCAAGTAGATTTTTTTAATATTAAAGTCTGAGTTTTTCCCCATACTTTTGGTATTTTCCTTCAGATACCTTGTATGTTGTCTTTCAATGACCTCACAAATATATCACCTCCAGCACAGAGCTTTTCTCTGTATACTCTACTGGATCTAACCTGGCTGTTTTTCCTGTCTTCATTCTCTCTTTTGTGCCATTAAGGCACCTCAGGGATTGCCATGATAGGTGTGATGGTTCTACTATTCTTGATGGAGAAAACTGTGATGAAATTTTTTTTTCAAATCTTTTCCATTTTTCTTCTATTTGCAGTCTTCTTTCCGTAGTTATCCTTGAATATCATTTGGATGACCTTGCTTAGAGCTATATTGCCAAGTTTTCTTCAAATTGTTTTTCTGCTCCATTACTTCTGACTTCTGAAATGTTGCTAGCCATAACCTCATGGCACACAGTAGGCATAAATAAATGCTTGTTGAAAGAATGTTGTGTGATAGAATAATGACACCGGGGCCTATGGGCACCCAGGCTGGGCCACACATCCCGCAGACCTGATTCTGTCCTTGTGGATATAAGTGCCACCTCTGCCCCTCATGAGCTACAATTTGGTAGGGATAAAAGGCAGGCCAAGAGAATGCCCAGGGGACTGCTCTCACTGTTGGGGGACAAGAAGTTGTTTTAACCTTCAAGCCTATTACAGTATGCTGTAGCAGCCTGGCCTCCCTTTACTCACAGAATGGATTTCATTGCAGCTTACATATGGCCAGGGAATGAGCCACTTCCCACCACCCCTACCCCCACCCCTCTGTCCTCATCGTACTGTATTAATCTCATTCTACAAGTATCGACTCCTCCATGACCTGTAGATGTGAGGATGGATGGAGGCTGCCAAGTACATAATGGTCATAGAGTAAGATTTCCCATTTGTATGATGCTTTCTAGTTACAAAGACGTTTTAATACATGATCTAGTTTCATGGTAAGAGCTGGCTTTTGGAGTCATTAGACCTGGGTTTAAATACTGACTGTGCCACTATGACCGTGGCCAGTTCACCCTCCTCTCCAAATTTCAGTTTCCTCTCCTAGAAAATGAAGAAGTTGAACCAGCTTTTTTCTGAGGTCCCTAACGGCTCTGATTCTACAATTCTATGCTTTGAAAAAGACCATGCATGGGAAGAGTCTGAGGTCCCCTCCCTGGCTAGTTCCCCAGCATCAGATGGGCCAGAAGAAAACACCTGAGGTTGCTGATCAGAAACTAGGCCTAAAGGCTCAAGGGTTGTGGCCAGCCTCTTTGACTAATGCCACTATAAGACTGGTCTAGGCCTGACAGAAGAGAAAGCAGAGGGAGAACACAGCAACCAACAACCTCTTTGGGGAAAGAGAACATAAAACAATTGGTCGGGGACCAGAAATAAAGCCTTCTTTCCTCTTCCCACTCCCTCTGACCCCAAGAGCTCTCTCTAGGTTTCCAGGAACTCCCACCTTTGTCTTTCTTGCCTTTGCCACTGTCAGAGCTTCGAGTCGCTCTCAGTTCTTCAATGATGCCCTTGTTGGCATCATCCAAGGCCTAGAGGTAGCAGAAGTAACTGGTAAGAATTAATGACCGTATATTAATTGTCAACCCCAAACAGCTGCTAGTCCTACCCAATTATTCTAGCCATCCATCCCCCTCTCAACTTTTCCCCTAATATAAACCCCATCCACAAAGAAAACCTTCCCTGATTAACAAGCCCCAATATGCCCCCTTCCCCACCATCCCAACCTACCACCCAATGCTGATTACTACTTTTTTTTTTCTGTATCCCCTTGGTACTCATGTTTAGTGTATACCAGTCAACCGTCAATTATTCACCACTATGCACTATCTTATGTGAATCCTCCACAGAAGCTCTGTGTCGCTGTCTCTTTATGGCAAGGAAATTAGCTCTGGTAGGGTCTAACAAGCTAGAAATAAGAAAGCTTCAGTAGGCCCAGCAACAGCTCATGGCTGCTCTCGGGGGACCAGTCCAGCCAAGGCAGAAAGGCTTAGGTTGGCCTGGAGTTGATGAATTCTTTGTTCAGGGTGACCCACAACCCAAATACAAATTGTTAAATGATTTATACAGCCCCTTCTACTTCCATGGTAACAGTGCAAAAGTAATGGTACCAAGAAGAAAGGAGGCAGAGGGTACCAAGAATCACACTGTTCAGATCATTTAGAAACATTCATTTAACTGCATTTATTTCCTACTTATCCTGAATATGGTTTGCCTGTAGTTGTTTGCTTGTTGTCTCTCCCCCCACCTCTTGGATTGTGAACTCCTTGAGGGCAGGGGTTGCCTTTTACCTCTTTTTGTATCCCCATCTCTTAGAACAATGATGCACACAGTAGGTGCTTTAAAAACCATTGCTTGATTGACTTTACTCTGAATGCCCAGCTAGGTTCTTGGCTCCTCCCTCAGGCTTCTGCCTGACTAGCAGCATGATGGGCACAAGAAAGCGCTGGATCAGTCAAAGCTGTCTGCTTTCCCTGCTTGTAATGTCCTAAGTAAACCCTCCCTTTGTACACTAACGGATGGACTGTGAGAGCTTCGTTTCATTCTGATTTTGAACCTTAGCTCTCAGCCCAGCCTGAGCCACACCCAACCTACTGCACATGAATGCATGCTTGTACTAATAACGAGAGGCTACCCCAATCAACTTGATGAGCTTATGATTGTATTCCATACACTGGGAACAGATTGCTTTTGGCTGTTGCAGATCAATTAGCCATGAAGGGATTGACTCATATTGTGGGTCACAGCCACAGTGAAAAGGGGGGGGGTGTCAAATTGCAATTGTTCTTGTCCCTTCCACTCCCTTTGTCCCTACCTCTGCTTTTCAGAAAACAGACCAGAGAACAGCAAAACTAGGGACTAAAGTTCCAGAGTGAAAACCTCTCCATCCCCAGCTCCTAATGGCTACACTGAAGCAGAGGCACACAGCAGTTGCATGAGCTCCCAAACATGTGGCCTAGGAGTAGAGTTCCTGAACCACTGTCTCTTTGAAAAAGGAAGGGGGACTTCCCAGACAATGGTGAGTACCCAAGAGTCCTGGAATCCACCCTTCTAAGAAGAGATAGGGGAGTACTAAGTCCCTTAGGAGAAGGGCACCCTTTTACTCACCTCTCTGGAGACCTAAACATAAACCATATTTCAGTTATTTTCTGAGACTTCCTAGAGGGAACTCCAGATGGGGTCAAAACAGGCTAACAATTTAGGATGTATGTTGGGGGGAGGGTGTCACTCCTAAAACTGTTATCTTGGATGGTACAAATGGGCACTGTGATGGACCGGGCCTTGAATAACATAAGATCAGGCTAGATTAAGTCTGGGAAGTTACACAGCTCTTTCAACGATATGATACTAAGCTGTTTGCTGATATAAGAAACTATCTTTTCAATACCACTCTTTTGAGAGGTGTTATAAGACTAGGAATTATCGAACACCTTGACCACTAAAAAGCAATAGTGAGAAGCATGGTGGGTACAAGTAGTCAGCTGTAACCAAGAGTCTGCTGGAGCCATCTCATACAAGTTCACAGACAGCCAAGTGTTTTCAGTGTGAGTATTTATACTTCAAAAATCAACAAATGCTACAATCAGGGCTTGGTGTATTGTTTTGTTGATTGTCTGGACTTAAAAAAGTGATGGAAAAAACATCAATACTGCAGATGAAATTTAAAAGTGTGTCCTGAGCCCATACAGCTGGTTGTTAAGAATTTACCAGTATGCCCCTAGCTATAATACATTAACAATGATAACTTCCATATAAAACGTGGCATAAAAGATAACATCTAGGACATGTATTTATGTAGCAAGCAGAAAAGGGGAAAGGAATAGCACAAAATGTGAAGTGGTATCCATGAAATGTTTAAAGCCCTAGAAGAAGGCCTCTAGTGCAATGTGCAGATCTTCTATGGAAGATTTGTGAAAGGTCATAGAAAAGATTTGCATGGGATAAGAAAGCGTGAATAGGCTGTGGTCTGCATCCATGGATGAAGTACTAATATCAGTGAGATCATGAGTCCACTGACATACGTCAAGATATAAACATAAAACATATATAATCCAGAAATAAATTACATTTAGTTAGGCATGCACTGTTCTTTGTTGGGGGTATTTTGGTCACTGTAACACATTTCTTTTCTAATGCTGCTTGTCTCAGGCTGACATCATGTAAATGAAATTTACAGTCTTTAAGCACACACCATCTGATGGCAGAAGAATTCGAATGGCCCAGAAACTTACCAGGTAATGGGGGGAGATTGGCTGAAATTCAAAATGTTCCTCCAAAAATAACTATATGAGGCATAGACCAACATCTCACACCCCATGTCAAGATACTGTTTAAATGGGTATATGATTTAGATATAAAGGGTGATATCATAAGCAAATTAGGACAGCAATGAATAGTTTACCTGTCAGATCTATAGAGAAGGGAAGAATTTATGACCAAACAAGAGAACATTATGGATAATTTTGATTGCATTAAATTAAAAAGTTTTTGAACAAACAAAACCAATAAAACCAAGATTAGAAGGAAAGCAGAAAGCTGGGAAACAATTTTTACAGCAATTTACAATTTTTCTGATAAAGGCCTCATTTCTCAAATATATAGAGAACTGAGTCAAATTTATAAGAATACAAGTCATTCCCCAAATGATAAGTGGTCAAAGGATACAGGCAGTTTTAAGATGAAGAAATTAAAGCTATCTATAGTCACAAGGAAAAATGCTCTAAATCATTGATTAGAGAAATGCAAATTAAGACAAATCTGAGATGCCACCTTATACCTATCTGATTGGCTAACATGATAGAAAAGGAAAATGATAAATGTTGGAGAAGATGTGGGAAATTTGAAACACTAATGCATTGTTGATGGAGTTGTAAAATGATCCAACCATCCCAGAGAGTAATTTGGATCTATGCCCAAAGGGCTATGAAACTGTGAATACCCTTTGATCCAGTAATAGCATTTCTAGGTTTGTGTCCCACAAAAAGATAATAAAAAAGGGAAAAGGACCCACATTGTAAAAAATATATATATTTATAGCAGCTTTTTTTGTGGTGGCAAAGAAATGCAAATTGGAGGGATGCCCATCAACTGGGAAATGGCTGAACAAGTTGTAGTATATGAATGTAATGGAATACTATTGTTCTAATAAGAAATGATGAGCAGGTGGACTTCAGAAAAACCTGGAAAGACTTACATGAATTGATGCTAACTGAAGTGAGCAGAACAAGGAAAACATTGTACATAGTAACAGTAACACTGCCCTGATCAACTATGATAGTTCTTCTCAGCAATACAATGGTCCAAGATAATTCCAAAAGACTCATGGTGGAAAATGCTATCCACATCCAGAGAAAGAACTATAGAGTCTGAATGCAGATTGAAGCATATTATTTTCACTTTTTTTCTTTTCATTTTTTCTTTCTCATGTTTTTCCCTTTTGTTCTGATTCTTCTTTCACAACATGACTAATGTGGAAATATATTTAACATGATTATACACGTATAACCTATATCAGATTGCTTGCTATTTTAGAGGGGAGGCAGAGAGAAAAATTTGGAACTCAAAATCTTACAAAAATGAATGTTGAAAACTATCTTTACATATCATTGGAAAAAAACAAAATACTATTAGGTGCAAAAAAGAAAAGAAATAATTACATGGTCCTACAGTCTCAATTAGACTATAAAATTCCCACTGAAATGAACTGCATTCTCCATTAAACTGAGCTGTCTCTACACTTCCCCATCCCCATTTATCCAACAAACATATTCAGGCGGATGCCAGACTAATTTTCCTGTTGTTGTAGTTGTTGTTTAGTTGTTTCAGTTGGGTCCCACTCTTCATGATCCCATTTGGGGTTTTCTTGGCAAAGATTCTGGAGTGGCTTATTATTTCCTTCTCCAGCTCATTTTACAGATGAGGAGACTAAGGCAAACAGGGTTAAGTAATTTGTCCAGGGTCACCCAGCTAGTGTCTGAGGCCAGATTCTAATTCAGGAAGATAAGTCTTCCTGACTCCAGGCTGGGCACTCTATCCACTGAGCCACCTAGCTGCCTAATCTTCCTAAACTGACACTACTTTTGTAGTACTTCCCTTCATCGGCTCTTCCTTGCCTGACTCCCCCTGGGCCTGGCTTTCAAGGCTCTCTGGAATCCATCCTGCTTCTACAATCCTACTTCTTCTTACCACCAACCTTCTATTCCCCACTCCCCACTGTTGCTCCCCAAATTCTACCTAAAATGAGAGATTTGAACTAGATGACCACAAAGGTCCATCCCAATCTAGTCTGTGGTACTATGATTCTATCCTTCCGTGACCAATTTAAAGCCCACCTCCTCCAGTCAGCCTGCCAGTAAACATTTATTAGGTACCTGCTATGTGCCAGGCACTGTGCTAAATACTGGAATTATTTCTTCTCCATGAAGACTTCCCCAACTACCTCCAGCTATTTCTCACATTTTTTCATATCTCTGGTGTACTAATTATTATCTATCCAGCACTTCATGATATACTGTCATTCTTCATTCTCATCATTCTGTACCTAAATCTTGTCTCCCTAACTGCAGTATAAGCTCCTTGAGAATAAAAATGAAATCTTGTCCTTATGTCCCATGTGATACCTAGTGTAGAATTAGTACATGGTAGATGGTGCAGTGGAAAGAGTGGCCTGCCTGGAGTCAGGAAGACTCATCTTCCTGAATTCAAATCCAAGACACTTACTAGCTCAGACATTTCCTAGCTGTGTGATCCTCAGCAAGTCACTTAACTCTATCTGCCTCAGTTTCCTTATGTGTAAAATGAGCTTGAGAAGGAAATGGCAAACCACTCCAGTATCTTTGCCAAGAAAACCCCAAATAGGGTCATGAAGAGTCAGATAAGGCCAACAAGAAGAAAAGTAAAGGGGGCAGCTAGGTGTCGCAGTGGATAGAGTGGACCTGAGTTAAAACCCAGCCTCAGACACTTGACACTTACTAGCTGTGTAACCCTGGGCAAGTCACTTAATCCCGACTGCCTTACCAAAAAGCAAAAAAAAGAAAAAAAGAAAAGTATAGAATAGCTGACTGCTTGAAGTGGATCAATCAACAAGCATTTATTAAGTTCCTACTATGTGCTAGGAAGTAGGAGTGCAGAAACAATGGGAGTGGAAAAATGCAAGGCTGGTCTGCTGGCACCCCTTTTTTACCCTTTCTGGATGTCAGAAGCAGGAGGGGTAGGCTTACACTGATGATGGCGTTCTGGGCCTCATCGTTGTGGACAAGCTTTGCCCTCTCCAAGGCTTTCTCAAAGTTGCTCACGGCAGCCTCATAGTCTTTCAGCTTAACTGTAAAGAAAGGGGAGAATGGGAAGTGGTTATTAACAACAGACAGCACCATGTCGACCCTGTGGCTCCCACAGTCTGATTCGCAGGTCGGGTCATCCATTGCTTGGTACTAAGGACTTAGCATGTTGCACCAAGATGGCTACTGGGGGGCCAAAAGCAGGGGAAGACGCAGAACTGCCTTCAAGAAAACTGGATTAATACAGTTGGCCTCTTCATCAGCAAGCTAGGTGGCACCATCCTTTTCCCAAGTCTTTGACCTAAGGAGTCATAGTGCTGGAGAAGCCTTAGAGATGATTCCATCCAGCCCCCTCACTTTACAAATCTGAGGAAACAAAGATAAAGTAACTTGCTCAGAATCACTCAGCTCATGAGTGGCACAGCTTGCTGTTGCACCCAGGTGTCCCAAGCCCAAAGCCAGTGTACTTGTCCCCTGCTCCCCCCTGCTTCCCATCCCCTCCCCACCCCCACTTGGCAAACTGAAGCTGACCAGGAGCAAATCCACTGTGTAGAAAAGGAGGCTGGCAGAGAATGGCTGGGCTCCCCACTGTCTCAGGATTCGGTTCATTCTGAGAGTCCCATAGCCTGCAGAGAGGAGGGCAGCGCTGCCTCCTCCCCTCACCCCACCTCGTGCTGTCCCTTAGCACTCATCACCCCATGTTCCTTGGCACTTGAGTGTGGCCCTCTGAGTGCTCTCCAGACATGTCTGTGTGTCCCTCCATCTGAGCTCCCTGCCTGACTGTGAGTCCCCTGAGTGCAAGAGCTCTTTCCTTGGCCTGGGTGAGCCTCCTGGCCAGGGATGGGCACAAGGGGGACTGAAAACAGACACCCAATGACAAAGGAAGTGTATGGGGCTAGGGGAGGGGGCGGCGGCATTTATGAGACTTGGCACTTGTTTTTCATTGCCTTATGACTCCTTTTACCTGTTGTTTTTTTTTTTATCCAATTTAAATCCCCCCAATTAGACTGTATACGCTCCATGAGGGCAGGGACCCTTTCTTCCCCTCTTCACTCCCCCTCCCTCCAAGCCCATCGTACCCTGCATACAGCAGTTACTTAATTATTAGTTGACTAAGTTTGGATCATTCCAGCCAGAGACATGAGGCCATGGGATAGTGTCCAGTCAGAGTGAGACTGGACAACCCTAAGTGGGCAACACCATGAGATGGCCCAAAGGACATTAAGCCTGGTCAGGACAGTTTGATGGCATACACAGGAGCTGTGGCTTGCATCACAGGGGAAAGGGAAGCTTGGGGTATCTGCCTGTACCTTGTGCCTGGGCCACCAGAACACTGGCATTGAGTTGCCACTCAACATCACCCTCCTCTTCAGCACACGCCTGAGACTTCTCCCCATACTCCTGAGCCTCCCAAGGCCGGTTGAGTTCCAGGTAGCAGCGGCCGATCTCATGGAACAGCCAGGTCTTCTCCAGGCTGGTTTTTGCTAGCGGGATCTTCTCCTCCCACCTGAGAAAAGGCCAGCGTGAGGGGACAAGCTTCTTGCCCTCAGCCCTCTCCCATATCTGCAGGACCCTGGAGTCATGTTAAATCTCATCAGTCCAGCTCCAGAAGCCAAGTGAATAATCATTAAACACCACTGAGTGTTACAATAGGGAATGTGATCTCTTGCTTTCAGATAAAACAAAACTTACCCTGTAGGGCAAATAATTTCTCCTCTTTTTAAAGAACTGCAGAGAAAAGAGAGATTCTAAATTCCTTACTTAGCTATTCTATTATCATATGTTTCTTTAGGAAGTTCTTTCTGAAATCTAACAAACTTCTTGCGGCTATAGAACATGCTCATTTCTGCATATTCTATTCTCAGAGGAAGAAAGAATAATCAGTGGGTCCCCTTCCTGTGAAAAAGCTCCTTTTACAAATATGAAAACAATCCTTCATTTTCCCAGTTACCCAGGCTCAAAATCTTGTGCTTATCTTTGACTCTCCCCCCTTCTTCACCCCAAACCCGACCAATTATGAACTCTAGGTAATTCTACATCATAAATATCTTTCAAATCTGCTCCCCCCACTTCCTAGTTCCTCTGCTACCGCCCAGGTTCAGAACCTCAATGCCATCAATGCAGTAACAGCCTAATTGGCTTTCTTCTCTCTGCTCACAGCCATTCTGCATTTCATAACACTTCTAGGGATGGAAGATACTGAGACAATAAGCAGCTCACATTTCTAAACCACCTGAAGGTTTGCAAAGTGCCTTCCTCACAGTAAGATAGGGATTTTAAGTACTCTCTTTGCTCAGTGGAGTTAAATGACTTGCCCAAGATAACAAGTAGTGAGTGTTAGAGCCAGGATTCAAACTTAGGTCTGTCTGAAAAAGAAGAAAACTGCTTAACTATGTAGCAGTGGTGGTCTGGTGCGGTGAGCAGGACTGTTGAGCCATTCCTATTTGCCCCTCTCACTCTACTACTGATCCATTGTCCAGATGGGTTTCCCAGTGCGAACACTCTTCCTCTGCTCTAAGGAGCTGTATAAAGAATGTGTAATTTTCCCTCTCTCTCTCTCTCTGTCTCTCCCTCCCTTCATCTCTCTCTCTCTCTTTTATTTTTTATTTTTATTTTTTTGGCTAGGCAATGGGGTTAAGTGACTTGCCCAAGGTCACACAGCTAGTGAGTGTCTGAGGCTGAATCTGAACTCAGGTCTTCCTGAATCCAGGGCCAGTGCTCTATCCACTGCGCTACCTAGCTGCCCCTCTCTGCCTCTCTTTCTCTGTCTCTGTCTCTGTCTGTCTCTCAGTTCTGTGCCCCTAACCAGAGAGAGAGCTCTGGTTAAACTGTATTAGCGCTCTCTTCTCTCTCTCTCTTCTCTCTCTCTCTCTCTCTCTCTCTCTCTCTGTCTCTCTGTCCTTTGAGAATGCACCCTTCTCAATTGTCTTCTTTCAATATTTATTTCCAATAAATACACCCAGACTTGTGGTTAAAACTCATTAAGATGCAGTAAACATTTAAAACAAAGAAAGGTAAAAAGACTTTTCTTACGTCTTAAAGGAAGGGCTTTAGTTTTCTACGAAAGGGTAAAGAAAATACAGGATTAGCACTTTGAAGTTTCTAGTCTGGGGAGTTTTCCTCAGCATCTGTCGCTCCTGATGTTCTTCATCCTAGGGTCTCAGCCTCTTTACTTACTCCTTGCAGTCACCCCTGCTCTTCCAGTTCTACAAACCTCATGGCCTCTCTTGTGTCAGCTCATGGTCCCACTGCAGCCCTCAGCTGAGGCACTACTGTACTCTTTCAGAAAGAGAAGGAACCTTTATCCTAGCACTGACAGAAATTGCTGAGGTCTGTCATCTCCCATGCAAGTGAAAGAATTAGGGTCATCCCAGTAAGCTAGTGCCCTATTAGGATTAGTCTTTCCTTTTTCTTCCACTGAGAGCCGAGTTGGCTCAGTGAGAAACTTCACCCTAACCTATGGGGTCCATCCAGAACATTTCCCAAGTCTTCATCTCTCCAGTGGGTCCAAGCAAATGTTGCACTGGAGGCAAGCTCTCTATCCTTATGAACTGCTTGGAAGCTTTTCTGGCCTTCTCATAAGCAAAGGAGCTTCTCAGATGCTTTATAAGGTACAAATGATCCACTGAAATCTGAAAGGAGCTCATTCTTTTTTAGATGCCAATGCAACCTTTTACTTAGTCCCCAAACTAGCTGTCTCCCTAGTCTAATATAAAGAGTGCTGGATTTGTAGTCAAAGAACCTGGGTTCAAATCCTGGTTCTTCCCACTAACCTGTATAATCTTGGGCAAGTCACTTAACCTTGCTGGGTTTCAGCTTTCACAAATGTAAAATGAACTAATTGGACTAAATGATCTCAAAAGTCCCTTCTATCTTTAAATCTATGATCTTGTGATCTTACCATACAGGATAGATACAATATAGTAAGAAGAATAGCAATCTAAACATCTAGAAAATCACCTGAACACTGGAACTAAAATCGAAGAAAGGCACCCACAATAAAACTCACAGCCTAGAATGCCAATACAAAAATGCACAAAGTATAAATACTGAACAAGGTGAACAAATGATCTTAAGCTAAATTTTTTTTAAAAAATTGATCTATAAGTATCATTGAAATTTGGGGGAATGGAACCCATAATGATGGCTCTGGAAGAGTCTTATTCAAAAGCAGCAAGATGGGTAAAAGGGGTAGGAGTACAAGGGCAGAACAAGATTGTTTGTTAAGAAGATAGGATTACTTGAGGCAATGCAGTAGCCAGATGGGGAAAGCATGATGGAAAGGATTTGGATCAATGGAGATCAACTGAGGCAAAAACAAAAACAATCTTGCCATTAAATTATACTACTGGACAAAAAGAAGAGACGGAAGTTTGGAAACAGGTCACAAGTGTAACATGGAGGAATGATATGGTATCTATACAGGATTTCAATTATCTGGAAACCTACTGAAGCTCCCTCTCACTGGGAAAAGAGACTTTCATTAAGGAAAATGGCAACAATGGGTCAACATACCGAAAGTTTCAGGATGCAACCAAAGCAGTCCTTAAGGGAAAATTTATATCTCTAAACACTTTCATCAGCAAAACTGGAGAAATAACAACTCAAGTAATTGGGCATGCAACTAAAATTATTAGAAAAGCAACAAATTTTTTAAAAACTCCAACAAATCACAAAAATAGACATTCTTAAAATAAAAAAAGAGATAAAATTGAAAACAACAAAAATTGAAAGGATAAATAAAAGTGGGAACTGGTTTTCTAAGAGAAAAAAATACCCGATTAAATATGTAAACCATTAGCTACTGTGATAAAAAAAAAACTTGAAGAAAACCAAATTGCCAATATAAAAAATGAAACAATGTGGGAAAGATTTAGCAGTTAGGCTTGCACAGCAGAACACAGGAATTCTGAGGAGGACTTCCAAGACCTTGAGGATACTCCCTCAACCAATCAGAAAGTGCCCCAAACATTATGAAAAACCACTTCTTCCTTGAGATAGAGCCCTAGAGGCTAGACTGGTTGCAACATGTCAGGGTCAAGGACCAGGCACTTGCTTAATTATTGAATATTAACTAATACACCTCGAGGGTGGAGATAGCCACCATTTCTGAACATGGTCTGCATGACCAGGAGGGATTAACGTGACAAGGAGTAACATGAGATGGGTGGTTCAGGAAGAGTGTAATAACCCAAATGAGCTAGTCCAATCCCAGCTCAAATGAGAGGAGTATGGATTTTACTAACCATTCAAAAGTTGGCTCTACTTCCGTATCAATCTGTCTTTAAAATCCCGGACACTCAAAACCCCAAGAAAGCAACAACAGGACCAGCCCCAATTTTTCCTTCACAAGTGTGGCAGAGCCCAGGCCTAACATCAAGTCCAAAGTCAGAAAGCAGGTTGGGAGAATGAGCAAACAAAATGAAACAAACAAACAAAAAATCCAACCATAAAAAGCAATTATGGTGACAGGGATGCTCAAGCCACAAACACAGGAGAAAATGACTCAAAAACTTCTACAAGCAAAGCATCAGAGAAAAAGGCACCTGACTCTGGGGGGAGTAACTCCTCCTCACTTGCTAAGCCTCTTTTCCCCTAACGCCACTGTTTAGCTCAATAGTGCCTAGGAGAATCCATAAGGTCCATAATGTCCACGAACTCAACTAGAACTCTTAAAACAGACGAGGTAAGAGTTTAAAAGAGATTTTAAAATGTTTTTATAAATAGAATGAGAGCATATGAGGAAAAAATTGGAAAAGAAATGAGAGTCAGGGAAGAAGGCATTGAAAAGGAATTAACAGTTTGGCACAAGAGGAACAAAACCTTGCCCAAGCAACAAACTACCTGAAGATTATAATGGACCAAATAGAAGCCAATGACTTCTTAAGGCAATAAGAAATATTAAAACAAAGTCAAAGCTCTGGCCTTGGAGTCAGGAGGACCTGAGTTCAAATCCAGCCCCAGACACTTAGCTGTTCTGGGCAAGTCACTTAACCCCAATTGCCTCACCAAAAAAAAAGTCAATAGGCTGGAAAAGTAGAAGAAAATATAAAGTATCTCATAGTTAAGTAGGTGGGTCATGCAGTGTCTTAGCACAGAACAAGTACTGATCCCAACTTAAAAACCCAAGTCACTTGACCATCCATATCTGAAAAAGTTTATAGAGATAAAGACTTCTCTAGAATTTGCTGGCTACTGTCAGAAATTTGTGAAGAAGTATGTCATCATCACTAAGTTTCTGAATGTTCTTAATCATGGGCAAATGGGTGGGAACTAGAAGCAGAAGGACAGAAAGGAGCAACCTGGCTCTAACCCTCTGGCACCATTTTGGGATTGCTGGGATAAGAAATGCAAGTAGGTGTGATGGAAAATGCTATCCACATCCAGAGAAAGAACTATAGAGTCTGAATGCAGATTGAAGCATACTATTTTCACTTGTTTTTGTTTTTGTTTTTTCTTTCCCATGGTTTTTTCCCTTTTGTTCTTATTCTTCATTCACAACATGACTAATGTGGAAATATATTTAACATGCTTGTATATGTCTAACCTATATCAGATTGCTTGCTGTCTTGTGGAGGGGGAAGGGAAGGAGGGAGAAAATTTTGGAACTCAAAATCTTACAAAAATGAATGTTGAAATCTATCTTTCCATATAATTGGGGAAAAAAAATAAAATACTATTAAGTGGGGAAAAAAATAAAAGAAATTAAAGTAGGCCTCCATGGACTTAGTCAACTGTTAGTCAATCAGCAAGTATTTATTAAGCACCTACTGTGTACCAAGCACTATACTAAGGGCTGGGGATACAAAGAAAAACAGAAGACAGTCCCTACTCTAAGGAGCTCCCCACCTAATGAGGGAGGAAACATGCAAACAACTATATGCAAAAACCAAGATATTTTCAGGATATATTGGAGCTAATCCACAGAGAGAAGGTACTAGCATTATGGGGGTTTGGGAAAGGCTTTTGTAGAAGGTGGGATTTTATCTGGGACTTGAAGGAGGTAGGGATGAGGAAGCAGAGCATTCCAGGCATAAAGAGCAGCCAGAAAAAATTCCCAGAGTCGGGAGATGGAGTATCTCATATGAGGAACAGCAAGGAGGCCACTGTCACTGGATCACAAAGTATGTAGGGATGAGTAAAACATAAAAAGACTGGAAATGTGTAGGCCAGGGAAGTGGGGCAGCCAGTGGAGGGCTTTGAATGCCAAGCAGAGGATTTTATATTTTACCCTGAAGGCAAGAGAGAGTCACTGGAGTTTCTTGAGTAGGGGGTGACATGGTCAGGTCTGTGCTTTAGGAAGATCACTTTGACAGCTGAGTGGAGGATGGACTGGAGTGGGGAGAAACTTGAGGCAGGGAGGTCAGCCAGCGGGCCACTGCAATAGATCAGGCATGAGGTAATGAGAGCTCACATCATTTTTTTTTCTTTTTTAACAAATCAAAAGAAGCCCATTATGTTATAGCCTGGGAACAGTTCTTCCACGGTAGTGGCTACCACCCTCCTGGCATGCGGAATCTGCCAAAAGAGTATCATGGCATGGTACAGGATACAAATTTGATTCCTCAGAGGGCAGACATGGCAGAGATGTAACAGGATATAAAACTGTTTTCTGATTGATCCAACACAAAGTATGAGAAAGCAGTTGGTACCTCCAGAGTGGGTGGCAAGGGGGAGGCATCTCTTGGTTTATTGCTTCTCTGCCAAGATTTATTATGACCAAGGTCAGGATTTTGAGAACAAGTTATTTCAGTATTAGCTTTGGCAAGAATCTAGATGCCTAGATGTCTTCCTGACTCTCCTCAAGGAGACTAGAGCATTTTAGTTGTATATTGGATACCTCAGGAAACCTTAGCAGATAGCCCAGAAGAGTCAGAATCTGGGGTTCTAGTACATGCATATAAAGCTACTTGAGCTAGGCACTGGAGAACAGTGTCTTCAGGCAAACAGAAAGTCCCTAACAGGTGTCCTATGTGAGCCCTGGGAGCCTTGGGAACCCTGTATCTGTACCTGAAAAGTTGGAGCTCTCCCTTCATCCTTGAAGGAGAAGCTGAAATTTTAGGAGATGTGAGAGGACAGCTAGACATCTCAAAGCCCTCAGCCGCCCACCACTGCTGCAACCGCTTCCATAACCACAAATCGTGCAGAAGAGAGAAGATGGAGAGAAAGCAAGAGACTACAGCTGCTCCCTGTGGGTCAACACCCCATGGAAACTCTTATTTCGGTCTCCCATTGTGCTGCCTGGCTCTTAAGCAATGCACTTTCATCTTCCTTATTTCTTTTGAACAGTTTGTTTGCTCTGTGTTGGCCAAGCGTACTCAAGAAAAAAAAATCTGCTTTCTCTAAGATAACATTCTGTATTTGGGGGGCAGAGGAAGGGGAAGGCATGTCATTCTGGGGAATTAAAAGGAAGCAGCACAGTGACAAGCTACGGTTCGGTTCTGAAATACATACAGAGAAAAGGAAACCTTTCCAAACTGCCGATGTCTGGCTGGGGTTTTGGCAAGAATCAAAGAGATTTGATTGATTAGTAGCATGAAAACTCCCAAAATACTGGAAAAAGGAAATAAAACCACTCTGGACTTCGCGGATTCTCCTAGGCACTATGGAGCTAAACTGTGATGTTAGGGGGCAAGAGGCTTAGCAAGTAAGGAGGAGGATTCCCGTCCCCCAGAGTCAGTGGCCTTGGGTACCTCTAATGTCCCTTTGTTCTTCCCACACAGATTTAAAGTACCCTCACCCCAGCACAGGGAGCTAAGGGCTATGACTAGACAAAAAGGCACACCTGAAGGTAGGAGTAGATAACCAAGGACAGTGGGAGCCATATAGAGGGAACAGATCGTTTCTTCTTCAGCCAAGCACCACCAACCCCATGCGACATGTTATCTGTGGAGGTTCATATTGGGATTTAAAACAACCATTTTTTTCTTTCTGCTTTTGGTGTTTAAATACAGTTTTAATTCTTTCTACCTGCTTTTTTAAAGTAGAATTTTCCAGCATTACTGCTCTAAATAATTAGAATACTTGGACTATAAAAATTAAAATTTTGATTTTAAAAAAAATTAATCTTTTATGGCGTTCCTGTTTTTTCCTCATTTTTCCTTTGATGACTGTAGTTTAGAATTGAATTTAGCTCAGTGCCATTCCCTAATTGATAAATTGTTAAATAGTGTGAATAGGCAGCTTTCAGAAGAAGAAATCGAAGCAATCAATAGCCAGATGAAAAGTTGCTCTAAATCACCAATTAGAGAAATACAAATTAAAATAGCTCTGAGGTACAATCTCAGAGCCATCAGATTGACAAAGTTGACAAAAAGGGAAAACGATAAATGTTGTTGGGGCTGTTGGAAAACAGGCACGTTAACGGATTGTGGTGGAGCCATAAACTAGTCCAACAATTCAGTAAAGCACTTTGGAACTATGCCCCCAGAGCTATTAAACTGTGTATATGGTGGATACCTCAAAAAGATTTTTTTTTTAAAAAGAGGAAAAGGATCTACATGTGATGGGGTATGGGCTCAAGCTGAGACCTTTGCCCCTCACCCCAAAAAGAATTTGGGTCCCATTTGTCTACAGGCCCCAGAAAACCCTTAAACTTTAAGTCTCAAGAAGTCACCTGAGGCTATAATTCACTCAACTGGCCTTTCCTTATCTCTCTTTTTTTTTTTTCCTGCTAGGCAATGGGGTTAAGTGACTTGCCCAGGGTCACACAGTTAGTGAGTGTTATGTATCTGAGGCCGGATTTGAACTCAGGTCCTCCTAGTGCTCTATCCACTGTGCCACCTAGCTGCCCCCCTTTCCTTATCTCTTATTCTTATTCCTATCAACTGGCCTTAGCCTAGGCCCTATCTCCCTTTGATATCCTAATGAAGCCTAGTATATTTCCCATCCTTGATCTTATCCAGACCCCATTCAATCTCTTCCTTCCCTATCTTTCAGTTCTTTGTTACCTTAACAAAGCCTAGCCCTCTATTGCCTATTCCTGGATGACCTCATTCTACCTCCCAGACACACCCATTGGGATTCTCCCTACACTCTTCCCCTAGTCACCCCAGCTTCCCATCCTCCTACCAGCCCCTCCTCCAGTCACCCCAAATTACTTGGCTGTATATAAGATCCATCCTGGCCCCTATTCAAACACTGAGATTTCCTCATGCCCACTGATCCTTACAAGCGACACTAATATTCAGATTCCTTAAGAGTCTGGCCTGTGGGGGCAGCTAGGTGGCACAGTGGATAGAGCACTAGCCCTGGAGTCAGGAGGACCTGAGTTCAAATCCAGCCTCAGACACTTGACACTTAACTAGCTGTGTGACCTTGGGCAAGTCACTTAACCCCGATTGCCTAGGCCCCCCCCCCAAAAAAAAGAGTCTGGCCTGTATGGTTCATCTATAATAAACTTTGTATTTGCTACACCTCAACATATGTACAAAAATATTTATTGCAGCTCTTTTTGTGATGACAAAGAATTGAAACTGAGGGGATACCCGTCAATTGGGAAATGGCTAAACAAGTTATGAATATGACAGAATATGCCAGAATAAATAATGAAGGGGATGGTTTCAGAGAACTCTGGGAAGACTTGTATGAACTGATGCAAAGTGAAGTGAGCAGAAGGGGCAGCACCGGCCCCGGATTCAGGAGGACCTTAGTTCAAATCCAACCTCAGACCAAACACTTGACACTTACTAGCTGCGTGACCCTGGGCGAGTCACTTAACCCCAATTGCCTAAAAATAAAAATAAAGTGAGCAGAACCAGGAGAATAATTTACACAATTTACACAATAGCAACACTGCAAAGACAACTAACTTTGAAAGGCTTAGGAACTCTGATTAACATTGATCAACCACAGTTCCAGAGGACTAATGATGAAACATGCTATTCACCTCCATCCAGATGGAGAGGTGACAGACTAAGAGTGCAGACTAAAGCACTGTTCTTTTTTTTGGGAAATAATGAAGAAATTTGTTTTGCTTCATTATACTTATTTATAACAGGTTTTATTCTTCTTGCTTTTTCAAACAAGGTAGGGGAAGAGGAGGGAGGAGGGAGAGAATTAAACTGAAAAATAAAATTGAATTTAAAAAAATAATTTAGCTCACTTTTACTAGAAAAATCTGTTATCTGTTGAATTTAATAATTTTGATTTGCTGCTTGTTGGATTTTACAATTTTGACACATATTTTTGTTTCCTTTTGAGGTATACTTTTATTTCCTTTAATGTATTTCTTTTTTTTCCTTTCCTTCTTCTCTCATTGAAGTTTTCAGCTTGATTTTTATTTTAATCCTGCTTCTATTTTTGACCTTTCTGTTTTGCTCTTAGTTTTGTTTTGAATTTGACCTGTTAGTCTTTCTGGGTAGATGCCTCCAGCCCAGCAGCAGTCTTCACTCCAATGCTGCATTTGCACGTGAAAGAATGTTACTTAATGGTTTATACTGAAACACTAGTTGTGATCTAGTTCCTATTGGAATACAAATGGAATGTTGCTACTGTGTTGATGTTAATTTGCATACTTACACTAACTGCCACTAACTTCAGAACTTTGTTTCTTGTATTGGGTTATAACACTGAACACCCCCTTTACTTTGTTATGGTGGGCTTTTTGAGTTCTGCATATCACAGAACATTGTACTGACCAGAAGTTAGTTGAAAAGTATTGTGGTTTTAAAAATTAGAAACACATAAGAAGTATAGCTAGGTGGTGAAGTAGATAGAGCCACTGGGCCTGGAGTCAGGAAGACCTAAATTCAAATCTGACCTCAGACACTTCCTAGCTGTGTGACCCTGGGCAACTTACCCTATTTGCCTCAGTTTCTTCATCTATAAAATAAGCTGGAAAAAGAAACAGCAAACCATCTACTATCTTTGCCAAGAAAACTCCAAATGAGGTCAGGAAGAGGCTGACACGACTGAACACCACCACCACCACCAAGAGCCTCTAGATTTTAGGGCTGAACCTAGGAGATAGAAAGGTAATCCAGAACAAAGTCAGGGCTGATGAGACCACTCAGATTGGTGTAAGGAGCCAAAGGACTACAGAGTTAGCCTGATTTAAGGTTATTCCTAAAGACTGCTAAATCACTGCAATAGTCATTGACTTGTGACAAATTGAAGAACCCTGTGAAAGCACTTGAGCAATTGTAGATAACTTACATGACAAAAACTTAATTCCAACCACTGGAGAGTCATCTCCTCTATGGACCAAAAAACGAAGCAGGAGAATGACTTCTGAAACTCACAGAAAATCTGTTGAGAGGTGGACCTTGGACAAAAATCTTCTTTAAAGATAAAGGGATGATCTCTTTGGGATACAGCCCTAGAAGTGCTATTGCTGGGTCGAAGGGTATACACATTTTTATAGCCCTTTGGGGCATAGTTCTCAATTTTTCTCCAGAATGGTTGGATCATTTCACAACTCTACCAATAATGCATCAGTGTTCCAATTTTCCCACATCCTCTCCAGCATTTATCATTTTCCTGTTTTGTCATGTTGGCCAGTCTGATAGGTGTGATGTGGTACCTCCGAGCTGTTTTGATTTGCATTTCTCTAATCAATAGTGATTTAGAGCATTTTTTTCATATGACTATAGATGGCTTTAATTTCTTCATCTGAGAACTTCCTGTTCATAACCTCTGACCATTTATCAATTGGAGAATGACTTGTCTTCTTATAAATTTAACTTAATTCTCTACATATTTTAGAAATCAGGCCCTTATAAGAGACACTGGTTGGAATTCACACCACACCAAATAATGATCAAGAGAATATGAAACCATGGTAAGCGACCTCTCCTATCCTGACCTACTGCCACTTCAGCTTTTCCAAACCTCTTCATGTCTTCTCAAGCCTCCTGTGGCTCATCCTACCCTATCCCTCTCTTTGGAGAGCCTTGAGAGCTTCTCCCCTCCTGGCTACCTCACATCAGTCAGGCGCCTTCTATTACTGTTTCTCCATGTTTGTCCCAAATGAAGAGATGGCCCTTTTCCTTACCAAGGCAAGCCTCTCTAGATGTACAAGTGATCCCATTCCACCCCATGTTCTCAAGCAGATTGTACCCTCTAGTATCCTCACTCTCTCACTAATCTCCAGTATCTCCCTGTCTACTGCCTGCTTTCTTACTGCTTACAATTAGGCCCATGTCTTTCCCATCCTCAAAAAACCTTCCCCTCATCTATTGGCACCCAATGGTGATCAATTCCTTGAAAAGGCCATGTGTAATCAGTGCCTCTACTTCCTTTCCTTTTGCTGATCTTCTCAGGTCTCTGAAATCTACCTTCTAACCTCATCAATCAATTGAAACTGCTTTCTCCAAAGTTACCAGTGACTGAACTGCCAATTTTAATGGTCTCTACGTAGACAATACTTAAATCTACTTATCCAGCCCTAAGCTCTCTCCTGTCTTGAACTAGATGTCCTGTAAACATTTTAAATTCAACATGTCTAAACCCAAACTTACTACCTTTCCCTCTGAACCTTCCCCTCTTCCTAACTTCCCTGTTACTGTCCAGGGTACGGGTACCACCACCCCAATCACCCAGACTCACAACTTAGGTGTCATCCTCAGTTCTTCACTCTCTCTTAAACCTCTGCCCCCTGCCAAATTCAATCTGTTGCCAAAACTACACCTTCTTTCCCCGACATTGCTACTACCCTGGTACAAGCCCTCATCACTTTGCACCTGGATTAGTGCTATAGCTTTCTGCTTGGTCTTCCTTTCTCAAGTTTCCCCCTATTTCAGTCCATCTTCTACTCAACGATTTGCATGTTGTTTCCCCATTATATGTGAGCTCCTTGAATCTCCAACACTTAGTACAATGTAGTACTAAGTACTAAGCACATAGTAGATGCTTAATAAATACTTGATGAATTGACAACATGTTCCTTTCTTTCATCCTAAAAGGAGGGAGCAGGAAGGTGCCCAGAGGAACACGAGGCATAATGGAACATGGGAAGGGAGAAGGGAGAAGAGACCCATTACTCAATGTCATAGCCACCACTGCCAGTGCCACTGAACAAGTGAGAAAGAAAGATGAGAGCAAGAGCTTGCTGCTCTACTAACTAGTGTTTCCTGTCTGCCATGAACAAAAATGATGAAACTTCCACCCTCCTATCTCCTACTTTGCACTGGCTTTTTTCCATTTCTTGTCTCTTTTAGTCTGTTTACTTGTAGGTTCTCAAAAAGAAACTGGCTTCTCGGAAATGTTGTGCTGTGTATGTCCTCTGGGGATTAAAGGAAGCAGTAGAAAAAGGCGATGGGCATTCTGATCATTTTTTCCTTCACCCAGGAAAGCAGCAGAGGAGCCCAGAAGGGCTTTTGCTTCTGCCACTAAGTACCCATCACAGGTACACCGGGTATGACCCATTCCAAGGACAGCATCAGGTGGTAAGCATACCTGTCAAACAGCCAGGCTCAGGAAGGCCAGAAACCTCCTATGGAGCAGGGGCCAAAAGCTGCCTTGATCTTGGCTTTTAGGGAGAATATAGACTATGAAAGCAGATTCTTCTGACCTTTGAGATTTGAAGCAAGAGCAGTCAGAAGAATTACAACAGAGATAACTGACTTGAAGCAGCCAAGCATGCAAGAGACACTGCTTTCTGATCCTTCAGTATTGGCTCTTTCCATTATTATGAAGCATAACTCATCAAGAATTGGATTGTCCCACTACTAATAGAGAATTCCAGCTGGGTTTAAACTGTCATGAGACAAGCTGGTTTTACTGTACCGATGATGAGATATCTCCACAGTAATCCTGCTTGAAGAGGAACCACAGGCGTAGACATTTGTTTGTTTGTTTTTTGTTTTTAGGCAATTGGGGTTAAGTGACTCGCTCCGGGTCACACAGCTAGTAAGTGTCAAGTGTTTGGTCTGAGGCTGGATTTGAACTCAGGTCCTCCTAACTTCAGGGCCGGTTCTCTATCCATTGTACCACCTAGCTGCCCCCCCGGGCTTAGACATCTGGTGTATGTCCTTGGCTTAGGGGCCAATGGAGCAAAGCAACTGTGAAAGCATATTACAAAACCTCCTTTTTTAGCAAAACTGAAGATATTAACAATATTTCTCTCTAAAGCCTTTTCCAGATTTGTGGGGAAAATACCTTGTTAAAGGTGGGTGATAGCTTGAGGACAAAAAGGCTTTTCTTAAGGGAAATAGATTATGGTTGGATAGCAACCTTTCAACAAAGAGTAACTCTTATCTTGTTTACATCATTTTCTTCTCCACCCCAGAAGAGAGTGGGTTCTTGACCCATCTATGAGCAAGCAGTCTCTTTTTTTTTTTTCAAGCAGTCTCTTTAATCATCCTCTTGAAGCAATTGCTGGAGATATGGCCTACCTTTCTCCACTGAGGATTCAATACCCTTTGTTTACTCGAGAGGGAAATGAAAGGAATAGGATTGTTGCTCAACTATTCTTGAATATTAACCCAAACTGTATACATATTGTTTGGTATTCCTATAAATATTACCCTGAATTGTCTTCAGGAAGTCATGTCAGAGGACTTGGGGGACTATGGTGGTTTGGATCTCTCTCTCAGCTAGAATTGATTTAGTTCAATCATTTCTGGCAGACTTGAGCTCAAAAACACTGAGTACAGTAGTAATTTTTTTTCCCTTTGATATTACCATATGTGGAATTTTGACTTAAGACCTTTAGTCAGAACGAACCCCTACACAAGATAATACCACAGTGATGAGGAGCCTTGGTTTGTCTCAGACAACCAGGCACCAATCCCCTCTTCCCCTGGACCTGCAAATGGTGGGCTTTGTGCCTTCATGCACAGGTGGCCCCAGGAGCCAGAGCCTGGTGCAAAGGGCCACTGGCTTCAGGGGCTGGGGAACAGCTGAAGAAGGGGCATACCACACATGTGGGTGGAACTTGGCTCCAAATTACTCATAGATATCCTGCTTCTGAGCTTGCATTTCCTACGTAGCAGAACAGTTACTTCAGCAATGACTTCACTGTAATCTACTGAAAGTCTGCCTTGTGTCCTGGTGATAAGCTGGAGAGTGTTCAGAGGACAACCAGGATGCTACATCTTGTATTCTAGCCTACAGATCACTTTGCTTCCTTTTTCAAAAATTTCTGTACCTGACTAATATTCTTCTTCTTTATCCCAACCTTTGCCCTCCTCTTCTTTGGTGACTTCAATATTCACATTCAAGTCTCCTGGCCTCTTAGTTCATCAAAAGCCAACTCCCATGACCTTCATCTCCATTCTACCTCAGTTTCCCCGCAAGGATGATCACATGGAAAGGGAGTAAACTATTATCACAATGAACACAAAATTTAGAAGGGAATTGTTTTTGTTACGAATGGCCCCAAAAGGTGGAGCTAGGAGCAATGGGTGAAGTCAGAGGGAGCCAGACTTAGGTGTGAAATAAGGAAAAACATCCTCACAAGTAGACATGACTTGTGTGGTATGTTATAGGGGGGAGTCTTGTTCAGACAGTGGGACTGGATGGTCTGTAAGGTCCCTTCCAATTATGAAATTTTGGGTTTAAATCCAGGCCTTGTACGTACTATTGCGTGACCTCAAATAAAATGAAGACTTAGCATCTCTGGGTGTCAGTTTCCTCACATCCAAAAAGGAGTGTTTGGGATTAGATGATGTCTAAGGCACTCTAGCTCCACATCTATGAGACAGGAGTCTTTGCCATTGTGGCAGAGCAGTCACTAGCTTGGTCCCATCCCTGTCCCATGTTTCCAAAGGGTTTTTTCATATAGCTCTAAGCCTCAGGGCAAATTGTTGATCTGGTCTAGCCTTGGTTGGGGAGGTGGGAATGTGTAGAGAGATGGACAAGCAAATGGAAAGCATCCCAAATGTTCTTCTCAGCCCTAAGAGGACTCAATGGGAAGAACCACCTGAGAGAGGGGTATGTCCCATCCAAGCTCAAAACCAGGAAACTCCAATTTGACTAGGATAGGGGACAATTGGCTGACACAAAGGTTAGGGAAGGAGGGAGGGAGACTTTTGTGTGATGAGAGAGGCAGGGAAACCTGGCTAGAAAAGAACTGGATACAAGTTAACTAGCCCAGAGTTATGGAAGCCTTGGTGATATCTTTGTAATAGAATAATAATAAAGAAAGAGACAGTGGATAATATGATGATGATGATAGATAGATGGATAGATAGATAGATGGAGAAATAGATGGATAGCATTTACATAGCATCTACTATGTGCCAGGCACTGTATAAAGCACTTTATGATTAGTATTTCACTTGATCCTCACAACAACCCTAGGAAGGTGCTAATACTGTCACTATTTTATAGCTGAGGAGACTGAGGAAGACAAAAGTTAATTTACTTACCCAGGGTCACACAGCTAATAAGGGTTTGAGGTTATATTTGAACTTAGGTCTTTCACTGGGCCACATAGCTGCCATCAGCTTTCAGAAGACAGCTGACTGATATGCTCCACCCCACCCCAACCCCCAAGATGAAGGGAAGGAGCTCTGTCTTTTCAGGCACATACACATGAAAGTCCCCATGGCTCTCAAAGGTTTCATATTGAGAGGCACTGGTGACTGCCCACCAGTCCTGGTGGCAGATACATGCTGTCCCCAACTTGATATCCCATCTCCTGCCTCCTGGCATTCACTTCTCCCTATGCATGGAATACAGTCGGGCCTCATCTCTGACTTTCAGAATCCTTACCTCCAGGCATAGCTCAAATCCAAGGCTCTCTCTTTCATAAGGCTTGCCCTGATATCCCACTCACTAGTATTCTCTCCCACCTCAAATTTTCTTAGAGCTCCTTGTCTGATATTTCCTCCTGCCCACCCCCATCCCCTACACCACCACTACCATTCTATCATGTATTATATTAATTTATTTGTGTTTTTCCCTATCCTCCTCCCATACACAATGTAAACTTCTGGGCAGGGACCATTTCATTCTTGCCTTTGTTTCCCCCAAGGTCTCATACTATGCCTCTCAGGTTTTAGGATGCCTAATAAATGTTTAATGCTTAATCAATATATGTTAAACAATTGAATTTGTTGAATTTTTCAGACCTCAAACCACCTGTGCTTTGCTCCCACACCCTGGTCCATATTGGTTGACTGAATATATGGTCACTTAATACTACTAGGCTATAAAAAATGACAAAGGCGATGGTTTTGGAGCAACCTGGGAAGATGACAGAACCAGGAGAACAGTTTATATAACACTAGAAAAACCAACAGCTTTGAAAGACTTGAGAATTCTGAGCAATACAATGACCAGCTGTGATTCCAGAAGACTCATGATAAAGCATGCTGCCCACCTCCTGCCGGAGAGGGGACAGAGTCAAGGTACTGAATGAGAACTATCTATAGTTTGGACAAAGCCAATGAGGGAATTTGTTTCACTTGATTCTGTATATTTGTTACAAAGGCTTGTTTTTTTGTTCCCCCATTTGAGGGTGAGGTGGGATGAAGAGAAAATGCTTATTCATTGAAAAAAATAAGAACAATTTTTCCACACATTACATGTTTACTTTAGCATCTTCCTCATCTGAATACCTGGCCCCTAGCTCCTTTATTCCTTGCTAACAGACTCTCTTTTGTGAGCTCAGTGCCCTCTAGGGGTTGGAAGCATTCTTGCTGCCATCTTTACTTGAAGGTGAATGATTGTCTTTTCTCCTGTAGGACCCTAATGGCTGAGTGACCTCAGGGAAAGGAGTTGGGTCTTTCCTTCTTTCTCTGTAGTTAGTATAAGAGGGAAGTTCCTAGAGCAGAGGGAAGGTACCCTGGACTTGGAGTTAGAGACCTGTTCAAATCTCAGTCTTCATTTATGTCCCATCCCTGCTATTTGATAGCTGTGTGACCCTGGGCAAGTCACTTTGTCTCTCTCAGACTCAGTTTCCTCACCTGTAACATGAGGTTTGATTTGATGGCCTCTAAGGTCCCTTCCAGGTCTAAATCTAGGATCCTATGATCTAATCTGTGAACTGGACAAAAGATGTTAAAAAAATTATACTTAAAATATTTGATCCTGGCCTTCTCTGAATTCCTACTGCACTTAAAGAGTACAATAGGCTTTAACGGAATGTAATTATTCTCTAAGTCATTAGAATTCAATAAGAAGCATTAAGTGTCCACCATTCATTAATTCCTAAGTTCATTCTACAAGCATCTGTTAAGCCCCGACCATGTTGGGGACACTCAGGTAGTCCTTGAGGAGGTAAGATCAAAAAACAATCCCTTCCTTTAAGAAGCTTACACTTTCCATTCAAGCGCCAGGATGAAAAAAAGATATGACCCCTCCCCTCCAAGAGAGCATCTTTGACTCAAAGGCTGCTAGAAAGAAAGCTCCCTTAGAACAGAACAACACTAATTTTAACAGGGCATTTGGAAGCCAGTTTTAGCCTTCAGAAGCCAGGTCTTCAGCATCTGGGGGAGTTTCTGGAAACAGAAGGGCTGCTACTGCCCACCGGAAAAAAAAAACTGTCCACACTATGCCCAAAGGGCTATAAATATGTGCACACCCTTTGACCCAGCAATAGCACTTCTAGGTCTGTATCCCAAAGAGATCATACAAATGGGAAAAGCACCCACATGTACAAAGATATTCATAGCAGCTCTTTTTGTGGTGGCAAAGAATTGGAAATTGAGGGGATGCCCATCAATTGGGGAATGGCTGAGCAAGTTGTGGTATATGAATGTAATGGAATACTATTGTGCTATAAGAAATGATGTACAGGCAGACTTCAGAAAAACCTGGAAAGACTTGTATGGTCTGATGCTGAGTGAAGTGAGCAGAACCAAGAGGACATTGTACACAATAACAGCTACTTTGTGCGATGACTAATATTGATAAACTTACCCCTTCCAAGCAATACAAGGATCTAAGACATCTCCAGAGGCCTCCTGATGGAAAATACTATCCACATCCAAAGAAAGAACTACGAAAGTTGAATTGCTACTTTTTTTTTACTTCCAACACCACTAATGTGAAAATATGTTTAACAGGAATGTAAATGTACAGCCTATATCAGACTGTGCGCCACCTTGGGGAGGGTGGTGGGGAAGAACGGGGAGAAAACTTTTAAACTCAAAAGCATATGGAAGTGATTACTGATAAATCAAAATAAATTAATAAAATTTTTTTAAAACCCCCAAAAAACCAACCAAACAAAAAAAAAAAGCCTGTCCATTCTTCCCTCATCCTCTAGCAAGGGAAGAGGGAAAATTTCCTGAAGAGAAGCAAGAAGTGAGCAAGCACATGAAGAGATGAGAACCTTCACAACAATACAGGCATTCAGTTTTGATTTCGGCTCCAGATCTGAGTAGGGGACCAGTGACAGAGAGCCTGGATGTGGAAGCAGCTGGAGAACCTCAGCCAGCATTCTGAGAGCCTCAACCCCATTTACCTCTGGTACCCAGCCCCTGGCACAGTCAGAGGCACCCCATGGAGTGGCTCTGAGTTACTGGTGTAAGAGATGATCTCTCAGAAGTGAAGCCTCCTCAGGGAGTCAAAGATTCTTGTTAATAGTTCTTGATTGTTGCTTTCAAAACCCTTCCTCCCTCAGACTCTGTTTTTAAGTACTTAGCAGAAAGAATAGTCCTGCCCCCAACCTGAACTGCTTGCCCTTGAAAAGCTTCCCGCCTTTTCTTGTCTCTGGGCAAACTTGTGTCTCTGTGAATAGACTGAACCCCCTGAAAGCCCAGCCAATGGGATAAGGGGAAGGGGGTTAGGGAGGAGGAGCTCGCATTAGGGCATAAATAAGCTTTTACTTCTGTAAGGAACTCGTACTCTCCTGGCCTGCAATGGCGACTAAGAGGGTACCCTTTCTCATGAGAAAGCAATAAATTCCTTTCTACTTTCAAGGTATCTAAGTCTTTGTTTTTATTTTTGAGTAAGTGGTCTCTGTCCCACACACTGGGGTTGCTGACTTTCCATTCAAGAGAAGGGACCAGTGAAATCCAAAGTTTTCCTGTTCTTTAAAGAGTATTCACAGATTCTGCTTAATTAGCATTAATGCCCATTATATTTGGTCAGTCTTAACTATTTCTTATCTACATACTAAATAACTGTGAAGGGAAAGCCAGGGGATAGGAGATAGGGGTAGGGTAGTGAAAATGTCACCAATTACATCCCACCTAGGGAATCCTGAGCTATATGAAATAGAATCATATTGGTACATTTTATAAACTTTTCAAAAGCAGAGAAAGATGTAACCATATCTATGTGATCTTCTTTTTTCTGCTAGACTAAAATGGATGACTTAAAAAAGCAGGTGGACAGTCTGATTGGGGAGAGGGGATGGTGTTGGACCCTGTGGGAGTCACAGTTGCCTTCTCCATTGTTTCCCTTAATCCATATGGAAAGAAATCCTTCTGTAAGGATGGGACCAAGAGAGGCAACTAGAAAATAGGCCATACCTGGTAGGAGGAGAAAGGGGATAAGTGGGCAAGACTGGCAGGGTCTATATTCCAAGGGTTAGGGAAAGAGGATACAAATGAATATTCCTCCCTTTTCTGTAGCAGCTCAATAGTTGAACTTTTTTCTATGTTCAACCAAATAAACTTCCAAACCCTCACAGACACACTGATATTCAGGGAATGCTTACTCAGGGTCACAAAGTGACTGGGTATTTCTATTTCTTATGGGCAAAACATAGCTCAACCATAGACAAGGGAAGAGGGTCAGGGTGGAGGTAGTCTCCTAAAGGTGAAATTAGAACCCTGGTCTCTCCTAAAGAAGAAATGGAGAAAGATTCTGGTCTAAGACCTCCTTTTGATAATTTGCCACATCAGGATATATCGTCTTAGGTAGTTTCTGACTGCGTCATGCATATAGCAAAGTGCTGGGCAAACTTTATAGGACTATATACAATTCAGCTCTTATTATTATGATAATAAATACAAATAAATTACAAGGTACCTCATATCCTTAACTTGTCCTGAGCACACAGAATATATTCTACAAATACTTGTTGACTGACTTTCCCACCACCATTCTGAACATTAGATGGGCAAGAGTGTAGGCTTCTGTAGTCATCCCCTCTCAGTCTGATGACCCCCATGTCCTCAGGCATTTAGAAGAACTTGACTGTTCCCAGGTCTAGGCCTAGAGTTTTATGCTCCTGTTGTTGGGCTTTTGTCACAAAGTCACTCTGGACTTTGGTGGAGGGCTTGGAAATCACCAGTGTTGAGATAACTGACCTTAGACCCTTGTCTTGTCAGCATTTGAGTTGTATTTTATCCTTCTGGTCAATTTGCCAATGGTTTATGGGTCAATTCTGGCTTGGCATATCTGTCCTGGAAAATCACTGTTTTAGTTGAATTTTGGGAAGAACAGTGGTCTTCCTTGTGACCTTTCCAAGCAGAGGTGACAGGGGCAGCTAGGTGGCACAGTGGATAGAGCACCAGCCCTGAAGTCAGGAGAACCTGAGTTCAAATCCGGCCTCAGACCAAACACTTGACACTTACTAGCTGTGTGACCTGGGCAAGTCATTTAACTCCAGTTGCCTTAAAAAAAAAAATTACCAAGCAGAGGTGACTTTTATACCTCCCTTACCATTGCCATGATCAGGCATATCTCAATTCTCCCTGTGGTTATTTCCTGGCCATTGCTTCCTTACCATTCCCCTTTGGGAATGTCTCCTTCCCCATTTTCTACTGTTAACTCCTTGAGGATAGAGGCTATATGGCATTCGCCATTCTATATCCATCCCTCCTGAGCACCTAGCTTAGCATTCAGCATGTTGAACTGAGGCCATCCTATTATAGGTACTTATTAACCTTTGGGTAATCATCAGCTGTTAGGGAATTGGGCTCTTATAGGTAGGCCCTTCTGGGACTGTTGTGCCTTGCTGGTGCCTTTTTTTTCCCAGTTACTCTGTAGTGTATCTGAAAATTCAACTAGTTTAGAGCTAACAGCTAGTTGGAAATAAACTTCTGTTTTTGGAGAATAATAATAACAGCTAATAACAGCTAGCTAACATTTATACAGAGCTTAAAAGTTTGCAAAGCACTCTATGTATGTTATAGACATATGATCTTCATAATAACTCTGGGAAGTAAATGCTATTAGTATCATCCCCATTTTATAGATGTGGAAACAGGTTGAGAGGTTATATGACTTGCCTAGATTACAAAGCTAGTTTGTGTCTAAGGCAGGATTTGAATTCAGGTCTTCCTAATTCCTGGCCCGGCCCTGTATTTACTGAGCCTCCTAGCTACCTTCAATAGAACAGAACAGGATGAGCCGCGTTCTGTATGTCCTGCTGCTGTTCCTCCTCTCAGTCTGGTCCCTGTCATCATCAGAGCACTATAGGAGGGTGGGGAGCCCAGGGCAGGGGGTGCCTGTTTACTTACGTGTCAATGGCTTGCTGGAATTTCCCAACTCTTGCAAAGACCCTGCCAATGTTATCCAGGGCTCGAGATTTGGCATCAGGCAGTTCACTGTGGGGAAAGAGTTGAAAATGCTGCTTATTCAACTGAGAAATGTGACTTTTCTAAACCAGCCCCTGGCTATGGATTTCACATTTCATCTCTTTCCATTCTCACTGCTACCAGCCTGTAGGGCAGGATCATACATCTGGTGCTGGTGGGGATCTCAGAAGAAAGCTAGTCTAACCATCCCATTTTACAGATTAGAAAACAGGTCCAGGAAAGTTGGGTGACTTGAGTAAGGTCACACAGGTAATAAATGACAGAGGTAGGATTTGAACCAGAGTTCTTTTCATTGGACCATGTTGCCTCCCACCTTGTCTAGATGGACAAGTATCATCTTGTGCCTGGATTACAGCAGCAGTCCCCTAACAATGGTCTCTTTGCCTCCAGGGCCTCTTCTCTCTGAATCACTGCCTCTATTGGACTGAATTTTTTGTTTTTTTGGCAACTGGGGTTAAGTGACTTGCCCAGGGTCACACAGCTAGTAAGTGTCAAGTGTTTGGTCTGAGGCCAGATTTGAACTCAGGTCCTGCTGACTTCTGGGCCAGTACTCTATCCACTGACCATCTAGCTGCCCCCAGACTGAACTTTTAAAAACACATTCATCACATCTCTCTCCTACTTAAAACCAATTGCTCCTGATTTCTTTTAGGATAAAGTCCAAATTCATCAGAATGGCTTTCAGAGCACTCCACAATTCAGTTGCCTTCTTCTTATATAACCTTACCCATTAAACAGCATATATGCATTGCCCAGCATTGTTCTAGGCTCCATAAGAATATGCAAGTAAGAGGCATGATTCCTAACCTGAAGGAGCTCAGGACCTTGTTGGAGAGGCAAAAACAAAATTACAAAATGATGAGAGACATCAAAGAGTAAATGATTAAGTGCTAAATTGTGCGGCCTCCTCATGGTTGGTAGATGGTTCCTGGGTTCTTCCCATCCCAGGACAACTCAAGTGCTGGCAGGTCCTGACTATTGGCCAGGTAATGGATTATCATGTAAGGACTAGTAAGGAAGTTTAGAGAAGTAAATCACCTGATTAGTCATGTCAAGGATGAAACTATCAGCTGTGACGCACAAGAGTTGTCTTTGTGGGTGAAGGTAGCACCCACATACATCTCTTTTGAGATACTGAAGTGAATTATGTGATAGAAATCATAAGGAAGAGGTTGGAGAGAGAGGAAGTAAAAATAATCAGGGAAGACTGATGGAGGACTTGGGATTTGAGCCAGACATCAAAAGCTGGGAAAGAGGTGGAGGGGTAGAATTTAGGAATGAGAGTATTCCAGGCAAGGAGATGTGTCAAAAGAAAAGGCAGAGAGAGAGAGCAAGGTACAGTCACAGGACAGGCAGTAAGAAAGGATACTACCTTGTTGAGGATGGAAAGGCAGTGAGGAGCAGCACAAAAGTAGGTCATAAGGTTAGAAAGCTTGTATTCAATAGCATGTTAGATAGTCTGATTACAGAGTACTTAAAAACTAGGCAGAGTAGTTGGTACTAGATGGAAAAGGTACAGGCACCCATTGAAACTTTTTAAGCAAATGAATGATATGAAAATAGTTTGAGGAAAACCATTCTGGTAGGGAAGCGAATAAGCATTTATATAGCACCTACTATGTGCCACTTCTCCTGGATCACTGCCTTGTGGCAGTGGGGCTTGCATAGCTCAATGAAACTATGATCTATGTAGGATTATCCAAGATGGACAGGTCATAGTGAAGCGTTCTGACAAAAGGTGGTCCACTGGAGAAGGAAATGGTAAACAGCTAGACTATCTTTGCCCAAAAAAACCCCATGGACCAGAAGGGCCTGCAAGCCTGAACAACTGAACAACAACACTCTATGCCAGCTACTGTGCTAAACACTTTTTATAAATATCTCATTTGATCCTCACAACAATCCTGTGAAGTAGGTGCTGTTATTATACCCATTTTACAGCTGAGGAAACTGAGGCACATAGCAGTGAAGTGACTTGCCCAGGGTCACACAGCTGCCAAGTGTCTGAGGCCAGATTTAAACTCAGGACCTCCTGACTCCAGACCCAGCACTCCATCCACTGGGCCAAAGTGGGAAGGGTACACAAAATGGACTGGAGTGTACAGAGAATGGTATGGATGGGGGTAGGGGGTGGGGGGAAATAACAATGTCAAAACTGCTCTACTCTTGCTGTGACAGATGAGGGCTTATTTGTCAGTAGACCAGGCTTGAGGCCCGGGATAGGGCAGGAAGTTGGTGGTTAATACTGGATGGGGATGCAATGACAGAGGAAGTGGCCATGAAATGCTAAGGCTGAGAGCGCAGGACAGGCCTGGAGTGGGAACCAAAATACAAGCATCACAAAAACAAACCAAGACAGATTTTGAGAGAAAAACAGCAATGCCGGAAAGAAGAGAACACTGCAGAGCCGACTAGCATGAGAAACGGGGAACCAGAAGCCAGGCGTGCATCTGTAAAAGAAGCTTAGTCAGTCCTGGGGGAGACAGGTTCCTTTATGTGATGGGCAACTCTTCCATATGGCTTCCTTCTTATGAAGAACTGGGGCTGCTGGTAAAGCAGATATCTTCATCTCAATGGAGATGTCCTGCTGCTCACTTCACAGGTGAGAACAAGACCCATTCCCTACTAGATAAATAAGCAAAAGAACAGGAATAGTCAGTTTAAAAAAAAATTCAACCCATGAGATAAAACGGTCCAGATCCCTACTAATATGAGAAACATAAATTAAAACAACTGAGGTTTTACCTCACACCCAGATTGGCAAAGATGAGAAGCAACAAATGGTCAAAATTAGAGGGACTGCAAGGAGACAGGCACACTAATGCACTGCTGGTGAAGCTCTAAACTGTTCCAACCATTTTGGGAAACAGTCAATCAATCAATATTTCTTAAGCATCTATTCAATTCAGAATTATTCCAGAAAAGTCACTCAATTTCACATATCCTTTGACACAATGGTATCACTACTAGGCACAAACCCCACAGAGATCAAAGACAGAGGGAATGGTCCCATACATAACAAAAACATTTGTGGAAACACCTTTAATAGCAGCAAGACTCTGAAAGGAAAGTAGATGGCTACGCACTGGAAAAAGGCTGAACAAACTGTAGTGTATGCGTGTAATGGGATACTATTGTACTTTAAGAAAAATGAATATGAAGATTTCAGAGAAATTTGGTAAGAAGCAAGAAATGATGCAGAGAGGGGACTAGCAGAGCTCTCCTCCACACCCCCTCTCTCCACAAAAGATTGAGTCCTGAGCAGGAAATCCAAGAAAAAATCACAGGGAATCATTTTCCCAGCCCAGATTGACACATGGAAACAGGGAATTCTCTGGACATTGGAGAGAAGGTCTAGCCAGGAGGGGCCACACAGAACATTCCAGCACAGGAAGAAGCTGAGCACTAGGGCAAAAAGAGATACCAGATCCAATATAGAGGGGCCTAATCTTCTGCAGGGTACAGGAATAGGTGCCTCCAAGAAACTCTGTCATTTACTACCAAGTTCCAGATCACTGATCCAGGATGGACTGAAGATGAGAGGTCTTCCACCCAGGTCATTCACCCAAGATGAGGAATAATCCCAGGGTCCTGGACTGTGTGCTGGGCAAGGAGCAAATTCAGAAGCAAGCAGCATCTGTGGGATGCTGACCCCACAAGTGGGGCAGGATCTCAGTTCCAACTTCCAGCCTGGTCTGAAATCCTAGAACAAAAGAAAGGATACCTAAAGTTCTGTTGCTCTGAATCAGTGAAGCTTTCTAGTAGGTATATAGTAGTTGCATTCAGGAACAGTCTACTGGAACTCCATGCAAGGGCAAGCACAGAGGTATTTTGCTTAGGCACAAACTCAGGCTAGAAACTGACAGAGCTCAAACAAGGAGGTTATTAATCAGACTTTCCCTGGATCCTCATGCTTTGGAAGCACTTGCCTAAACTATCCCTAAGCTCTTGGAATAACACAATCAATACCCCAAGAAAGCAGCAGCAAGAGCCTAATAGATACAGGGTCCACCTAGACATTCCTTTCAGAAATGTGCAAAGATTGCCTTAACATAAAATCCAAAGTCAAGAAGTAAGCTGGAAGAATAAGCAAACAACCCTCCACCCAAAAAAATAAAATCTCACTACAAAAAGCAATTACAGTAACATAGATACCCAATACTTAAACCCAGAAGAAGAAAATTACTCCAACACATCTCTCAGAGAGAAACACAGCTGAGCCACAAATTCAGCTAGAATTCCTGGAAGAGATAAAGCAAGAATTTTTTTTTAAGAGTTAATTTTTTTTTAATAAGTGAAATGAGAATGTTAGAGGAAAAAAAAATGGAGAAGAAATGAGAGCTAGAGAAGAAAGAAACAGAAAGGGAATGAACAGTATGGCACAAGAGGTATACAACCTTGCTCAAGAAACAAACTCCCTGAAAATTAGAATGTACCAAGAGGAGACAATGACCGCACGTGAGACAACAAGAAATATTAAAACAAAGTCAAAAGACTGGTAAAATAATAGAAGAAAATGTATGGTATCTCACAGCAAAACTGACCTGGAAGAAGGAATGAAGAAAGAAAATTTAAGAATCATTGCACAAGAGGAGCCTACATACCATATTTCAAGAAATCATGACAGAAAATTGCCCAGTTCTCTTGGAACCAGATTGCAAAGCAGAAATAGAAAGAATCCACCAATCATCTCCTGAAAGAAATTCCAAAATGAAAACTCCTAGGAACATTACTGCCAAAATCCAGAACTTTCAGGTCAAAGAAAAAATTCTGTAAGCAGTCAGCAAGAAAGAATTCAAACACCATGGAGCCAAAATCAGGATCACACATGATTTAGTACCCACTCCCCTAAAGAAACAGAAAGCTTGGAATATGATATTACAGATGGCAAAAACTATAGGCTTACAACCAAGAACAACTTACCTAGAAAAACTCAGTGTAATCCCGCAGAGAAAACAATGGAATCTTAATGGAAAAAAAAGGACTTCTGAGCATTCCTGATGACAAGACCAGAGATGCAGAGAGACTTGGAAGTACAGGAGTTAAGAAAGATTTAAAAGGGTAAAGATGAGCAAACAATTATAAGGGACTAAACCACACCTACTCAACATTCGCAGCCCACCAAAGGATTTCAGGTGGCCTGCCAAAAATGTAGGGTTGCTATTGCGCACTCGCTCCCATGTGTCACGTGATCCACAGCAACCAATCATTGTCAGTCCGTCTCTAGTCTAACCTATCTGCAACCCAAAGAAGTTGAGTCTATTTTAATTGTGGCCCCTACCTACTGCCAAGTTGTGCAAGTCTGGACTAAACAAAGATAAACTGTTTATATTCTAATATGAGGAGAGGATACATGTATCCTCTCAAAACCCTATCATCCAAGGACATAGAGGGAGTCTGATTAAAGACAGGGCTTGAAAATGGTTTTATTTCATGCTTTGATGATCTTAACAGATAAATGGAAAAGAAGGGGGAGATAATGGAAAGAAAGAATGTGGAAAATTATCACATACTTAGGGTAAGCAAATAGGAGTCTATAAAAAAAGGAGGAAAGGGCATGAAGAATGGGTGACACTTGAACCTCATTCTCATCTAAGCTAGTCACAAAAGGGAAGAATATACACATACATAACTGGGTACAGAAATACATTTCACAATAGAGAGATGTGAGAGGGGGAATAAGAGGAAGAGTAGATTAAAAGAGGGATTAGTCCTATGCAAAATAAACTCTAAGAATGTACAAAACTACAAAACTATAGCAGCTGTTTTTGTGACGCTAAACTGAGTATGTGCTCATCAACTGGAGAATGGCTGAACAATTATGACACACGAATGACAGAATACTATTATGTTGTAAGAAATGATAAATAGGATGGTATCAGAGAAACCTGAAAACACTTGTATGAACTGATACAGAGTGATGTGAGTAAAATCAGAAGAACATTTTATATAAAACAGAAATATTGTAAAGGCAACTTTGAAAGACTTGAGAATTCTGATGAATGCAGTGACCAACCATGATTCTAAAAGACTCCTGACGGAACATGCTACCTTCACCTTCTGATAGAGGGATGATGGACTTAAGTGTGCAGATTGAGACTTTTTTTTTGGACATATCATACACATATCATATATGTAATGTACTGAATAAATATAAAGTAGGAAGGGAGAGAACTAGCAGCTGGCAAAATGAGGCAAGGCCTTTTGAAAGAGTGAGGTGGTATAGGAGCTAAACTCTGCATGGAGCTAGGCACATTCTAAGAGTCAACAGTAAGAAGTGAGACAGCATTCCAGGCATGGGGGGAGGTGAAGGAAGCCTATGCAAAAGCACAGAGGTGATAGATAATGACTATCATACAAAAACAAAAGACATCAACAAAACTTTTTTAAAAAATCAAAAACTAAAAACCATGACTCCCAGAAATGGACACAGCACTCCAGTGATATGACCAAGGCAGGGTTCAATGGGACTATCACACTTGTTGACATCATACATTAATGCAGTCAAGATCACATTACCTCTTTTGGCTGCTACATCATAGTGCTGACTCCCATTAAGCTTGCCATCCACTGGAACCTCCAGGTCTTTATCACTTGCACGGCCATCTAGACATACCAATTCCATTTTATACTTCGTATAATTGATTTTTAAACTCAAATTTGGGATTTCACATTCATCCCTATGAAATTTTACCTTGTTAGCTCTGACCCAGAAGCTTTTGCCTGTCAACATCTTTTAGAATCCTGATTGTGCTATCTGTTTCATCTCTTCCTTCTGGCCTCACATCATTCTTGAATCATGACTACACTGATAAAAATGTGGAACAGAAAATAGCACTACTGCCATAAAGACAGACCCCTGGAGCCCCGTAGTAGAGATCTACCCCCAGTCTGAAAGCAATTCACTGATCAACACTCTTTGAGTCTAGTCACTCAGCCAGTTCTGAATCCACAACGTATTTCTTTTGTTCAATAGTGGTAAATACCCCAGGAGGACAAGGGGGTATATCTGACTAGAACCCAGAGTGAGAGGGAGGGTACAGAAGGAATTAAAACTGCTGCTATTTGCCAGAAAAAGATCAACATACTCATCTTGGGTCATAAGATACGGAGCTGGAAAAAACTTTAGAGATTATCCAGTTCAACCCCCTTATTTTAAATATGAGTAAACCGAGGCCCAGAGAAGTTGTATGATTTGCCCAAGGTCCCATGGGAGTAATCAGCAGAGCCAGAATCTAAGCCTGGGTCCTTTAACTCTAAGCCCAGTATATTTTTCGCTGTATCATACCACCTTGCTAGAATTCTAGATCATTGTGATTTCTCTACTCAAATTAAGATTGCTAGACTCAAGTGGAAACCTGAGTTTGGGCTCATCTCTGTTCAGTCGCCCTCCAGCCCTGTTCTTAGGTAGGCTGGAGTTAGAGCACCTCTAGCTGTAAGTTATGAAGATAGCTTCCTTTGCAGTGCTGATTGACACCTCCCAAGTTTTGAGAGCTGGAAGTTCTTGCACAGGCAGGGGGCAGAACTGTCATGGGTGCCAACTAAGCCAGATCAAGAAACTGTGGAGGGGAAAGGCTCTAGCCAAAAAGGGGCATTCAAGGTGAAGGCAGGGTGAGGATAGGAATCACAGCCATGGGCCTGGGTTACAGGGCAGTAAAGGACATATTGCAGAGCTTGACGAAAGATCTTCTCAGTATGTCGCATGAAAATGTTCTGCAAGCAGCTACATGCATGCTTCACCACCTTTCTCTGAAGCCCCTTCAGACCAAGGGCTCCAGTGTTCATATTCCCTCAGGATAATTGCTGACTGTTAAGTGTGGAAGACAATATCTTCAAAGCCATCTAAGTATAAAGGCCCTGCCCCGCAGTTTCTAAAGCTTAGACCAGAGTAGTTCTCACCCCTCTTTGACAGAAGGTCAACAGTCCAGCTTAGTCTCCCAGATCCCAGCCACTAATCAGATTGTGGATGCCTAACAAACCACAACTTAGATTTTTAAAAGGCATATACAAAGGATGGCAGATAACAGAGATGAAGACAAAAGCATGGATCTGTAAGAAGAATGTCAGAATGAGCTATGGCTGACAGGAAAGTTAAGCATGACAAAAAGTGCCTCCATAAGCTATGTTTTTGTTGGGGAAAACGGGAGGATCAAAGAAAGTTCAGACTGGCTCCTTGGGTAGAAGGAGTAATGATATATACAACAGACAGAAGGTAGATCTGTTTAACATTTACTTTGTTTTTCTTCTTTGCCAATCTTTGGATTGGAAAGTACCAAATACAAATGGCTAACAGGGAATCAAAACCCAAGATAAGTAAGGAGGCAGGAAGAGTACACGTCACCCAGCCAGATGAATGACATTTCTGAGTCATTATTAAACCAGAAGAATTGGCAACCATGGTGGTTGAGCCAATGTGGAAAGATCATGGAGAAAAAGAGAATTCACAGGACCAGAGAAGGGCAAATATTGTCCTCAAAAAGTGAAAAGAGTGGAGTCTGGAAACTATAGGCCAGTGAGCTTGAGTTTGATGCTTTGTAAAGTTCTAGAATTAAAGAGATGGTTAGGGAATATCTAGGAAAGGGAGTGATGATCATAAAAGCCAACATGGCTTCATCAAAAACAAGTTATACTGGGGCAGGTAGGTGGTGCAGTGGCGAGAGCACTGGCCCTAGAGTCAGGACCAGAGTTCAAATCTGGCCTCAGACACATAACACTCACTAGCCGTGGGACTCTGGGCAAGTCACTTAACTCCAATTGCCTCACAAAAAAAAAACAAGTTATACCAAACTACTACTGCGCAGCCATTGGCCCATCCCCTCATTACACTTATTTCCTTTTTTCGAACAGGATTTCTAGGCTGGGGGATCAAAAGAATGCAGTAGATATAATTTTCCTAGATTTTAGCAGTGTTTAAGAAAGTGTTTCATGCTATTGTTGTAAAAGCAAATGAAGACATATGGGCTAGATGGTCTAATGGCTAGACCCAAAAAGTCATCTTTAATGGTTTAATATTAACCCGGGAGATTGTCTTCTTCGGCATGCCCCAGGGAACTGTGCTGGTTACCATTTTTGTCAATGACTTGGGATAAAGGTTTAGATGGTGGACCTCTCAAATATGCAGATGATACAGACAAGAGGGCCAGATAACTCACAGGGTGACAGGATTCAGAAAGATGTGAATTATGAGAACTTTAAGCCTACCATAGGATGACATTTAATAAGGATAAAGGTAAAGTCTCACACTTGGGGTCATGCAATCCTAGACTCAATAGTATTGAGAGAAGCACAAGGCCCAGGATTAGGAAGATGTTTTCTGCTGTGTTCTCCCTGGGGAAGACCACATCCAGGATATTGTGTCTACTTCTAGATGTCACATTCTAGAAAGAACATTGATCAATGGAAAGTGGCCGAAGGAGGGCAGTCAGAATGGTGAAGGGTTGTTAAGTTCATGCCAGTTAAGGATCCATTAAAACAGCTAGGATGTTTAGCCTAGAGAAGAGTTCAAGGAGACAAAACAACTGTCTTTTAAGTTCTAAAGGCCTGTCACATGGAAGAGAGAGAGCTTATTCTGCTTAGCCCCAAGGAATAGGACCAGAAGGAATAGAGATAGATAGAAGTTGCAGAGGCCATTTAGACTTGATATAAGAAAAAAATTTCTAACAATTAGAGCTTTCTCAAAGTGGAATGGACTGGCCATGGAGGAAGTGGGTTCTCCCTAACTAGAGGTAACTGGGCAAAACCTGGATGACCACTCATGAGTTGTGTTGTAGATGAGATCCTTGTTCAAGCACCATTTGGACTAGATGGTCTCTGAGGTTCCTTTCAACTCTTGAGATTCTGTAATTCCATTTGCCCCTAATAAGCAAAACAAAGGGTAAAAGCCAAGGGAAATAGCTAAGAAACAGAATTGTCCTGGTAGGCAGAGATGTGCATGCTACATTTTTAGAGTTCAGAACCCAGGGTCAAATCCCTGCTCCGATCAATGGAGCTTCCCACCTTTCTACTGGACACTCACTAATTTCGGGCAATCTCCAGGTCCTTCCGATGGCTTTGCAATGCAGCTGCCATGTGCCCCATTTCAATCTGTGCATTCCCAATGCAACTGTATAAATTGCCAAGCAGCTCATCTTTGTTGGGCACTTCTTCCTTGTCCCACTCCATCACCTTCTTCAGCACTTTCTCAGCTTTCTGGCAGCTCCCCTCAGCACTGCCACTAGTAAGTACTGGGAAGGAAAGAGGCCAGGGTACAAGGTCAAGTACATCCCCATGCAGCCAGGCAGCTGGTCCGGGGAAGAAGGTCTAGGGGTTCATGCTGCTATTAACCGATTCCTCCTCATGTAGAAATGGGTTAAATTATACAGATTGCCTCTCTGGGCCTCTGGCCCCAGACCTTTTGTCGGGCCCCTGTTCCCCACCTCCCTTATATCACAAACAACTGAGGAGGGAGGAGAGAATCTGATCCTGCCCCACACCTGTGTACCAGGGCCACTTACACATGTCAATTTCCTCCAGGCTCTTGAGAATATAGCGGGCAGTCTCAGAGGGGCGGCGCTTCCGATCTCGCACCCACTTCTCTTGCATAAGCTTCCGATCCCGCTCCCGAGCATAGATTGGCTTCTGCTGCCTCCAGAAGTCAGTCCGGGTATCTAGGTAATTGATGCCAGTCATGATCAAATCTTCCACAGTCATTCCATGCTTGATAGTACCTTTGATCAGGTCTTTGGGAATGAGAAGAGGAGGAAGGGAAGAGCCAGAAAAACAGGAGTCAGCGGGAGTCAGTGGGAGCAGGGCTAATAAAAGGAGAGCTCTTGGTCAGAGACCCATACTTTGGGGTTCTCCCTGTGCCAGACTCGTGGAAAATCTGAATGGAGGGAAACCATTCCAGCCAAGAGCTAGGCCAAAATGGACCTCCAGCATTTAAAGAGAGATTATACATCTTTCCTCCAGTCACCACTAGAGTAGAGAAACCTCCTATTTTGATACTTGAGGGTATGGGGGGAAATAAAAGGAGTATACTACTGCATTATACACAATAGGTATTTAATCAATTGAAAGAGAAGCCCAGGAAGCCTCCTTTCCTGGCTGTCAGTACTGCAGAGGCTCCTTTTATAGTCAGCAGGGTCCAAAGCCATGGCTCCAGAAGTTGTACCTTGAACAGCTGCTTCTTTTTCTGTCCTTGGAGCTTTGGGTAAAGTTGGGAGAGGGGAAAAAACAGGGACACTGGATCTGAGATCCCAGCTTGGCCTCAGCTCCAAATGGAACAGTGCATGCTGGAAACTGGCCCAGAATTGTAAGTCCAAGCTAAGAGTAAGGCCCTGGGGGAACTGAATCAGGCTACAAGCCCTGTCTGGCCATCCTACCCCTCACAGAGTCAGCATTACAGGCATATATATTCTGGGAGGCAAAAGTCAGCCCTCTAATCAAGAAGACACATCTGTGCCCCTGAGAGGCAGGTGACCCTGGGGGAATCTTACTATATCATCAGAAAGCCAATTCTAAAGAAAAGGCATTTAATCAGATTATCCAAATTTCAGTAGCCAAATTATCTAATGACAGTAATCATCCCTGGGCTTATGTCTGAGCATTTCTATCATGGCACTTTCATTTTCTATCTCATTTTTCTTCTCCTCCCAGCACCATTAGCCCAGACTGTTCTCTTCACTGTGCAGACAGAGAATTTGAGGCCATAGAAAGCAGTGGGAGTGGCCCAATTCTTCTGACTCTGGTTTTTAAGTTCTTTTCTGTCTTCAGTAGCCCCACATTCATAGAGGGACATCTACCCCACATCCTGAATCTTGATAACTGCAATCAACAAGACCTTCATCCTTAAGAAGCTTTTCCAGATATTCCTTGTCCACATAAAGCTCTCCTAGCAGCTGTCGAACAGTCTTCTGGCTCTTCAGTGAGTTCTTCCGTTTACTTTCTGCCTTGGTGTCCTTCCAGAGTTGCCTGAGGGGAGTCTTCTGTTGGGCTTTCATACTCTCGGAGTACAGAGTAAGACAAAGAAGAGCCTCATCAGGAAGCAGAAAAACCCCCAGGCCTTGGCTTCCCATAACACCTGGGCTTCTCCTCCTCCTCCTCTGTGATCTCCCTGTAGGCCTAAAAACCATAGCCCAAGGCAGAGAGCAAGACTGATGCTTATTCAAGAATAGGGCTGGGAGGGGCAGCTAGGTGGTGCAGTAGATACAGCACTAGCCCTGAAGTCAGGAGTACCTGAGTTCAAATCCAGCCTCAGACACATAACACTAGCTGTGTGACCCTGGGCAAGTCACTTAACCCCATTGCCTAGCCAAAACAAAAAAAAAAAACAAAAAAACCAAAAAGAAGAATAGGGCTGGGAAATGGCCAGACTCCCAAGATTCCTCTTACACATGGGACTGTGGAAGCATCTAAGCATGCAGCCATGACGAGAGAGAACTGAACACTTCTAACCATGTGGGCACAATACCAGGGCCCTTACCTCTGCCTGTTTGCTTAAGAAGAAGAGGTCCCCTTTGTTCTCCAACTTCACTGAGGAAGGACCTGAAAGAACAGAAGCAGGCTCACAGGTTAGCCAGGCCTCTGACCATGACCTATGTATGACACACTGTTAACAGCATAGTCCAGGTTGACTTTGGCAGAGGAAGGCTGGGAGCTGTGGTTAGGCTGATCCAAGGCGATCTGGGAAGCAGGAATGTTGGCTGTATGATTCACTCCAGTTCCTCCATAAGCCTGGCAGCCTATTCTTGCCCAGGGCCATGGCAGTTTTATTTCCAAATAAGGGGGTGGGAGCCAATGGTACAGAGCAGTTGTCTAAGCCCTGTGCCATTTCTATACTCTGCCTCCTACAGAAACTAAAGACACAAAACTCCCACACTCCTGCTGCCTCTGGGTAATAAGTAGACCACAGGGCCGGACCAGCAACTCAGGAACATATTTCCTGTGGAAAGCAGCTAGAGACTGAAAAGATCCGTCTCTAGGGGCTAAAGCTTTGTCTGAGACAGGTCTAACTCCATTCCATCCCTTTAGCAGCTTCCCAGATATAAACCAGTTTGGGGAGCCTTTGCAATTGCAGTTGTCTCTGAAGAAAAAAAAAATCAAAGACTGCGCTACTCAGCCGGAAGGCTCAGAGACTGGAGCCCCTTGTGTGGGTGGTTCAATCACACAGCAATTCAGAAGTTACCAAATCTGCTGCCTGCTTCAGAATTGCCAGTGGGTTTAATGGGGTCATTCACCTCTTTGGGCCTGGCCCTTCTCCAGCACCAGAAGTTCATGGGGGCAGGAGGGAATGGGAGCCTATTCAGTTCCCAAGATACTCCTTAGATAGTTTCCACTTACTTCCTACTGAGTTGTTAATGGCTTCCTGAGCTTTCTGAATCCCGACTTTGAATTCCCGCTCAGGCCGCAGCTTGTAGCCTCTGTGATAATACACCAAAGCAAACTCGAAATCTCCCATAGTATACAGGGTTTCTGCCTTTTGGAAAATTCCCTGGAACAAAAGAAGGTCAAACCAAGATGGTAGGGGTAACAGGACAAGGCATAGGTGGGTTTTGGGTTGAGGGTCACGATTTGGGTATAGAGGTAAAGGGACAGAACAGGTTACTTGAGAAGAGAAGGAAATAGGGTCAGACACCAGGCCCTGCATAAACAATGACACCCATGAATTCCCAGCTAGAAATCAGTCCCATCAGAGGGTTACCTTGCAGAAAGTCTGGTCATTTTTGAGAGATTCCTCAACATCTTTCAGGGAATTCTCCAAATCTCCTAACTTCAGATAACACCTAGACCGAGCAACCAGGCAGTTTCGGTCACCCTCCTGAAGGCGAAGAGCCTAGAAAAAGCAGCACAGTCAGTTGGGATCATCCAGGGTAAGGAAGAAGCTATGCTGGTAGGGAGGCCAAGGCTCTCCCTGCAAAAATATTATTAGACTGAGTCTAAGCAGGGATGCTCTGACCCTAAAAGCACTGGAAAAATAGCAAGGAACTTCATCAGAGACAAAGAGGGGCCTTTGAGTCTTATCAGCCAAACACCCAGGGCTGATCTTTGAACAGGAAATTCTTGATTATCTCCACATAGATTATTTCACTGAATTTGGAGTTATGGACCAGCAGTTGAATCTACATACTGATTTAAACTTCATTAATATAATACCATCCTATGAGATTCTCTCACTGCTTTTTTATCCACTCAGATGTGCTCCAGCGCCATATCTCCCTACTTTCCAGCTGGTGTGTATATTTAGAAAAGAGACTCATGCTAATTTTCTCCTAGATCAATCAGAACCAAGAAGTTAACTGGCTATTTTTTAAAATGACAGAATAAATTCCAAAAGAGAATTTCACGCAAAATGCTATTTGGATTTGCCATATCATATCCATTTAAATAGACATTTGAGAATTCACTGTACATTTCAGAGGTCTATTAAAAGAAGGCCTTTGAGAATGAAGTTATTTTTTACAGATGTAGTTATAAAAAACGTCACATACACACATACCCCTCTTACCACTTCCTCTGCCTCTCTACCAGTGTCTTTTCTTCCTTAGTGGTACCATGACCAAAAACTACAGCATGTTTTTTGTTGGCCTTTAACATCTCTCCTTAAAGCATTTCTAAGAAGTAGAAAAGACAGCTGTATGTCTCAGAAAGATGCCATTCCTACCCAGAGGCCACCTCCCCTTTGAGTATCCTTTATGCTCTGCTGGAATTCATGGGTCTTGGATGCCATTTTCACCCAAACTAGTTTCTCCCTGGCTACAAGTATGGTGTGTGCCTGGGAGGTACAAGAAAGGATTTGGGTGTCAATGATTATTTGATTTAGAGTAGCTCTTTGGTGAACTGGAAGGGTTAAGAATGCATTTATTTTTGTTGATGTTTGGTCATATCTGACTTGGTTTGCCATTTTCTTCTCCAACTCATTTTACAGATGAGGAAACTGAAGTAAAAAGGGTTAAGTGACTTGCCCAGGGTCACACAGATAGTGTGTGTATGAGGCAGGATTTGAACTCATGTCTACTTGACTCCAGGCTGGGCGATTTTTCCACTGTGCCACCTCACTGCCCCTAAGAATGTATTCTTTGTAGGAAATGATATCTTAAAAATACATCTAATCCCATGCTTCCTGTGTCCACTGGAGAACCAGTCCATGAAGGGAGGGGGCAATTTATGCTAAAGCTACTTTTGAACAGCAATGGGAAGGAGGTTCTGAAGAATCTACTGGACAGTTAAGAGGAACTGATGATTAACTTAGGGAAGAGGTTACAGGTGTTTTGCTGTTGTTCAGTCATTTCAGTTGTATCTAATTCATTGTGACCCCATTTGGGGCTTTCCTGGAAAAGATACTAGAGTGGTTTATCATTTCCTTCTCCAGCTATTTGACAGACGAGGAAACTGAGGCAGAGTTAAGTGACTTGCCCAGGGCCACACAGCTGGTAAGTGTCTGAGGCCATATTTGAACTCAGGAAGATGAATCTTCCTGACTTCAGGCCCAGAACTCTACAATTCAACAAAATGCTTACCAAGTATTAAGCACATACTAAGTCTAAAGTGGGCAGCTAGGTGGTAAAATGGACTAGAGTCAGGAAGACCCAAGTTCAAATTTGGCCTCAGACAGCTACTAGCTGTGTGACCCTGGGCAAATCACTTAACCCTGTTTGCTTCTGTTTCCTTGTCTGTAAAATGAGCTGGAGAAGGAAATGACAAACCATTCCAGCATCTTTGCCAAGAAAACCCTAAATGGAGTCAAGAAAATTGGACAAGACTAAACAAGAAGAAGTCTAAAGTAGTATGCCTCGGGGCAGGTAGGTGGCGCCTTGGATAGGGCACCTGCCCTGGATTCAGGAGGACCTGAGTTCAAATCCGGCCTCAGACACATAACACTTACTAGCTGTGTGACCCTGAGCAAGTCACTTAACCCCACTGCCTAGCAATTAACAAACAAACAAACAAATAAATAGTGTGCCTGGGATACAAAGACCAAACAAACCAACCCAGTTTCCTGCCCTCAAGGAATTCACATTCTAAAAGGTGAAATTACAAGTAGATTCATAAGTAAATAAGTGTAACAGCACATAACCATCTGGGAAGGCTTCAGGAAGAAGGTGGCGCTGAAGCTGGGCCTGTAAGTATTCAGAGAGTATCTATTAAGTATTAAGTATTCTACCTCATGTGCAGAGATTATTGGGAATTGATGAAGTTAACAGCAATTTCTCAAGGAGAGGGCGAAAGGAAAATGACTGGGGTAAATTAATCTAGGGCTGTAATGGGTTTGGACTGAGGGGGATGATGAACGATCAATCGAGGGAACGAGGTATCTCTACCAGCATGGATTGGGGATTATCAGAGACAATTTAACAGAAACGGATCCATGTGAAGCTGGGTGTATCGGTAATCGATTAAAAACCCTGCTGTCGACAAAGGTTGATCAGCGATCAATCGCTAGGTCTGGAGCGGGGACTCACTTTGGTGAAGCTCAGAGCCGCCTTTTGATATTCCCCGCATAAGTACAGCCGCTCTCCCTCCGCCATGTAAGAGGGGAAGGTGCTCCGGAGATCCTCCAGCTCGAAGTCCGACATGACAGCCCGCTTTCAGGACCAAGCACTCTGTGGGAAAGGAAGAATGGAGAGTGCAGGAACCTTTAGGGAACCAGCCAGCTTGTGTAACATCCATCTCCTAGCAACCGAGGGGCATGACGTCACTTCCGATTCCGCCCTTCCTCCCTCCCTCTCTCCGGTCGGTCTCCTGAGTGGTGCGCATGCAAGGAGCTGGAGCTGCCGCGCTCTTCGCAAGAGATGTGCGTGAGGGAGGTGTGCTGCGTGCGTGCTTTCCGCGTTCTCCTCTCCTGCGCTCCTGGGCGTGTTCGCTGAGAGGCGCAAACGTAGGGAGCTTTTGCCCTTCTGTTCTGCCAGCTTGGGATTTATTCATCTACCTCCCAGTTGACACACCCGAAAAGAAAAAGCCCCCGGTCATCCCGGAGGTTACATTCTTCTAGGGGTGGGGAAAGGTTTTCCATATGTACATAGATATAAATGAATGAATGAATGGAGCATTTAATTTGCAAAGTACTTTGCTGGCTACTGAGAACACAAATAGAAAAAACAAACAAACCCTGCCTTTTCCTTAAGGGATCATATTCTAATGGGGGTGGTGGAGAAAGCCCCAACTATAGGGGATTAGGGAGGGTTTCCTGAAGGAGGTGTTGCCTGATCTAAGCCTTGAAGAAAGATAAACCTAGGAAGGCGAGCATTCATTCCAGCCATAGGGTCAACATGTTTGAGCAAATTCAGGAAACCCCTGGATGGAATGTCATGTTCAAGAAATGCAGTTGGTAGGGAGTATCATAGGATCATAGATTTAAAGATGGAAGTGTTGAGGTTCAGGGAACCGTATGTTGAGGTTTAGAGGTTCTGGGACCCCAACATAGTAACACGGGTCTTGCCCAAATGAATTCAACCCAAGACTTCTTTCAGCCAAAGACAGGGTTTATTAAAGATCAGCCATATTGGCCAGACTTAAGGAGTTTCTAGAAAATATGGCAACTCAAAAAGACAAGTTGAAGGGACCCCTTAACAACCCTTAACATCCCCTCCATCTCCCCCTGTCCCACCCCTGTTGGTCAAAGGTGACTTCTGATATGCTGATGAGCACAGAGAGTGCACTGGGTAAAATAGTACTGTGGACACCAGGGGGCAGCCACAAGTACAGAATAGGACCAGAACCATTAACCAAGCACAGTACAAGCCGTAGTAAGAATGGCCAAAATCAGGGCCTAATTCCAAGGGGAAAATCAAACAATATCAAGATAATCAAGAGAATGTAGCATACAGATACAGAAAATGAAAGGCAAAGGGGTACAATAATGGACAGCAATAACAACGGCCATTAAGTCTCTCTGCAGCTCGGTACTCCTGCCCAAAATACATTCAAATCAACACCATTCCTCCTGGATCTCAAATATCCCATGCAGTTGTCAGGTCCTTGGCACGCCTTTCTTGGAGGCAGTCTGGAAAATACCATATCCTCAAGGGCACCCCTCCACTGGATTTTTCCATTCTGTCTCCAGGTTACTTGCAGAGGCTGCTCATTTGTTCCTACTAAAACCCCTGACAAAACAGATTTCGATACAAGTTGGCGCAGACTCTTAAAATTTGCTTCAACAACTAGTTCATTCGTAAAAATCAATGCAAACCTCATAGTTCTAATCTAATCAATAACAGGGTTGAAAGGGGGAACACCAAAGTAGGAACCCAGAGTTTACCTGAAACTTCAGGGAATTTAAGTTACAAATACCCTATGCCATTTCTATCTTACTCTAAACTCCATACCCCCCCCCACCGGTATTCATGTGATCTTGTTAGCTCCTCAAAACTTTTACTCAAACCTTTTTTTTAACTTCACAGTATTTACCAATTAACTGTTAATTATTTTATGTTGCCAGCAATCAAGCAGTGCACCAAATGGGAGAGGGAGAAATAAAGAAAGACGTGGGCCAGTCAGGTCAGTGAAGAACTGAGCCAATTTATTCATCTGAGGGTACAGCATATATAGAAAAAACTAACCTAACTTTAAAGAGTCCTCCCTATAAGACACTCCTCAAACATCTGCTGTATACATGACAACACATATTTCCTAGTTATCAGGGTTCACAGATTGAACACTATACTCCAAGGTCTTCCCTGGTGCCCTGGTACCACCTGCATAAAGGAGTGGTGTATAAATCTAAAGATTCAAAGAGTGAGAAAGGAATGTCTCGGGAACCTCCCTTGCAGGGGAGATTTGGAGAGCCCACTTCCTAAGTGATTGAGCCCTGTGGGTTAAGACTGGTCAAGAGTCAAGCTCTGTCCTGGATCTTAAACCCAGATCGGACTTTTTAGACCTCCAGATTTAAATGCCATTCAATTTAAATTAATTCCGATTCAATTTAATTATCTAATATTCCCCTTTTAGGAGGAGCAGAGACAGACAAGGATTTCAACCCTCACATAAAAACATAAGGTATAGAACATGTTTTACAAAAAGATGACCCATGATACACAAATGAAGTCACATAAAAGTCACCAAGTTAACTTCAATTACAGCAAAAGATTTTTGATGACACTCAAATAATCAAGTTCAAAACAATGCCTATGAAATAAGTTGTTTATAAGATAACACATTTGCACCACAGGACATGCAGTACAAACAAATGTTATTTCCACATTAGTAATAAGCTTGAATACAATTGACTTTTCCATTGATGTAATACAAAATATTCCATAAGTTACATCCCTCTAAGTAAACTGGTTGCACTAAAATTCTCTTCTCCAAATCAAAGTAAAGAAGTTTCTAATTTAGTTTTAACAGTTAATAGAATAGCTAGGTCTCACAAACAGTTGTATCAATACCCAATTATTCTTACATTGTTTTGAAACATTTAAGGACCTTATTTCATCCAGACAAATATATCTAGTAACAGGCAGATGACTAGGCCAAATAGTCATTTGCAACTTTGTTGAGGATATAGAAAGAACTATAATTCTAGGCTGAATAGCTCTGATCTTACACACTTGCATTTTATTATAGTAGCTTATATGTATCCCAGCCTTAGTCCATGGAATGATGATATAATACCATGTCTGAATCTGTTTCACAAGCTTTGTTTTTTTTTTATCTTTGCTTAATTATTCCCATATTATTCAGAAAGGGTGAGTCATTTCAGGGATTTGATCTTATGCATGACTATTCAGGCAGGCAGATGACAAGCCCAAGTACTAATTTACCTAGTTGTTTGGGATATGGAATGACTACATATTCAAACTGAAGATATTTGCATTGTGCCCATGTCTTCTATTGACCACTTGCTCAGAGTATAGGAATTTTCTATAAAAGGAAAAAGAAGGAATATGATGATAATGGCACCAAACTGGTCCTTGATGACTTAACACATATACGGCAGGATAAAGCATCCTTAGCTCTGTTTGACTTCAGATAAGAGTCACAGTTGACAACCAACCATGCAGTAACAATTCCACCTCATAGACAAACTCAGGAATAGCCAGGTGGGAAATATTTCTGTTAAAAGGAGCACAATGGGGAAACTAAGCCAGAAGGATCCTACTTTAGGCCAGGCCAATGTCATCCTCTAGGTTTTCTCCTAGATATAGACCTCCACCTATAACAGTTCAGGATCACATTTCCTCTGAGTATCTTGTGGCATTTCTCTTGAATGGTGGATTACTGACTTAATAATCCATCAGATAATTATACCTGAATTCAAATCTCAAAACAAAATCAGTTATGGTCCTGAGAGCTTTTACCTCAAATGGCAAGTTTCACCAATCACAGCTTAGGGTTGGATATAGTTATTTTTCCTCTCATGAAGTTGCAATGAGCAATAAAAGTTTACCAGTACTTAAACATATATAAGAGATTTCACTTAACATTCTTCACATTTTTTTTTGTTCTCCAGCATAAATTTGTCCTGGTAGTAAAGACCAGTCATCAGAAATCATTTCTATATTATATATAAACTTGCAAATTCTCAGCAAGCCAAGTTCATTGTTTAGGAACTCCATAACCCAAACTAGCTCATTTCCCAGGGCTGATGACCTTGCCTACAGAGATGGTTTCCAGGAACCTGGCAAGTTTATGAAAAAAGGGGAATTGACAGAGACCCCAGAGGAAAGGCTGAGCCTGCTGCCCCTACCTGCCCATACCATCTACCCTTAGAGCTGCTGTGAGCTGTGCTCTTTGACACCCCCCCTCCACATGCAAGGGGGAATAAACTAACCCTGCTGCATACTCTCATACCCCAAGGTGGATTGCTCTAAATAAGCAAAACCACTCTAGATAAGGTTTTCACCTCATCTTTTCCTTTACACATGCAGTAATCAATTACTGATTTTATATTTCAACATTATGACAATAACCCCGAAATAACTTAGTTAAAACTCTTACACTTTCATAAGTGATAGCCAAATAGTTGTAGATGTAACTTCCTCTTAACTACAGACAAAGGTGGAAATAGCCAGTTCCCTAAATGGCAGTTACAAAATACTATAAAACAGGGTTGGCAGGGCTGATAAAATAACATAATTGGTTTTACATAATTTTTCCTCTGTCTTTTACTTTCTTTCAATTCATATTCTAATAACATCCAAGTTATAAAAAGTTGCTCAACATAACTGATACAAAAGTTTACCAATTTGCACAATATAAAACATTTAGAAACATAGCAAACCAGAAACAATATATGTATTTGAAACTCCAAACAAACCCATTACTGATCCAGTCCAGTTAAATGCATTTCCAAATTAACTTACACAGAAAATCAGGCACCCCATCACTATTGGCATTGTATACTGACCATATCTAAAACCCCATATAAAGTTATCAAATATGAAGCAATTACACCTAATTAACGAACTAATAATAACAGTTAAAAATTGTAGCTCATAGCAGGAATGGTGTTAGGCACTTTACAGTCATGTAAAGGTAAACTCAGGTAAATAGATGTGAGGTAACTTATGTAAGGTCACCCAGTTAACAAATTTCAGATCCATGCATTTTCCCAATTTGTCTTAATGTCAAATAGTATAATTAATTCTGACTTATCTTAAACATCCAATTAGGAGAGACACATTTCACTTAAAATGTGACCAGAATGAATTGAATTACACCTGGATGTATGTTCCAGATGGTATTACACAGAATCTTGGGTTATGGTTTTAATACTATAGTATTATATGTTACATAAATGCTATTTATTCCAAACATTTCATATTATAGGGTCTACTATTTCCAACCAATCCACTGCCAAAGATTGTAAAACGGTCAATCTGATATTAAGATTTAATCTACCCCAATGATCACACTTAGGAGCATATTTTAATTTAGTTCAAATCTGGGTTCCACAACCACAGAAGGAACCCATAGCTTAACAATTTACTCATAGCTCTTTATGATATCTTCCTATATACTTCCAAATCAAGCAGCAATTTTTATTACTATGGTCCCCACCAAAATAAACATGTGACATCTCACACAACCTTCCCTCTTAAACAAAGCCAAACCTTTCTCAATCCTTTCTGTCAACATACTTAAACTCTTTCATAAAAAAGACCCACACCTTCCTAATTATCTTCACATTCTTCCTTTATGCCATCCATTACTTTGTTCACCTCTTAAATTCTCCTTAAAATTTTTAGTATACAGTGGTGCTAAACAAAACTAATGACCTATTAAAGAATTTAATTCTTAAGATGCAAATGTTGGCTATTAATATGCCTATAACATTTAAACTGTTGAATTATTAACATTTCTGTTATTTGCCAAGAAATGGAAGCACCAAAAATCCTTTAAGATGCTTTTAGCCTTTACAAAAATCTTTAACAGCTTATAGAATTTGGTCTATTCAAGTAATAGTCAAGTTCTGGTATATTATTCACAAAAGTAGCAACAAAGCATTTAAAATTTACTTTCAGAAATAAGCTCCTCTTATATGGATAAGGAGCAAGACATTTCTTGAGATTCAAATACAGAAATCTATGATAAAATAAAACAGGAGTCTCATATAATTTATAGCAAGATTTCTAATTTCACAGTACACACACCAATTCAAAAAGTTACATTTACATTGATCAGTGCTTAATTTTAACTTGTATGGTCCCTAAATACCAAACTAGATATTCCAATCAAACTTAGCTACCTTTTGGCTGTCTCCTGGTTCACAAAAGACTTCCCCCTTTTTCATGAGCCAGGAAAGGGTTAAGTGCCGTCCAGTTTTGAAGTACAAGCCTTAAAACTTTCAGTGACGCAGCGCCCAAGCCTGTCTTTCTATAATCAGTGAAATGACCTTTTTCTTTAGCTGTAAAATAATAAACCCATCATTCCAGGGGAGGAGTGATGGAAAGAACTTGACCACAATTTCAGAAATAAGAAGGAAGAGAACAAAAATTTTCTAAAAACATAAATTAACAAGACATAGAGAGACACATAAGCACAGATACAAGAAACAGACCAACAACTTAGCAGCAATGAAAAGTCCTTGCTAGCTTAGGCTTTAGATCTACAAATCAATTTAAAATGCACATCTTTGTCAATCACATAAATACCTGTAGGTTTCAAGACCATATAGCTATAAAACTTGGCCCACTCCAGGAGAACAAAGCCATCTTTGGACATGTTAGTACCCATGAGGGACACACACAGACAGAAACAAAAACAATGACAATAACAATAAAAATAATCCTAAACTTTTATTTCACACACATATGTCTATATAGCTTACCTTCCTTATTTATGCCAGGCAGCCAGCTATCTAGAAGAACGAGGGTACTTACTTTTGATGTACCATCTTTTACTGCATCATCTTGGCCAGGACCCTGGAAATGAGGCCAAAAATCCAGCCCCCTTCAGCCACCCCAAAGGCCAGTTAACCTGTAACAGGGCTCTTCCCAAATCCCTTTGGGAGAGTCCTCCAGCTAGGACAACTAAACCCAGGCCTCTCCTAGATAGGATAACCTTTATTTAAACATCCAGCCCACTTATCCAAATTGGATTCTCAAATCTGCATCAGCTGGAATTCCCTTAACCAAACAGGTCCTTACCTTTGTCCCCTTTACCACAGACAACCTGCTTTCTCTTGTAATGAGAAACTAGACCCAAAGAGAGGGGAGTCTGAGATAGGAGTGGAGTGAAATTCCCCAAATCAGAGATCTGATACAGGTGGGGGGAAAAATAATGCCGGTACTGAGCCCTGCATCTGAACCCTCTGACCAGTCTGAGTCCCTTTCTCTCTTCATATCCCACTGCTGCCACCAAAATGTCACCCGGCAATCACATCACAAGACTTATGTGAAAACCAGGTTTATGGCAAGATAAATGAACATGCATGTGGAACCCAAAGGGTTCCCAGTCTTTACAGAAGTTTACATTTTTATAATAGCAGGACAAAGGGAAGAGGGGATACCAGGAGGGGGCATGACATGGGAGGGGGAACAGTGCAGCAAAGGTGGGGAAAAAGACACAACCACTCCCCATGGGGTGGAACAAGGTGACAGCAAAAACCTTCTTCTTTTCCCTTGAGAACTGCAAAGGACCCCAGCTGCACAAACATTATCCCAGCCTGTCATAGACTAGCTAGTGCCTGTCTTGCCTCCCAAGGACATGCAGAGAGTCCAGCTCAGAGTGAAACAACAAATTACGTCAGCTCAGGGGAAGCTTCATCCTTGACACATTCAGGGCCTCCTGTATGCTCTGGGTCCAGCGTTTCTGGAAAATATGGCAAATCAAAAAGACATGTTCAGGGGACCTCTTAACAGCCCTTAACAGTATATACAAGATGGATAAAAAATAAATACGAAGTAATTTATGGGAAGGAGCCTTCTAGAGAAGCTGGAGTTTGAGCTGGGCTTTGAAGGGAACTAAAAGGAAACCAAGTACTGTTTGTGAGAAGACTTTGTCCAAAGCAGAGTTGCAGAGGGAGAGTAATGTTTAATAAAGTAGGAAAGTAAGGTTGGAGCTAGGGGATGGAGGGCTTTTCATGCCAAACAGAGGAGTTTGTAGTTGAACTCAGTGTCGTCACCTGTAAAATGGACTAGTTGAACTAGAAAGACTAGAAAGTCTTTTCCAGTTGTAACATTCTTTGATTCTGTATTGATTAATCAAAATCAAAGCACATTAAGTATTAATCCAGGCTAGGCACTATAGATGGAAGCTGCTGGACAGCTAGGTGGAACAGTGGATAGAGCCCCAGGCCTGGAGTCAGGGAGACCCATCTTCCTGAGTTCAAATCAGGCCTCAGAAACTAGCTGTGTGACCCTAGGCAAGTCACTTTACCCTGTTTGCCTCAGTTTCCTCATCTGTAAAATGAGCTGGAGAAGGAAATGGCAAAGCACTCCAGTATCTTCACCAAGAAAACCCCAAATGGGGTCATAAAGAGTCAGACACGACTGAAATGACTGAATGACAACAGGCACTATAGAGTGTATAAAAAGAGTATACTCTTTTTCTCAGTCTCTATTGTATCCAACTACCATCCCATCCCAACCATCCCATCTCTCTTCTCCTCCATTGTTAAACCTCATGGAAAAAGCTGTCTATACCTGATGTCACCATTCTTCATGATTCACCCTCTCCTCCAACCCACATACTGTAATATCCCTTCAGTCTCTACCCTTTTACTGAAGAAACTGCTTTCATGAAAGTCACCAATGACCAGATTACCAAAACCAATGTCTTTTTGTCATTCCTCACCTTCCTTTACCTCTCTGTCAAATGCCATTTCTGTAGCATTTGTCACTGCTGATCAACCCTTTCTATTTTCTCTCTGTGCCATTTAGTTATGCTTCTATGACATTCTACTTAGCAATTCTGTTTTTCAAGTACTAATAATATATGATCTTGAGTTGAGGAGTTAGATGTATTTAACTAAAAGGCCATGAAGATTCTTAGCCAAGTCCTGACTTTTCTGTTGAACTCTGGACTCTTACTTCCAACTCTTACCAGATATCTCTCTATCTACTTGTCCCACTGGCATCTAAGTACAGTACAGATAAAGGTAAACTCATCTTTTACCTTATCAGCTCTACCACTCTCCCAGTCACTCAGGCTTGAAATCTCAGAGTCATTTTTAAGCTCCCCTTCCTCTCATCCTGAAATTCCACTTAATCCCTAAGTTCTGCTGACCACCGTTTCTCACAAAAGCGTTCTCTTCTTTCTTAGCTTCAGAGGTAGCACGTTTGTCTCTTCTCCTCTTAACTCTCCCTTCTCTGCTTACTTCTCTGTTTCTTCATCTTCTTCCCAAACCCTTAAGGTAAATATCCCTCAATGTTCTGACCTGAGTTCCCCTCTAGGCCCTTCTCCTTACAATCTTCTGTCCTTGAACCTCTATGTAGATTCCTCAAATCTCTGTCTCCAGCCCTGATTTCTAGACCCTCTAACTGGCTACAAAAGAGAAACTAGGCCTAGATACATAGATCTGGGAGTCAACCTGAAGGTCTCATTGGCATTTCAAACGTCCAAAGCCAAATTTATTATCTTCCTTCTAAACCTGTTCCTCTTTCTTACCCTACTCTTTTTGTCAGACTTCTTTGGCCAGTCTCCCATGCTCAAAACTGGGGTTATCTTAAACTCCCTCCCTCCTCAGATTATCCTGTATTTGTTCATTTTATACTAGCATCCCTCAGAAGAATGTAAGCTCCTTGAGGGCAGGGAATGGTTTTTATTTTTTATTTTATCTCCCCTAGCTCGAAGTAAGGATTTAGTCAATGTCTTTTGTTTCTTTTTTCTTTTTCTTTTTTTTGCTTTTAGGCAATTGGGGTTAAGTGACTTGCCCAGGGTCACACAGCTAGGAAATGTCAAGTGTTCGGTCTGAGGCTGGATTTGAACTCAGGTCCTCCTGACCTCAGGGCCAGTGCTCTATCTACTGCGCCACCTAGCTGCCCCTAATGTCTTTTGAAATCAAGGAACTCTTCTCTCTGCCTTGATTTCCATTTACAAACACCATTTCTGCTTCTGACCTTTCTCTTCTATTTGTCCTCTCCTTTTATGTCCTATTGCCACTACCCTAGTACACACACCCTCATTACCTTCTGCTTAGACTATGCAATAGCTTTCCAATAGATCTTCCTTTCTGCCCTCTATCCCACTCAACTCAGCCCTCCTTTATACCATTTTAAGACTAATTTTCTATCCATCCAGACAGCTGAGTGGCACAATGGGTAGAGCATTGGACCCTAAGTTAGGAAGACCTGAGTTCAAATCCATGCCTTAGGACCTAAGTAAGTACCTAAGACTTAAGTTCTTGACTTTTTTTTTTGGCTAGGCAATGGGGTTAAGTGACTTGCCCAGGGTCACACAGCTTGTAAGTGTTATGTGTCTGAGGCCAGATTTGAACTCAGGTCCTCCTGACTTTAGGGCCGGTGCTCTATCCGTTGCGCCACCTAGCTGCCCCAGACTGAAGTTCTTAATAGCAGTGTGATACTGGGCAACCCTCCTTAACCTTCTGTACTTCACTTTTTTCATCAACAAATTTGCACCTATCTTCCAGGGTTGTTGTAAGGATAAAATGAAAATGAAATTAATATTTGCAAAACACTGTGCAAATGCTAGTTTTAAGCTGTTATGTAAGGATTTGGTCATGTCAATCCCCTGCTCAAAAATTTTCAGTGGCTCCCTATTGCCTACTGAGTAAAGTCCAAGGTGCGTTGTGCAGTATTTAAAGTTTCCAACAAGTAGGCTTCAACTTTTGAGTCTCATTCCATATTATTCCCCTCCAGTCATTCTATGTTCCACTCAAATCCTGTTACTCTGTTCTTGAAAGCAATAAGCACTCCCTGTACTTTCACGTGTCCCTGCCTTTGCTTAAACTGTTTAAACATGTCGAAATTCCAACTATCTTATAGCCCAACTGAAATGGCTTCTCTCCAATTGTGCTTTCTCTGTTTTATTTATCTGATATCTTCCCTGATTCCTCTGTCTGCAGGTCCTCTGTCTCCACTTAGTTCTCAAAGGTCTCCTTGTTTTGTATGTCTCCAACATACTCATCACATTATCAGTATATACTATAGTTATTTGTATTTGTGTCCTATACCCCCATTAGTTGTGACCAAACTTTATCAGAACTTTGTATCTCCCCCAAGTGCCTAGAATAGGGCTTGACCCACAGGAGATGCTTAATACAGGACTCTATCTTGCATTCTCTTCTCTTCTCTCTCTACACCCTCTCTCACTAGTTCCCATGAGTTTAACCTCTATGAAGTTGATTCCTAGATCTCTAGATCTAGCCCAATCTTTTCTGAATTCCAGTCCCATATCACCAGCTACTTATTGGATATCTCCAACTGGATGTCCAATAGGCATCTCTGATTCAACACGTCCAAAACAGAAAGCCTTCCCCCAAACCCACCCCTCTTAGCAACTTCTTTATTTTTGTTGAGGCCATCTAATCACCTTCATTTGCAACCTCACTCAGCCTCAACTCTTCCCTCTCCTTTATCCCTCATATCCAAATAGTTGCCGAATCTTGTCAATTATTCCTCTATAATTTGCATCAATTCCCTCTTCTCCACTCACACGGCTGCCACCCTAGTTAAGGACCTCATCCTCTCTCACTTGTACTATTATAATAGTACTCTAAATTGGTCACCCAGCCTCTTATCTTTCCTCTCTCCAATTTGTCCTCCACATAGGTACCAAGTTACTTATACAGTTGCCAAATATGAGAGGTAGTGTGGTACAATGAGGCAGCCAGGCCTTGAAGTACATAGTGTTGTACTTGGAGTCCCAAAGACCTGAGTTCAAATCATTACCTATGTGACCCTGGGTAAGTGGCTTATCCTCTCAGCCTCTGTTTCCTCATCTGTAAAACAGGGGTAAGAATAGCACCTACCACACGAGATTGCTGTGAGGATCAAATGAGATGACATGTGTAAAGTGTTTTGCCAGCTTTTAAAGTCTGCAATATAAATTGCAATATGAAGTTTACTATGTAGATGCTAATTGTTATTATTAGTAGATAGAGAACTGGAGTCAGAAAGACCTGGATTCAAGTCCTTTCTCAGACACATGATAGCCGTATGACCTTGGGCAAATCACTTAACCTCTCAATGCCCAAGGCAACTGAGACTATGAGTTGCAAAGAAGGTGCCAACCTATATTGGTAGAGGGAATTTCCTTAACTGGGAGTTCTTCATCCCAGTGAAGTCACAGGTCTAGTCCCTATCCCTGTCCTTAAAATGCAATTCTAATCATATCATTCCCTGGGTCTGTAAGTGAGTTCCAACAAATTCCTCCATTTGGCCCTCCAAAGCTATCAAAATCTAGTTTCAGCCTACCTTCTCAGGCTGATTGCACAGCCCTTTGCTACATATGTTCCTTATTCTGTCCAAACCGACCTGCTGGCTGTTCCTGGTCCTTGACATTCTATTTGTCACTTCTGTGCCTTTGCATAGGTTGTCTCCCATGCATGGAATGCCTTCCCTTCTTCCCTCCCTCCACTTCATAAAATCTCTAGGTTTCTCCACCAGTCTAGCTCAGATGTTACCTCCTCTAGGAAACCTGCCCTGATCATCCCAATGCTCTCCCCTGGAAATTGTTTTGCATATATTTTGTATTTCATTTTCTAGGTACATCCTCTCCCTCCCCTAATACAATGTAAGCTCTTTGAGGGTAGGGACATAGCCTCAACTCCTAGCATGGTTCCTGACACACAGGAAGTGTTTAACAAATGCCTAGTGAATGGCTTAATGGTTTGACTAGACAAGGCCTCCCTCTGGAGAGTCAACTAGGGGAGGCAGATCCATAATGGATTGGATAACACAATGCATAATGGGTTATTAAGGAAAAATAAGATTCAGATGGGGCAATATATTCCAAATTCTTCTATTTCAAGGAGAATAAGACAATCTCTTGATGTCACTGAGACAGAATATTAGGCAGCAATGAACACTGGGTTTGCCCCAGTCTGTCAGTCCTGCTCTTTGAATATGCTGAGGGTTGACAGGTAAGGTTAAGGCAGCAGAATAATAAACATATCAACAGATAAACCTGAATATTTATGCCACATGAAAGTCAAGGGTGAATGATTTGTGTGGGCGAGGGACTGTTTATTTGGACAAAGTGGAGTGGAGAGACTTGCTGGAGGAAAAACGGATTTCAAGAATTACTTGAATAGTGAAAATCAGCTGTTTTCTTAAAGATGGCAGGAGTAGGAGAGGATAGGATATGGGGAATCATGTTGTTAACTCTGGGTAGGGTAACAGCAGGTAGGTAGCACAGTGGATAGAGCTCAGGGCCTGCAATTAAGAAGACCTGAATTCAAATCCAGCTTCAGACAATTACTAGCTCTGGGGTCCTGGGCAAATCACTTTACCCTGTTTGCCTCAGTTTCTTCATTGGTAAAACGAGCTGGAGAAGGAAATGGCAAACCACTCCAGTAGCTTTGCCAAGAAAACCCCAAATGGAGTCACCAAGAGTTGAAGAGGACTGAACAATAAACGACCTTGTGTAGGAGGCAACTTATCTTTTTTGGACACCAGCTTTTTGCCTCTGCAGAGGCAAACCAAACCAGTCTTTCTTGCTGCCTTCACTAGGAGCAGCTTCCATCAGTCAGGAGGTGGCTGGAAGGGAAGGCTTAGATGCTCAGACGTTCTGAAAAAGGCTCCAAACCCTAATAATAATAGCTCGCATTTATATATAGCTCTTCATGGTTTTTGTAAAAACACTTTACAAACATCATCTCATTTGCTTCTTAAAATAAGGCATGCATTTTACAGATGAAGAAACTGAGGCTCAGCAAGGTAAAATGATTTGCCCAAATATACACAGCTAGGATTTGAACTCAGGCTTCCTGACTTCAAGCCCAGTTCTCTTTCCAGTATACTACATTGCCTCTCAAACACTGTTTAAGGGACCCCTCTCATCTCTATAATAATCCTTCAGAGTCTTAGAGGCTTTCTGTCCTTGTCTACTCAATCTATTCTTTTCCTGATTGATTTGTACCCAGAGATTGGGGAAAAAATCAGAAGGTGCCCTTCTCCAGAGCTGTCCGGGCATGTACACAACCTCCCCTGCTGATGCCAGGGCATTGGCCAGCGTCCTGAAGATCAAGCTCCTGCACCTCCCCCACCCCTTGCCACGTTCCTAGAAAGACGGATAGTACTGGCTTTTCTCCTTTTTCTGTCATCAACAACCCTCTCCATTTCACTGGCTCCTTAGGTAGAACCAACCTGAGATCTAGGTCTGGAGCCCTGGGTGAAGGGGAGTTAACAATGACCTCAAACTGGCAGGTGCCATCCATACCTTGACAGCCAAGCACATCCCTTTGTTTCCCTCTATTTTGCTTCCAGGAGCAATTTTATTTCATTGCTAACTCTGCTTTTTAATTTTTCTTCTTTAACTAGCAAACACAGGTTTGTACACTGCTACAGTGTATTAGTATTGATCCTGGGTTTCCTGGGGTCTGGAGTCCTTTTACTCAAGAGAACTAACTAGACTGGAATAGTAGAAAGCAGAAGGTAGGTTGATTATGAAAGATCAAACTACTGAGAGATTTTGATTCAAAAAGCAAGAAGAGGTGTCTTGGGATCACCCAACTTGGTGGATCAAGGGTGTGTGTGTGTGTGTGTGTGTGTGTGTGTGTGTGGTGTGTGTGTGTGTGTGTGTGTGTTTGAGGGATAGGAGGGAATCTCTTCCCCCTGGCCAGTTCTGCTTTTCCCCCTTCTCTAAATGGTATTTTCTCTATCACTATCACTCTGCTGAGCAATGATTCTCCCTTTCAAGTCTTTCTGAGACTGGAAAGAATGTTCCATGTTTAAAGCCTAGGAGTGGCCAGCAAGGGTCCATGGACCTGCAAAGAAAGGGTCATTGGATAAACTTTAAAGGTTCTGTGAACTTGAATGAGGACAAAAAAGTCATATACTTATTTCAATATTACTGGTTTCCTTTGTAATCCTAGGTATTTTATCTTATGCATTTAAAAACATTATTCTGAGAAGGGATTCATAGGCTTTACCTTTCAAAGGTGCCCATTACACAAAACAACTTAAAAACCCATGGCCTAGAGAATCCTGCATAATGGATCTCTGTGTTTTAGCTTCCCCTTATATGCCTCAAGGCTACGGAAATGTCCTCAATGAACCCATAAAACCACCTTGGTTGCAAACCCCAGGAATTCTGTAGGATTCATTCAATAAACTTTTATTGAGCATAACCAACATGCCTCAAACACATTGATGAGTTAGGGGGATGTCTACTCCAAGCATGTGAAGACCGCCCGTGGTGGAATTGGTAGATGAGAACAGTCTGTTCCAATGGCCATGAAGGCAGCTGAAGCAGGCCTTTGTGGATCATCCATCACATCCTAGGCCCTTGCCTGTTGTCTCGACTTTTGTCCTGCCACTGAACTTCAATGACTCTGGAAGAGAGACTGAGGTTGATGATGTTGTACAACTCTGCCTCACTTAAATCCAATTCACTTGAAAGACATCACCCATCACATCGTGATGTCATTGGTCCTCTTCAAAAGAGAAGGATGAACACTAAATTCTTTTACTAATCATTGGGAAAGATCTCAAATTTTGTTGTTATATAGTTTCTACCATCCTAGACCTTCCTTTCTAGTAGAGGGATGAGACACACAGATAATTAGAATATACTTTAAATGATAAGGCATTAGAGAAACACAAAGAAAAATGCAATGTGAAGTGTGAGGAGGAAAGTCCTTACCTTCAAACCAGAGGTGGGGACTAGGGAAGGGCTTCATGAAAGTAGTAGCACTTAAGCTGGGCTTTAAAGCATGGTAGGAATTTAATAGGTGAGGAGTACGGCAGTGTATTCCAGGTATCTGGAATAGCAAGACCATCAGCTTGGAAATAAGAATAGAGGTTAGAGCAGTGTGGCACAAAGTGACTAAAGGGGTATGACCATGTGGTAAGACTGGAAAGGTAGACTAGTACCCATTTGTGGAGGACTTTGAATGCCAGGCAAAGCAGTCTGAATACTGCTCAGTAGGTGACAGGGAACTACTAAAGCTTTTTTTTTTTTTTAGGAGAGGAATGATACTGTTGGAAAGAAAAATTATTCCTACATCTGTATAAAAGACCATTTTGGGCCAAAGGAAAGAAAAGAATGGATATGAGGAGATCTTTTAGGAGGCTCTTGAAATTATCCAAAGAGGGTGGCAATGAGGACCTATACTAAGGTAATGGGAAAGGAGAAAGGACAGGAAGGGCAATAGACGTCATGATTGGACATATACTGTTTCAAAAAGAGGAGCAGAGCATCTCTTTTTGGAGAGGGGCTCCAAGATGTATATGTATAGAGGCATAGCATCTCTCTGGCCTTCTAACATTTCCCTTTTTATCTCTATAGTTGGTTCTGACAGGAAGAACATGGGTATGGGAAGGAGCATATTCTAAAAGGATTTGATTAAAGAAGACCTTTTGGAGAATGATAATGACATCATTAATAATTCAGCTGGCTAGAGTGTGGGCTGGAGGGGTAAGGAAGGGCCTTGTCCACCTGCTACCCACCTGACTTGAAACTGGATAGAGGATGGGCTAGGGCAACTGTTTACTCTTGGGAACTGTTGCAAAACTTGCTGTCTGGGACCTTGGCAGCTGAGGGGAGAGGGAGGATGGAAACATGCCAATGCTTTGGAAGCCTGGACTGACCTCTGTTGAGCTGGCCATTGAATGTCAGTTTTGGCTCCACAGCTTCCTGGGGGGCATGGGATAGCTGGGGAGAGATACAGGAAGGGGGGGAGGACAAGGGAGCCCTAGTGAAGTAGTTTTGATACAGTAGAAAGTACATTGGTCTTTGAGGATGTGAGTTTGAGGTTACTTTTGTCACTCATTACTTGTGTGATCGTAGGAAATTCATTTAACCACTTTGGGCCTCAGTTTTTTATCTACAAAATTAAAGAGTTAGACCAGATGACCTTTAAAATTCTTACTGAATCTAAACCTATGATCCTTTGATGATGATATCTTCTCCTAAATGAGAGACATCCCTCTCGAGGCCATATAAATCAGAGATTTAGATAAGATGATCCTAAAGCTCCCACTTGAATTTTATTCAACAAACATCATGTAAGAGGGACTAGGGGACTCTCACCACATCAGTTTGATGAGTTTACCACTCTCACTATAGAGTGGTAGTTTCCAGACTTTATATAGCAATGCACACTTTAAAAAAAATAAGTCACAATTTTTGACATACTTTACACAATTCAAGTGTAATTGTTGAAAATGTCAACAAATCATCTATAACAGTTTTTGAGTTATTTCCATTTTTACAAGTTGCAGGGTTTTTTTTAATTTTGAAAATTAGCTTATTACATTATACTTAAAATCAATGCAATTGAGAAATACAACAGATCTTAGGATACTTTGTTTAACTTTGAGTTTACATCCTTCAAAATCAACAAGCTGCTCGACACAGTCCAGCCAGTGCCAACTGAAGGTGATGGTAGCCCTATTCACCTGGGATGACTCAAACTTGACCTTGTTTACCCATAGTACATTAATGGGCTTTTGTATTCAATGCCAGAACAAATTTGACACGTCACTCTTGCTTTGGTGGCTTCAATTAGAAATATGTTTATGCCAAAAAGGGGATGAATTTATGCAGGAGCTACACTGGAAAATACCCAATAATTTCAGCCACTTCTTTGTGGTAGCACAAAATTCTCTACCTTCAGGCTTTGAAAACTAAGAGAACAAAGACAACTCCTCTTGCATTTATCAAAAGCCTTTAAAAAATATATGTATATATGTGTATGTATATATATACATACATATAAGATATCAGTAGATTCTAGTGCCGGCACTAGCTGAGATTAAGTAAGATTCCCCCCTCCCTTTCATATTGGTAACCTTGAAAGGCTTAATGCTGAAGGTTCTCTTTTTTCTCTAGCTGGACTCTCCTCCCCACTCGCCTTCCTAGAAGGGGTGGCAGAAGAAGGGGAAGGGGAAAGCTGTGTCGGAAGACTCCTCACGGCCCCATCACCCCCTCCAGCACGGATGCAACCAGAATTCCCTCCCCCCCCTCCACCCTACGTGGAAAGGTCTGACCTGACTGCAGCTGTTGCTTGCAGCCTTACCCAATAAAGCAACGGGGCTCACTATTTGCTAGGCAAGTCCAGGACATGAGGACCTTAAAGGCGGCTGGATGCAGTGGTGGGAGGGACCCCGGGCCTCCAAAGCTGAACCAGCCCCAATTAGGACCCCTTCTGCCCTTCTCCCCCTGCCCACGGGCAGGATCATCATGGCTACTGGCCTCGCCGAGGGATCAGGCCTACCGCCCCTATGCGTGGCACCTATCGTCCGAAAGCCGGTCCTGCCTATCTCCCCACTAATGTCCCCGCCCCCAAGGGGGGAGGGGGGGGAGAGAGAGAGAGAGAGAGAGAGAGAGAGAGAGAGAGAGAGAGAGAGAGAGAGAGAGAGAGAGAGAGAAGGCGCAGGACTGTAGGACTGTTTAGTGACGCGCGCTCAGGAGGGAGAGTCTGGGTCAGGAAAGGCGAAGGCGGGACCGAAGTTGGGAAGAGCGGAGCGAGGAGCAGAGGCTGCTCGGCCCTGCCGGCTGGGAAAACAGGACTACAAGTCCCAGCAAGCCTCAGGTTTGCCTTCGGGGGCGGGGTCACGGCCGGGCAGCGAATGGGAAAAGAGCCTCAGGAACAGGCTAGGAGACACGTGTGGCCAATCCCCGGGATCTCCCAGCCATGAGCAGATGGAAGGGGGTGGGGGGCGGGGAGGAGCCTGGGTAGGCCCCGGACAAAAGCCGGGGCTGAGGCGGCCGCTGCAGGCACAAGTTCTTAGGGGCAAGCAGGGGGAGGAGTGGCTGCAACTAGGCCTTCGGCAGGACTACTACCGACAGGCAGCCGCAGAGAGGTGAGTTGCGGGCGGCCGCGTGGGCCGCGGCAGGGATCCTTTTCCCCGCCCGCCCGCATCCCCCCATCCCCTTTAGCCTTACGACGGTCGCATCGTGTGGACCTGGCGCCTGGGCCCCCTTCGCGTTGGAAGTTAGCTTGTTCGGAGCTTCGGGATCTCCTTTCCCTGGTCATCTTTGCGTGGTCCGCAGCCATGGTCAGCCCACTGACCCCCTCCCCCATCAAGCCGTCCATACGCGCATACGCGCCTCTGGACTTTGCCAGGGTCTTTCCGGAGCTGGTGCTTGCCCTTCTTCCCGCCTCTGCCCCCCACTGGCGCTTCCATGGCACCTGTCGCTGCCCGGTTTTGTTCCCAGCCGGGGCTCCACCCCCGCCTTCCCCGCCTCCACCCCCAAGGAACCGGGCACACGGAGCGGGCCCAAGCCTGGAGGAAAGGAAATGGGAAAAGCGCGGTCAGCTCGAGCAAGCCCCGAAGAACGTCCGCCCCACACCCGGTGATCTTTACCACCCTTCTCCTCCAGCGTGGGTTTAGGGGTTCGAGCCCCACTTAGGCCAGTAAGGGATAGTAGGGTCTGGCAAGGGGGCGCGGTTCTGTGACTCCCTCGTGCTGTCCCGGAGTTCTCCCAGGTCTTGGTTTGTTGGAAAGGACATTGGGAGGTGGGGTCTTCTTGGCCTGGAATGGGCGGGGCCGGGATTAGGTGTTAACGTGATGCCATCTCGTCCGGCTGCTCTATCCATCCAGATGGTCAGAATGGCTGGAGGACCTCCCCCCACTCCCATCCCCTCCCCTTTTTCTTCCCCTACTCTGGTTGGAGAAGAAGGAAAGGGAATGGCTGGTGGGGATCCAGACTCTTCTCTGAACTCCCCTCCCCTCCCCAAATATTGGCTAGCACAATATACCACTTAGGAGTTCTGGCCTCTCCACTCCACGTGAATCACTCTTTGGAAGGTGGTACCAATGACCAGGTTGTATCTGAGTGATTGGATGTAAGGCAAAGATTAAAAAAAAAAAAGGCAGGCTAGCAATTGGGAGGGGATTGAGGGTTCTTATTTATGACACCTTTTAATGTGATTCCAACCCCCTTACTTTTAATTAAGACTAGGCTTTAGCTCACTTTCCCAGTCCCTTCTGTATTGATGAGTGAGAGAGAGGCACACCCACCTCCTGGTGAATCTCACACTACTTTTGTCAGGCCTGGCACTTCTCCTAGAAGGCCTCGGTCATAGGGTATCTCCAGTGACAGTGGGATAGGCTTTAAGATCTCAGGAAAGGCCTTAGGGTCCTTGGGGGTGATACTAGTTTAGGGGAGAAGAAGTAGAGGCAATAAGGGCTTTTCATCTAATTTGGGTGTCTCACACACCACGTAACACACACTCAAGTATAATGTCCCATATATTAGGCCCTCAAAGGGGGACCCTGAAATGGACTGCTACCAGTTCTGTTTCAGGCTTGTGATCAAAAATACTGTTAAGATTTCTTTTGGGGGATAAAATGGAGGGTAATACACCTCTGTCAAGTCACACTCAAAGAAAAGACCTTTTTAGGATTTCCTCATTTCTTATCCTGTTCCTTCTGCTGGCTATCCCATTTTTCTCTGACTGCTATACTTTGGAGAGCTGATACTTGTCTAGATGGGGAACTAGGCTGTGGGATACCTCCTTCTGTCTTAACATAAGATGCCTTTGAGTTTTAATTTGCTAGGATCCTTGGTGAGGAGTAGATGTTAATTCTCTTGTTATTCATCCTTTTACATAGAAATGAGTGTAGCCTCGTACCCTGACTGGTCTATAAATCACCCCTCTGTTTATTAGCCACAACTTTTCTTTGTCAGCAGTGATAGGTTCCTGGGGCTTTAGTGGTAAATCCTCTGAACCACTAACTCTATCCGCACCCCCCCACGCCCAACCTGAAATTGAAATTCAGTTGAAATAGAAAATTCAATTTCCTGGATAGTTGGCTGAAGCTCTCTGGTGGCTTCACCTATGGTTGGTGAACTTATTTAACATAGACCCTTCAGCCCTGGCAAGATACAAAAAGTCAGTTAATCCCTTCTTCTGACTTTAAGATTCTGGCTTTTAAAGTACATTGGCCTCAGTTACCACTTGGTTGGGTTTGCCTTTCCTATGAACAATGAGTGAATGTACCACTCTAACCAGCAGACTCCCTGTCTCAGTCTGGAAGGACCTAGCCTTGGGAAAAAATGCCATGAGTGTAAATACAGCTCCCTACATTACCATCTATTTTGTGTTTCTCCTCCTGAGATGTCCCTTTAGGTATCTGATCTCAGATCTGGGATTTGCCTGGGAAGCAGGGCAGGCTCTGACCTATAGATCTTCCGATGAGGAGATTCATAATCATGATTGGGTTTGGTGGAAGAATGGGAACTGAGCCATAGGAGATGACTAACTGGCCCCTCTCCTCTCTTAGTTATGTGAACACCTTTCCTTGTTGTCGAAGGATGTCCTTGGTGACTGGTAATTTCTTCTTCTTGCCATCTGTTATTTATTCATTGTGGGGTTTTTTTCCCTTTTTCTTTGAGTCCCAGTCACTCCATTAGTTTTTAGCAAACAGATCCTTTGTGTCTTCTCCACTACAGTTTTGTTAATGGAAATTATTTGAGGGAAGGGGTTAGAATGCCAGACTTCTAAAATATTTCCCAGGTGGTTGCATTCTGCTCTCTATTGTTCTACCCCTAGTTGGTACTTAAGTAGGTCTGAGATGTTGGGGCATCTGTGACACTGTTACAATGACATACTATCTAAATTGATCTCGGGGATAGGGGGTGAGAAGGGACTATAGAATGAACTTTCCACCTCCATCCCTACCATGGCATTTGTCTGCCTCGGCTTTATTTAAGGGGAAAAAGGGGGGTGTGTCCCATTCTATTTCAAGACCAGTTTTTCTGGTCCCAGAGTCAAGAAGGTTGGGAAATTGTCTTTGAGAACTGGGGTAGGTGGAGGTGGGGCTGGAGGGGAGGCCTGCGTTCTGGGAAGTCAGAAGAATCAGCCCCAAATTAGGAAGAAATGGCTAGGGACACAAGGCAGTTGCAAAAATGAAAAGGCCTCCAATTGCTCTCACTGCCATACCTACTGGTTCTTTTCTGTAGCATTGAGAGCTCAGTCTGATTACACCCATTTTATAGACTCCTTCCATTGCAGAGCTGTGTTTTTTGAGGGGGGAGTCTCTGGGTGTCCTATAGATAAGAAAGATGATTCTCTAGGTCAGGAAGGGATATAATATAATCTGATTTGATAATATATTTTGGAAGCTACTGGCCTACCTCAGTCCTTCTTATTGCCAGCCCACAAATACTTGGCTCTGTCTGACAGTGAGCAAAGACCTTAGCTTGTCAAGAGTTTGGGGTACTAGATGTAGCTTCTTCGGGGAGTAGAGTTAGGGGGAGTGAGGTCAAAAGAGCCTTGGAGGTCAAAAGAGAGCCTTAGAGATCATCTGGTCCAACCCATTCTGGTTTACATCTGGGGAAAATGAGGCCCACAGAGGTGGCTTGTGGACGCAAAGTTGGTGGTAGAATTATTATATCCCTTAACAGGATAAGAAATGAGGAGGAAACCCTAAAAAGGTCTTTTCTTTGAGTGTGACTTGACGGAGGTATATTACCCTCCATTTTATCCCCCAAAGGAAATCTTAACAGTGTTTTTGATTACAAGCCTGAGTTAAAAAAAAGACTTCAATCAAATAAATTTAAAAAAATTTATAAAGGATGCTGGGAGGAGGTAAGCTATATATCCTCCATAAGTGGAGAAGGGAGAGGACAAGGAGATGGGGGCTGCATTGGCCGACTTTCAGACAAGAGCCTCTCTCATTAGCATGCTTCACTTCTGATCCCTGGATGGGGACAAGATTCCAGACATGGCAAGACCTACAAAAACCCAGATGAACACTGGCCAGAAGCCACTAACCTTGACATTTTCCCCAACAAACATAGCATTGCCTTTCCTGATCTTTATGTGTTCAAGGGAAGAAAGCCTTGTTTTCTTTGTAACTTCACTTATGCAGGCACAAGCAGAAATCCTGACTATATGTTCCCCCCTCCCCTTTCATCTTTTTTTCTTTTTCCATTGGCCTCTCCTTCCCTTTCCCTAACCTGTTACTTCTGCTATCTTGGGGTTCCTAAAAATAAATTAATAAAAATTCACTTGATTCTCCCAATGTCAGGGAGTCCCCTTCTGTAGGGTCCCCAGGAGCCCAGCTGAAATAATCGTTTCTTTAGAGCCTCAGAGATCATCTGGTCCAACCCATTCTTGTTTTACATCTGGGGAAAATGAGGCCCACAGAGGTGCCTTGTGGACACAAAATTGGTGGTAGAATTAGCTAGTCCATTGCTCTAGGAGTGACTGGTACATGTGGAGTTCCTGAGATGCACAATTACTACAGCTAAATGACCTGGCTGGGAGGCCAATAGGCTCATTGTTCTGCCAGGCCTACTGGTCTCCTCCTCTGTATAATAGGAATATTCTGGAGGGAGGGTCTGATTTGATAATATATTTTGGAAGCTGCTGGCCTACCTCAGTCCTTCTTATTACCAGCCCACAAATACTTGGCTCTGTCTGACAGTGAGCAAAGACCTTAGCTTGTCAAGAGTTCTGAGTAATAGATGTAGCTTCTTTGAGGAGTAGAGTTAGGGGGGAGTGAGGTCAAAATTGTGGCTAGGGGTTCAGAGAGAAATCTAGAAGGGGATTGTGCAATTCTGGTTGGGTGCATTAGAAATTGGGGAGCTGTGTATGTATGCTGAGTAACTTGGGGTCACAGGAGTTTCCTCTGTGTTGTATCTGGACCTCCTTAGCTCAAGAGTTCTTAATCTGGGTTCTGTGAACTTAGTTATTTAATATTTTGAGAACTGTATTTCCATGTAAGTGAGTTCCCTTGTAATCTTGTGTATTTTTGGTTTTATACTTAAGAACAGGAAGGTGTCGACAGGTTTCATCAGACCGGGACACACAAAAAAACAGCTAGCTGCTCTTTCTCACACCCCCTCCCCATCATCCACAAAATGTAGCAGGAACGTAGGGTTTCTTTCCCTTAAAATACATTGCCAGCCTGGAGTGAAAGCAGAGCTGAAATTAGTTCCTCAGAGAAAGAGTTATCCCTGACTTCCTCCTGGTTTTGTTCTTCTGGTATCTCTTATCCTTCCCTAGTATTAGGGAAAATTCCACTTTATCCCCCTTGGAGCCTTTTTCTGCTCTTCTCTGAGAGATGCCAAGATCAGCTGTTCTGGTGTGTTTGGAGGGGGGAGTTGGAGCCTTAATGGCGAATGGCTGTACCCTGCTGGAACTAAACAAGGGTCTTTATCTGGGAGTCCCAAGTCATGAGACTAGGGAGGTTTGGGGGTGAGGGAGAGATTAAGGTAGGTTCTCTCTTTGCTGCCTCTTCTGACTGGGGGGCCTTCTCTTGGGCAAACAGTGTCTGTCCCTCTTACAGCCATGTCAGCCAAGGCGATATCGGAACAGACCGGGAAGGAGCTTCTCTACAAGTACATCTGTACCACATCAGCCATCCAGAACCGATTCAAGTATGCTCGGGTCACCCCTGATACCGACTGGTCCCACCTGCTGCAGGACCACCCCTGGCTCATTAGCCAGGTCAGCTGCCTACTAGACCTCTATATTGGGGGTGGGAAGTGGGTGGCAGTGGGATAGGAAAGCAGCCTTGTTAGGGAGACAATACTGACACATCATCGAATAATTATTATTAGATAATAGTCTATACTGAGTTATGTCCACAGGTGCTACGGTTAGAAAGGGTAAGGTTGGTCTGGACCAATGAATCCGCAAGCTCTGCTCTGTTCCAGGCCCTGTGCTTCCTGCAGCAGATACAAATACAAAAATGATAGTCTACCCTCAAGGGGCCCAGGTTCTGTTGAGGGGGAGGGATACAATATGGTGACAGATATGTACATGCAGAGCATATGTGCACAAAATACATATACAGTGATGTTGGGAGGGAGTGAGGGAGGTAGAAGAGGAATAAATACCTAAGAGGATAGGAGGTATACCTTGAAGGAGGCAGATTTGAGCTGAGCCTTAAAGGGAACTAAGGGTTCCAAGATATGGGAGTGAGGAAAGGCATGAGAGAAGGACCAGTGCAAAGGCTAAGGTAGGAAATGGAAGCAAGATGGCAGGCAAGGCCGGTGTTCTGCTAGAGTGGAGCAGGTGAGAAGATGTCTGGTAGGGCTGAGAATTACTGGTAGGGCTGAGAATTAGAGCTAGGTCTTGAGAGATGCACAAGATTGGGATAACCAGAGGGGAGAATCTAAGATTTTTTGGGACCAAAGTCTGTATTTGCTCCCAGTGAGGCAACTAGGTGGTACAGTGGATAGAGTGCTGGGCCTGGAGTCAGGAAGCCCTGGGTTCAAATCCAGCCTCAGACACTTACTAGTTGTGTGACTCTGGGCAAGTCACTTAACCTCTGCCTGCCTCAGTTTCCTCATTTGTAAAATGGGGGTCATAATAGCACCTACCTTCCAGGGTGATTGTGAAGATCAAATGAATTAATATTTGTGAAGTGCTTAGTGTAGGGCCTAGCACATAGTAAGTGTTTAATAAATGCTTGTTTTCTTCCTCTCTCTATCCCCCTTCTTTCAGCAATTGGTGGTCAAGCCAGATCAGCTGATCAAGCGCCGAGGGAAGCTAGGCCTGGTTGGAGTCAACCTCAACTTAGATGGTGTTAAGTCCTGGCTGAAGACCAGGCTTGGAAAAGAGATCACGGTGAGAAAGAAAGAAAGAAAGTGAACTCTCTAGGGGACCCAGAGTTGAGCCACATGCTAGCCTTTGGACCAAAGTTATTTAGGTCTGGATTACATGTGTATTGAATGGTACTCAGGCTTCCCTGGGTCCCCATCCACCTTTTACTCCCCTCATAGTGTAGGCTTATGGAGTAACAACCCATCAGTTACTATGGTAGAGTATGACACAGGAGTAACTATTACATACATCCCAACATCAGCTAGGAATAATGCGACATCATTTATGAGATTCCTGCTACAGATAGCCTCCATTAACATGGCTATCAGAGGGCACAGTGTCCTGGTAAGCAGTGTAGATGAGGCTGAGCCAGTAGTGGCAACTGCCTGTATGAAAAGCTTGTTTTGACTGTAGACAGCAGAGCCAAAGTGAATATTAGCTCAGGTGAGAGGGAAGAAAGGGATAATCAATCTGTGGTTTAAGCTCAAGAACAAGAGTTTCTCTCTCATTTTTTCTCCTAGGATTTGGAATAGCATCAATGGTATTTTTTTTTTCTATACCTGATTTTACTGTGGCAGGACCACACAAAGCTCAGATGTTGTGGGTGGTGGGTGGGAGGGGAATAATGACATTTTTTTTGCATCAGGTGCCCAGGGGGTTAAGGAAGGAGGAAGATGGTTCAGAGATAAGGTTTGGAGAGGGAAAAGTGGAGGTAGGGATAAGCTGCTTCCTTTTTTTTTTTTCAATGGGAACCTCTCAGATTTCAGACCTGAAACCCTCAGAACAATTTTCCAGGGTTTCAGATGGGGCACTAATAAAGTTATATATTTTTTTTCCTTCCCCAACTTCTGAATGTCCTTGCCTTTGGGGACTGAAGACTGGGTGTGTGTTTGGGTTTTGGTAGAGGGGAAATAACAGCATCCCTGGGGATGCTGTCATCTCCTTCCCCCCCCCCCAATCAGGGAGGGGGGCATCTGGGCGGCTGTCTGGCTAGGCGGGAGCTGTGATGGATCACTGTCTGGGTCCCTGACTCAGCGGTGATGCATGGAATTAAGTCAGGGGACAAGGGGATAAGCTGTGTCTGAAGGAGGGAGCAGTCTCTGCCAATGCCTCAATCAGACTGATTAGCTCTGTATGGTTCCCCCAGCTCCCTAGGAGGGTCAGTGTCAAAAAGCTTTTTAAGTGTACTGATTTATCTCCTTTTCCTTCCTCCATTGTGTATTACCTCACATGACTTCTGTGATTTCCTCATCTTGTCTTTTTCCTACACTTGGGCAGCAAGTTGGCTTTTTATTCTACCCAAATAAACTCTCTTATTCCTTCTCCCTGCCCCTCCGTTTTGGGGAGCAGATGGGGTGGAGCTAGTCATTACGTGCTATTCTTCAGAGGTAGTGTGGAGAGGTCATGGAAGGCTCATGTAGCTTCCATCTCTGGAAACCTCACTGCGTGTGAGAAACCTCTGCTTGTATTTGCCAGGGGCAAGCTCTGGCTGGTGTGGAGGCAGGAGAAGAGTGTGATGATCTAGGAAGATCTTCTTAAGCCCAGATATCCCTATTCCATGGGTTGGAGCCTAGGAGCAGGTTCTGTCTCAGTGGTCCTGATCTCCTAAACGGGAAGCAATGAGAGATTGCTTACCCTCAGCTCCCAAGATATGATTTGCTCCATATTCAGCTTCTGCCTTTGTTTTTTTTCCAGATTGCCAAGGCCAAGGGCATCCTTAAGAACTTCCTCATCGAACCCTTTGTCCCCCACACTCAGGTGTGTATCAGTCAATCCATTGACAAATATTTATTCATCAGTCAGTCAGCAAAGCATTTACTAGATGTGTTGCCAAGAACTGAGACAGAAGTGAAAATCCCAGCCCACAAGGAATTTATCTTGAAGGAGAGATAGTTTCTACAGGTAGAAGCACCTACTGTGTGCCAGGCCCCGTGCTTGTACAGAAACACCGCTAGCATCCTTCCTTTCCCCACTCCTCTTGTTCCTTTGTTTTTGTTGACTTGCAAGATGTTTAAAGGGAAAATCATACTGATAGAAAAGCAGTTGGATTTGGGAATTGGAGCCTGGAGAAGTGGGTTAAGGGGGAGAAGAGGGAGTGAGAAAATGAATATAACTTGCCGGATGGGAGGGACTAAGCCTTGATGACAAAGTGAACTTCCTGTTGTTCAACATGTGGAACTGGGTCCATGCTGGATCGCGTTAAACTGTTTTAGTATGGCTCAAGATAACAGGCTTCCCCCTCATGTATGTGCTTGTATGGGGAAAGATGTTAAGCCAGCATTCCATGGGTGAACAGTCTTGTCCCCCCTTTTTTAGAAATTAGGCTCATATCTAGTGGCACCTTGGGTATCATGCAGAGCCAAGGGCTGGCCCCTGCAGTTCTTACCTTTCCTGTTTCTCTGGGGTTGTTAGTTCCTGCCTAATTGTCTGCCTAACCTCCCAGGCTGAAGAGTTCTACGTCTGCATCTATGCCTCTCGAGAAGGGGACTATGTCCTGTTCCATCATGAGGGTGGGATGGACGTTGGGGATGTTGACACCAACGCCCAGAAGCTACTGGTTGGAATAAATGAGAAACTGCACCCTACTGACATCAGGCAACATCTGCTGACTCATGTCCCTGAGAGCAAGAAAGAGTTGAGTGTGGGCAGAGGAGCAGACCCCTCTGGGGTGGTGAGGGGAGAGGCAGGGTGATCCCAGGAAGTAGCGCATCCAGCTTGGTCCTTATGGGCAGGAGCAGTCTAGAAGGGCCCTGTTTTTATCTCAGATAACCCCTAATCCCCATTGACATTAGTGTGACCCCCAAGCCTAGATTTATTATGGGGCGGGGGGGGGGACGTGCAAGGGGAACATGGGACAAAGAGGGTGGTGGAGATGATGCAGTCTGTATTCTTTTATCCTAGGATCCTAAATTCTCTTGGAAAGGAGAAAAAAAGCAGTTAGGCCCTTTAATCTATGGGGCAGTGAGAGATGACATCATGCGGCCAAATCCAAAGCAGACAGAAGCTGTCCTCCCGTCTGGGAGATGATTGAGTCTAAGAGAAAAATAGTCATCATCTGTTCCCCTCTGCCAGTTATGCCCCCTCCTTGCCTGACAGCTCCTTCCTGCCTCAGTGCCCCGAGGACAGGTGCTAAGACAGAGAGAGCCTCTGAGATGAACGATTTTGCAGGGAGCAGACAGGGTTGAGCTGGGTGTAAGCATCAGGGAATTGAAGCTGAGAGTGTGGATGTCTCTCTTTCCTCCCTCCCCTCCCTCTAAGATGAGAGATCTCTCCTAATGAATGACTCTGTTTCTCTCAACTCAGGATCTTGGCCAGCTTTATTTCAGGACTCTTCAACCTCTACGAAGACCTCTACTTCACCTACCTTGAGATCAACCCCCTTGGTAACGTGGATCTGCTACATGAGAAGGGTGTAGAGGGGGGAAGAAAGTGGGAGCTGTAGCCTCGGCGTCCTATTGGATTTTGCCTGAGTAGCAGGCGTGCATTAGGAGTAGGTAGGGAGGGAAGGAAGGAAGGAGATGCTTCAGTCTCCAGGTAGGCCATTCAGAGTCTGGGATGGGGGGGGGGAGTCCTTACCTAAGACCCCTGAATTTGCTTCTGAAAGATGTTAATAACTGTATTTTGGCATTATTGGCTTCCTTTGTACTCCTCTATGTTTTGTACTATGCATTTAAAAACATTGTTCTGAGAAGGGGATCCTTAGGCTTCACCAGTTCAGGGGTCTGTGATTTCCCCCCCCCCAAAAAAAAAAGGGTTAAGAACCTCTGGTCTAAGCCCTCTCAAGTTGACCCTCCCTCTCTCAGGACTGGTGAGCTCTGTAGCCCTTTCCACATTTTGAATTGGCCTTGCTTTGGGGAATGTTATTGTTGACATCTACATGGGTCCTTCTTGTTGCCCTGCAGGCCAGTGTCTACTTTATCCTAGCCCTTCAGAAGCACCTTTCTTCTCCTCGTTTTGTATCCTCAGACACTTCCCTTCCCTTCCCTTCCCTTCCCTTCCCTTCCCTTCCCTTCCCAGAACACACACCCCAGCACTCTCCCTGATGAGTTAGTCAGTCATTGACACACTTCAGGATGAACAAGTGAGTCAGGCTGTGAAAAGGCCCTTTGGTTTGGCAGCCTGGAGGAGGGGAGGAGGGGGGCTCAGGCGCCTTTGGCTGCTCACGCTTGGTACAAAGTCCAGAAAGCCAGGAAGGAAAATCATTTGCTCTTAGAGCAGCTGATTTGGCATATTTTTTAATGGGTGGAAGGGGGAATCTCTAGCCAACTTAATTATCTAAATGGACCCTGGGGGGGTGGGGGTGGGAGAAGGAAAAAAAGGTGGATTTGTTCTGAGCTGGAGTTAAATTAACCCTGACATTTGGGAGAAGGGGCGAGAGGGAGCTTGGTTCTGTCCTCTTCCAGCAGAAAAATAGGCTACTCCCTCACTCTGGAGCTGGCTTCTCCCTGTTGGGAGGCCCTAGGCCATGGGGTACAGTGGAAAGTGAACTTGATTACTAGTCAGATGTTGCATTCAAATCCTGGCTCCACCAGTTACTTCACCCTGTGGCCTTTGATAAGTTACTTAAGCTCTGTGCTTCAATTTTCTCACTTGAAAAATGCTGGGGTTGGATTAGATGATGTCTCTGGTCCCTTCTAGCTCCAAGTTAGGGGTTTTTACATTTGTAGGGAGTGGCCCGGATTCTTGTGATAGTCTGATTTAGCCTTTGGACACCTTCTCAGAATAGTATTTTTTGATTCATCCAACAAAACACATAGGATTACAAAGGAAACCAACCATATTGAAATACAGTGATCAAAGTAGTTTTTAAACAAAGAAACAAATTCTCTGACCTCAGGTTAAGAATACCTGCTTTGTTCAGGGATGCTAATGAGCTGAATGTACCTACAGAAATGTGTAGCCAGGACACAAGTACCCTTCTTTTTAGGAAGGAGTGGGATGGGGAGAACAGTGGATAGGGTTGACAATTTATATTAAAGCAGGAAAAAGAACATTGCTTTGAAAGCCCTGCTATAGGTAGGCTCATTGATTCTCAAGAGGGTAAACCAGCCTTCCAGACCAATCGAAAATGAACCAACAACTCTTATTTCTGAAGCATGCTTTCCTTGGAACCTAGCCTGAATTCTTTTGGGGTCTAGGGAATCATCAGATTAAGTCCCATGGCTGTGAGGGGAAACATCAGGGGACACAAGAGAAGGGGGAGGGCAGGTGGGTCTCCCATGGGCCCTGGAGTGGACTCCTGTTTGACTTTATTCTTCTTTGTCCAGTTGTGACAAAGGATGGCGTGTATATCCTTGACCTAGCTGCCAAGATTGATGCCACAGCTGACTACATCTGCAAAGTGAAATGGGGAGACCTGGAATTTCCTCCTCCCTTTGGGCGGGAAGCTTATCCAGAGGTAGAATCCCATTCCCCCACCCTCTCACTCCTCTCCTCTTATCCTTTCCACCTGTACCTATAGAGCATTGCTCAATAACAGGGTAGAGGCTTGGTTGTTTGGTTATCTAGGGGATCTTGTAGATAATGGAGACTTGGAAGGAGGGATGGAGGAAGGGTGTTGTTTGGGTGCTGCATGAGGCAGGGTAGGGGTGGGGGCAGAACCAGAGGAGTCTGTCATTCTCTGCTCTTGGTCAAGGGAGATAGATTGGTGAAGCCCAGGCTCCCTTAGCAGTCTCAGCCAAGAAAAGAATGATGAGTTTGATTTAATTTTCTTAAAACCCCCTCAGACAGAGCTGGCGGTAGAAGATGGACATCTGCAAAGCCTTTGTATCCTGGCCAGAAATCCTTTTAAATGTTCTTCTCAATCTACCTCCCTAGGTTCAAGCTCTTAACTTGATTGGATGGCTTCTGTTCTTTGCTGCCTTCCAACAATTTCCCTCTGAGCTGAATCAGAAGGCAGCTCTGGCTGCTCTTTCAGAATGTTAATTGACCTCTTGCCACCCCCTACCCCCACCACCTTTAAAAGTCTTTATCTTGAGATTAGGCATTATTAGGTCTTCTAGGCTGAGGGAAGAGTCTGGGTGAGAAGAGATTTCTGGAGGTGGGGGGGGGAGTTAGTAAGAGATAAAAAGCTGGGTGAGGACTGAGAGGAAAGGGAAGGGTCCCATCTTGGACATGGGTCAAAGGAGAAATTAAGGCAGCAGGTTTGGCCCAAAGAGATGCCTGATAACAGAGGATGATGATACTGAGGGCATAATGTTCTCTTCTGAAAATCTTGTCTCTCAGAAATGGGGGGGCCCCGCCCAGTCTCCCCCTGCCAAAGTCAGTTTAGTGACCTCGTACCAAGTGTCTCTTGAGAGAGGGAGGTATCTGGATTCTTATCCAGTTTGAGGGGAAAGACTGGCTGGGGGGTAGTGGAGCAAAGTCATCTGTGGACAGATTGTCTAGGCCAGGAAGAGACCATTCATTCTGTGATTTCCCCCAGGAAGCCTACATTGCTGACTTAGATGCCAAAAGTGGGGCGAGCTTGAAGCTGACCTTGCTTAACCCCAAGGGAAGGATTTGGACGATGGTGGCTGGAGGTGGTGCCTCTGTTGTGTACAGGTGAATTTAGGAGTCGGGGAGTCCTGGTAGAGAGGAAGGTGTTTTTCCACATGACCCATCCCCTTCCTTCTCCAGACAGTAAGAATTAGAACCTCAAGCAGCAAATGAGAACACTTGTTCTAGATTCTGAGTTTTCTTCAGTCTCGTTGTGACCTATGACACAATGTCTTAGAGCCCATGTCTGCCCAACTGCTGAAAAGAGAGGACCTCTCTCTCCAAAGCGCTTTGGGAAAGGGCCTATGGCATAGATTTTATACATTATTTTTAAAGCCAGAAGCAAGGAAAACCTGTGTGTTCTCTAGAACTCTTTGCTGGGGCTAATTTTACCTGTTGCTTTAGTTACTAGTCTGTCTTCTTGGACTTGCATTAAAATATGCCATGACAGGTGACTGGCTCAGAAAGAGAATGCCATGTAGAGCCTATATCAATTGCATGCTATCTTAGGGAGGAGGAGGAGGGAACAGGGAAACATTTAGAACTCAAAATCTTAAAAAAGTGAATGTTGGAAACTAAAAATAAATTAATAGAAGAGAATATCAGTCTGTAAAAATCTGAAATAATACAACCATTTATCCATATGTTAGCCCACCCAGGGGGCGGTGGGGACGGACCCCCCCCCCCCTTCCCTTCCTGCCAGTATTCTGTAGGGGTGGTGCCATGTTAAGATGTTGTGGTATTATACTGGCTATGGAATTAGGAAGTCCTGAGTTCAAATCTTGCCTTTGATATTGGCTAGCTGTGTGGCCATAGCTAAGTCACCTCACTGCTCTGAGTCTCAGTTTCCTTACCTGTAAAATAGAGATCCTACCTGTAGCACCTACCACATAGTTTAGAGGCTCAGATGAGGTAAATTGTTTTTGTGACCCACAAATTTTAAGGTTCAATACAAGTGTCCATTCTTATTCGTTCAGCTGACCTAAATAGCATCAACTGATGGTTCATAAGAGCATCAGATCACAGATTTAGAGCTGGAAAGGGACCTTAGACATCATTGAGACTGACTCCCTCATTGTATAGGGGAGGAAAAGTAGGCAGAGAGAGGCCAAGTAGCTAGGATGTGTCTAAGGTGGATTTTGAGCTCATGTCTTCCCAACTCTGTTTGGCCCTCTATCCACTATACCATGTGCCCTGTCTATAATAAGATTGCTTGGGTTTAACCCCAGGTTGCAGGCTTTCCTATCCAATCCCCTTGGTCATGCTGTCCCCCTCCAGTAGAATATGTGTTCCCTGAGGGTGAGGACTGTCTCTGGAGCCTCAATGTAGTGGTCACTTAGTAAACACTTGTTGATCCATTGGTGGATGGATAACTAAGAGTGAACTATAACCTCTGTTTTCTTGTCCCAATCACTTTTTTCACAGTGACACAATCTGTGATTTGGGGGGTGTAGAGGAACTGGCTAATTATGGGGAATACTCGGGAGCCCCCAGTGAGCAGCAAACCTATGACTACGCCAAGACCATCCTCTCCCTCATGACCCGGGAGAAGCACCCACAAGGTGAGACGGTTCCCCCTGCCCTCCTCCATAAGAAAGCCTCCATCCTATCCTGCCTCCAGGACCTGATAAAATACTCTGCCCCACTCTTGGTTTTCCCTCTTGTAGTTAATCTGCATGTTAACCCTTGGCCTACTTTTTAATTACCAGCTGACTTTCTTGCCCACTGTAATTGGTATGTGCTCAGGAAAGGAATATAAGGCTAGTTCCATCATTCTCATATGCCAAACTTGGTTAAAAAGGGTAGTCTTCTGCATCAGAAATAATAGTTGAGGAATTGTCTGCAGTTTGGAATCACTTGCTTCGTGATGTGTGTAATTTACAGCTCTGGGCTCAAAAGGTCCGGGAGGGGTTATCACTTCCATCTTATGTATTCTCTGATGGCTCAGAGGTCAGTTACAGAAGAGCTGGTCAGTGGGTGAAATGGATGGCCCAAGTCCAGGCTTAACAAGAGCCTGGACTATTTCTGTTCCCGTCCTAGAAAAGTAAATAGTGGTTAATGTAGGTTGTTAACGTGCTCTGTGGTTTAAGAACAAAACACCACCTGGGGAAAAGGACCATAATCAATAGCTGCCTTTCATTCAGCAAATGTGTAGCCAACACAACCCTCAGAGAGTGGTACATACCAGGGAGCCCCTCCCACCCCTGGAGAACAGACAGATTTTGTCTTTCTTCTTTTACTGGGGTTAGTTTGACATGCTAGTTATTGTCCCAAAACTTATCTCTTTTCTATCCTCACCCCAAACTTAGGCAAAATACTCATCATTGGAGGCAGCATTGCGAACTTCACGAATGTTGCTGCCACCTTCAAGGTAAGGAGCTCTTGTGGGTAGTAGCAACTTCTGGGGAGGAGGGGTGGCTGAAAGGAAAGGTAAGTGTGTGTACTTCCTAGGGATTGATGAGGCCAGGCTAGGGGTATTATTTGTAGACTAGATGGCTAGAAGGTAGTTCAAGTGGGTTCTGTGGTCAAGGAGTCTTCATTAGGAATAGGGCTCCCCAAGGACCCAGCTGAGAAAGTTGCTGATAAACTGGGTTTCAGTTTCCCCCATTGATCACATGGAGGGTCATGGGTCTGGCCCCTTCTACCCAGGTTGGCATAAAGTCCTTGATGACTGGTTGTTTGTTGTTTTCCATTAACTTAAACTGGTTGTATTGGTTTTTTATTAGATGCTTTGTATTTTAACTTAAACTTAATATTCTGATATCACTTCAGATGATTTGCTTAGTAGCTGTTCACATTTAAATTAAATTAAATTTCAGGGCATAAAATACCATAACATTTTACAGCCAGTCCCTCTAAATTCCCATTAGGATTCTTTGTTCATTCATTTATTTTCATTTATTTTTCCTCATAAAAAGTAATTGGATTTGTACCCAATTCTGCTTCTCCCCACCCCTCATTTTTTATTATTTCATTGTCTTTTTTTAGATTCCTTTGATATTCTCATAATTGTCCATCTTAATTGCATTGTGGTTATATTCCATCACATTAGCACCACAGTTTCACCAGTGAGATACTTAGGTTGCTTCTGGGTCTTTTTGTTTGGTTGGTTTTTTGCAATCACATATAATGCTACTGTAAAAATCTTTGAACAGATAGCTCTTTTTTTTAAATGACATTTTCCAAAAATTATTTTTGTAATTTTTCTGCTTACTGCCAAGAATCCAAAAAGATTCTTGAAGTTTGCAGTTTCATCATCAATCAGTGAGTGTAATGGGTTTTGTTGGATTTGTTTACTTTTAATTATTTTTCTAAGGCTCTTTTACAATCTAATGTATGGATTATCTAGGCTTTTCTTCAGTGTCTCTTCTCATCCATCTGTTCTGTCCTTTCCCATTTTTGTTTGCTTTTTGGTCAAAAACAAGGGTAGACTATAAAGTAAGGAGACTGGTTTTGCCTTTTGGTTTGTATACAGGTTCTGAAGATCATTCCAAATGAAGTCTTTCCCTCTGTGCTCCCCCCAACCCCAAATTGAACTTTAAGCAGTGGCAGCATCGTCATTAGAATGAATGTCTAGCTTCCTAAGGAGACTCATTTGGAGGCTATTAAAACAGTTTCTCACGTCTGTTGTTTTGAACCTGGTCGTATACATACAGGAGTCAGACCCTGTGCTGTCCTTTGTTGATCTCCAGGGCATCGTGCGGGCAATTCGAGATTACCAAGGTCCCCTGAAGGAACATGAGGTCACCATCTTTGTTCGAAGGGGTGGTCCTAACTACCAGGAGGGCTTACGGGTGATGGGAGAAGTTGGTAAGATTGAAGGCCCTGGTCCTTTTTCACTCTTCCTTCTCAGTACCCCTTGAAACCTTCGATTTCATATGTTAGGTTTCCCCTTCCTTTTCCAGTATCCTTCTACCTAGATGTAAAATTCTGTGGCTGCTTTCCTCTTGTTTCTTCCTTTCTCAATTTTCTTCACCCCCCCTCCCCATTTTGTGCTCATTTTTGCCCTCTGTTCCTCTCCTACCCCAAAATGCCCATTTTTCACTGGTCTGTCCTTCTGTTTGTGACTAGGCTTGTTTACTCTGTATGAGCTGATCCCTACTAAAGACACATGTTGTAGATGGTGAGCCCTCAGAGGGCAGGGAGGGGTCCTGCCTAAAGTATGACCCTCCCAACTGGAAACAGACAATCTTATGACAAACAGCATGATTCAACCCTAAGCAAACCTACATTAAAAGTACAACACTTTGTAAAAAATCTTGTTGAAAAGAAGACCTTAATGGGCTTCTTTCATTCCGCCAGTATGACCTGAGCACTTACTGAGTGCAGAGCTTCTGGGAAGTACCTTAAGGGCCCCGCCAGCATCGAGTTGATTGCTGTTGATTGGAGAGAAAAATATCAACCAGAAAAATAATGAGGGAAAATTAAAACTGACTCTCCACACTGGTCTGTCCCCTTTGCCCTTTTTCCTACTCTCTACAAAAGAAAGAAGGAATATATTCCCCCCCCCCGAATTGGTAATAGCTGGTTTTAATGTTGGTTTTTATTTGAGTAACTTAGCAACTGATAAAAGTGGTAGGTGGCCTCAAATAGGCTTGCTTAGAAATGTATCCAGTGCAGGGCATTCCGGGAGAGTGGAGTGAGTGAAGATTCCCATTTACTAGCTATGTGAGCCTCGGTTTCCTTTCCTATAAGGTGGTGACAAGAACACCTGTGTAGTACCAACAATAGCCTTCCCACCCCTGCCTCCCCCATTGTTGTTGTGAATGCTAGTGCCTGTGAAGAGAGTACCTTGCAACCCTAAAAAGGACTATGTGAATGTCAGCCTTTATTAATAAGGCTGCCAGTTATAAGCTCTGTTATGGCTAAGTTCTGGTCAGTGTGGGAACAGAGATCCTCATGAAATTAGACATGGCTCTGATTTTTTTTTCCTCTTTCTGTCTCTCTTCTCTCACTCCAGGGAAAACCACCGGGATCCCCATCCATGTCTTTGGCACTGAGACTCACATGACCGCCATTGTGGGCATGGCCCTAGGATACCGGCCCATTCCAAACCAGCCTCCCACTGCTGCCCACACTGCCAACTTTCTCCTCAATGCTAGTGGCAGCTCCTCGGTAGGTGACAGTTTTCTCTTCCTTCTTTTACCCTATGCTTGTTTTCCTCTGGGCCATCTCCAGTCATCCTGATGAATATCTGGCCACTGGACCCAGATGGCTCTGGAGTAGAAAGTGAGGCTGGTGGCCTTGCACAGCCCTCCCTCACTCAAATCAAAGGCAAGTCATGTCATCATCTCCCTGAGGTCACGGTCCTCTTCCAGGATGAAGGACAAACACAAGCAGTAACTGTTTTTCTTTCGGCCAGCAACCCTGAGGGTCTTCCCCTCCCAGTTAGATTTTTTTTTAAATTAAAGGGGCCATCCCTTGACTCACTTCTTAAAGAGGCCTATTCACTGAATGGAAGTTACCTTACTTAAAAGTGAGAACCTGAAAAGACCTTAGCTTAAAAGGGCCAGGGTCTTCCATTGCATCCTAAGCCATCTCTAGTCCTCCTGATAAATAAAATATCTGGCCACTAGACCCAGATGGCTCTGGAGGAGAAAAGGAGGCTGATGGCCTAAGTTGCAAGCCATGTCATCACCTCCCTGAGGTCATGGTCCTCTTCCAGAACGAAGGACAAACACAACAACATAACAGCTTGTTTTCCTCCTAATTCTTTTAACAGGCAAGGAAGAATAAAAAGGGGTAGAATGCATTCTGATTTCCTTAGGGCTGGGGCCTAACGGTTTTGTTTTTTTTTCCCCAAGTAGCCTTCACTTCCTGATTTTTTTTTAGGGGGCACTTCATAGGACAGCAGTGACTTTGAGGTGACCCAGATTTCCTCTTTCCCATCAGACCCCAGCCCCCAGCAGGACGGCATCCTTTTCTGAATCCAAGGCTGATGATGTGGCACCTGCAAAGAAGGCCAAACCAGCTGCAACCCAAGGTAGACTGTCTGAGGGGTGAGGAGCCTCTGAGGCCTTCTCTGTTTCCTGCCCTGGTTTGTTATCTCAGTAGAGAGGAAGAAAAAGTCGTTTGGACATTGATGCGGGGGAGGGAACTAGAAGAAAAGGATGAAGTTTGCTGTGGGTAAGGGATGATTGTGGCCTTTAAAACTGGTTTTACTGAGAGTTTAAGGTGCAGAGCTGTCTCTAGGATAGTTCTTTTTCACTCATCGTACCCTTTAGTATCCCCCCCTTCCTTGTTCTGTGCTAAAGGGAGGAACGGATGAAGGTGATGACAGAGGAGGAGACGAGGTTGCAGAAATGCCAGAATGAGTTGAAAATAGAAATTAGAATTCCTCTTCGACTCTCTTCTCTTTCCCAAGTGGAAAACAGAGAGCTGGCTCCCTGATTTTGGTTCTTGTCACTTGTGTGGGTTCCCCATCTCAGACATGCCCTAATTTAAATAATTTTGGTTTTTGGTGGGAGGTGGGATGTCCAGGATTTCTGGTGTGGCTAGCTCTGAGGACGGGTCTGGGTAAGGTGGCAACTCTTCCGACGAGGTCAGTGTCAGCCTCCATCACCTTTCTTAAATGATTTCGTTCTCTTGACTGCTCATCCTAGTCCAGGTGGTAGGGAGGGATGAAGGAAGGAAGGACCGACCACCAACGTTCTGCTCACACCTGAGTGAGTCCTTTTCAAAGCCCAGCTTGCACTGTCATCTTCCCTCCCATTATTTATTCTGAGTTGGAGAGGTTTTTGCCCCGCCTTAGTCCCTTTCCCATATATTTCCTACCGTCTCGCTGTAATCTGAATGGACAAGATGGCAATGGTATAATTGGAAGCCTTATTTTCCCTTGACCCTCCAGTACTGTGCACTCATCATTGGACTCTTTGGAGTCTTTTGTGGGTCACTCAGTTGCCTTGGTCATTCTCTTTGACAGATTCAGTCCCAAGTCCAAGATCCCCGAAAGGTAGGATGTCCATTGCTAGCTAAATGTGTGGCATTGTTAGTGGTTGATCATTTTGCTGTGTGCTTTTTTTCCCTCTCTCTCTGGTGGGTTTGTAGTGTTGTGTGGAATCTCTCCTGTCTTTCACTCTCCTCCTTAAGTCCTGTTTTTCTTCTTCCTCACTCAGCATGTTAACACACTACTATTCTAACTGGGTGACTGACCAGGGCCGGGCCTGGTTGGGGTGGATTTGGGTGAGCAGCAGAAGAAGAGGAGGAGAGGGTTTGGAGGTTGGAGACTGAGAATCAGGGAGATGAAAGCAGTTTTTGCTAAAGGGAGAAGGGAGCCTGAGAGTGGTGGTCTTTCCTTCCTCTATATATAGGAAAGGATCGGGAGGTAGAGAAATAAGGTCATCATGGTAGCTGAGAAATTCATCTAACTCTCTCTTAACTTGTGTTCTTTGGAGGAAGAGGGGAACCTGGTTAAGTGAACACCATAGTGATCTCAAATCCTCGTTCATATCCAAAATGACCACGTCTCCCACTCTTCTTGTCCCTACCTTCCCCTATCCTCCATCCCCCACAACCTGGTTTTTTAGCACTGCCAAGAAGCAACAGGGATGTGCTTGGATTTTTCTTCCTTTCCCTATCCTTGGGAGTAGAAACTGAGAAGAGAGAATGTTCAGGAGGCAGGTCAAGTCCTGATCACCTTGGTTAATATATAAATTGGATAATTGAGAATTGTCTATAATTTTTTTTGTGTGTTCATATCACGATCACCCTTGTTAGGAGGACCATATCAGGATCCCCTTAGATAGGATAGCTGGGGTGACATAGAAACCAAGTTTGACTATTGGGTTACTTTGACTTTAGGGTACAAAACAAGTGATTAGAAAGATGCCATTTGTGGGATCCCTGAGGAACCCCCAGATAATACTGACCAGCAGGGTTTCCCCAGAGAAGATAATCCAGATGGATATATTATTAAATTCAAATCGTAATACATATAAATTTTAGGCCTGGATCCCTTCTAAAGCATATGGGGCCCCTGCCCTTCAGTCACGAAGCTTATAGATAGAGGAAAAAAATCACTAACTGGTTCCTGGAACCATTGCTAAAATATAATCTTTTAAAATTAAAATAAGTCGTTCTTATTTCCCTCCTCCCCCTTTGTTTCTGTCCTGTCTTCTAAGTTTTGAGCATGGTAGGCAGAGAAGAAGGGCTGGAGCAGAGCAGAGGTCGGTGTTTGGGCAGGCGCAGTGGTGAGCGAGCCGTCTTCTCCTAGCTTTGTCTACCTGCAAGTGGAACTGGAAGCTCAGGCTGCACAGTCATGGCTTCGTCCCTCTGGCCACCTTTTGGCCCCGTTACCTCTCTGATCACAGTGCTGATGCTTGAGCCTTCAATCACCCCTCTCATTCCCCTTCCCAGTTTTTCCATCCAAATCCATGTGAACTTGCGCTGTCCACACTAGCTTCCAAGGCCACTGGGTGAGGGATTGTTTTTAGCCAACATATAGATAGACTCTGCTCCCATTAAAGTTGGAAATGGGGTGTGATTGAGGGGCATTTTCTGGGACTTCTGTTTCCCTTTAACCCTTTAGGAGACCAAGTTTGTTTTGCATGCATAGGTGCCCAGGGCACAGCCAGAAAGATTTTTTTTAAATAAAGAGAATGTGGGGAATCCTAGCTTCCTAGGGGACTCCCCCCCCCAATTGGTCTGAAAGTCCCTCTTGAGTTTGAGGGAGCACCGAGAAGAACCCAAGCATGGCTGGTGACTGTGGTATTTTTTTCTCACTTGCATGCCTTTACATTTTGTAAGTTGGTACTAGTTTAGGCTTATCCCTCTGGTACTCTCTCATTTCCCCATATGGGCCTTAGTCTCCTCATCTCTAGAATGAGCAGAGGTGGGACTACATGATCTCCTGTGTCCCATCTGGCTCTGGTCCCACATGGCAGTTCCTGCTGGATACCTGTTGTAACTAGAACAAATGAATGAATTGGTTGCCTGAAGAAATGGAGGAGAGTTTTTTTTGTTTGGGGGCTAGAACTAGGATTTAGAAGTCTGGGGCATCTCCTTCCTTTGCATGCAGAACTGGTATCTGCTCTTCAGCCTTGTCTCAAAGTGTTGCCTGTAGTCCTGAGAGAGGTGAAATGACTTGTCCAGGGTCACATAGCCAGTATGTGTCAGAAGCAGGACTTGAAGGTGTTGTGACTCTGAAGTTGGCTCAGGGTCTGTAACCAAGAGTTTCTCTTAGGAGAGTTACAATGTATGAGGTATGGTTATAAAGAGATATATCTAGGGGCAGATAAACGCACTGCCAGTGGATAGAGGACCAACTCTGGGGTCAGGAGGAAGTGAGTTCAGATGTGGCAAGTCACTTAACCCCGACTGCCTCAAGGGAGAGAGAGAGAGAGAAAGAGAAAGAAAATACATACATACATACATACATACATCCTGTTGCTGGCTGCCTGCCTGCCTGATGCCTTTATCTCTAGGGAAACGGGTTAATATTCCACCTTGCCAAGGCAGGGTTACAGAGATGTCAAGAGGTGACCTCATTTATCACGGATCACAGATCTTGCTATCATTTTATGATGAAGCTGAGGCCCATAGAAGTTAAGTGTCTTGCACCAGGCCACACAGGTAGTAAGTGGCCTTGGTGAGATTGAAATTCAGGTCTGGTGGCTTGCACCGTGACCACTGCGCTCACATTTTTTGGGTCTATTTTATTACAGTAGATTAAGATCAGATTCATCTGAACGGTAGCAGTCCTTGTTCCCCCCTAGAACCTCCCTCCCCAATCCCCCGTCCTACCCCCATGAAGAGCGCCTCTCTTGGGAAGTATGTATACACGTCCACATACTCCTACTGCATCGCCATGTCTCTGGGGGAGTGAGGTGACAGCTAGCTCCCCTGTCTGCTGGTCCTATTGTTAGAGAAGAAATCAGTAGGCTTCTCAACTAGAGCAAAAAGGATGTTTTTTAGGGCTTGTATTCCCTCCCTTCTACCCTTTCTCTTCCTGTCTACCTACTGAGGACCCCCTCAGGGAGCATGTGGTGGTGGCTCAGTGGTTATAGCGAACCCTCCAGAGAGTGGTGGAAAGAAGGGTGATGGGAGCAGGTAAAGACACACCCCAAGGGTTAATTGCCCTAGTAATGAATGGCTTTCCCCTTCCTTTTGACAGAATCCCCAGTAACTCAATAGTGATGGTAGGGATTCTGTGTAGTCTAGTGTGGTAATGCCCATTACCTTGAATTCTGACTCATTTGGAAGACATGATAATTTGAACTACATGGACGTAGTTCTGTTTTAAATTAAGGGTGTTTTTTTTTTCCACATTAGGAAGAAGTTCAAGGTTTGCCATGCCAGTAATATAAACAAAGTAGGGAGGAGCAGTGTTTAACCAAAGAAAGCAAACTTTTAGAACCAACATCCCACTGGCAAATACACATAATTCAACAAGTATAAACAATTCTTATCGTTACAGTCAAGTAGGTCCAGCAAGATTTAGCAATACTTTCCCACGGTTCCAGTTACCGGTTGTGCTTGAAAGTAATAACCCTTAGGTTTTAGAAGATTATTTGTATTCAGACTATTCAGGAATTTAGGCTGGTTTCAGGTTAATGAGGTTTTAGTAGAAAATTAGTCAAGTTCGACTATTAATGTATTATCTCAGCATCTCTCTGGGATGTTGATAGCTCTCCCTTCTTCCCTCTCCCCCTCTTCTCCCAACAGAACTCACTTAGATTCTGGGTCTAGGGGCAGAAGGTGGGAGCCCTAGTGATCCAGGCCCTTGTACTCTGTCTGTCCTGTTCTCCTCTCTGCCAATGTAGGAAAGGCCACAACCCTTTTCAGCCGACATACCAAGGCGATTGTTTGGGGCATGCAGACACGCGCAGTGCAGGGCATGCTCGACTTCGACTACATCTGTTCCCGTGATGAGCCCTCGGTGGCTGCCATGGTTTATCCTTTCACGTGAGTCACCCCATTGGGAAGGACTAAAACAGACCTGGAGTGGAGTGGGAGGATGATGGTTGTGAAGAGGTGGTTTCTAGAACAGACTCTGTGTGTGTGTGTGTGTGTGTGTGTGTGTGTGTGTGTGTGTGTGTGTGTGTGTGTGTGTGTAGATATACATACATGCATGTACATGCACCCTGGCAAAGGGAATTATAAGGTCCATGCTGCTGAACCAGCATTTAATCTCCCTGAGCCTCAATCGCCACATCCATGTAATGGGGATAACACTATATGTATCATCCATCACCTCTTACTTGTGAAGAAAGACTTTGCAGACTAAAGTACATGGGAAATAGGAGTTATATTGACTGAGATCTTTGCACAAGAGAGATCTCTGTGGGGAGCCATTCTGGGAAAGGATCTCTCCTTCCCACAGGCAAGGGAAATGCTTTCCTGCCTGCAGCCTCAGTCTCCTCATGTATGAAATGGGGATAACAATTGCATCTCCCTCCCAGGGTGGTTGTGAGAGTCCAAGGAGATAATAAAAGTTAAGCCCTTTGCAAACCTTTTTAAAGCTTCAGGTGAATGCTAGGTATTACTCCCCCATTGGATTGGGAGTTCATCGGTTCAGAGATGTAGTGCTAGAAGGGACATTTGAGGTCATCTAGTCCAACCTCCTGATTTTGCAAATGAGGGACTTTCCTTTCTTAAAGAAGGGAAGGGACCTGCCCGTGGCCCCTCAGTCATAAGTAATAAGGCCAAGAGTTGCTCCCCACTCCTGGAAACAGTTTTAGTATCCTTCTTCCTGGGCTGTGGGGGCCCCCCCCCCAGGCTTGGAAGTCACAGCCCTGGTCTGATCTACATTAGTTCCTAGCTCCCCTTGGGGGCCCTGGGCTGTGGGGCCTGTCCATCCCCACCCTTCTGTGTCCACTCCATGCCTTACCACTTCATTTTTCTCATAGTGGGGACCACAAGCAGAAGTTCTATTGGGGCCACAAGGAGATCCTGATCCCTGTTTTCAAGAATATGGCAGATGCCATGAAGAAGCACCCGGAGGTTGATGTGCTCATCAACTTTGCCTCCCTCCGCTCTGCCTATGACAGCACCATTGAGACCATGAATTATGCACAGGTGGGCGGCCTGGGCAGTAGAGGAGCTGTACTCTCCAGGGAAACATTTACAGGTCATGGGGTGGGAGGCCCAGATTCAGTAGTTTAGAGAAACCCTAACTCCTGCATTCAGAGCAAGTACCCAGAGCTACTGGAAGCCTCAGCTGTGCACCCCTGACTCCCTGCTGTCTACACGGGGATTATCTGTGCTCATCTGTACCTGGGTTTAATCCCATCCTGGCAGCCTTCTGACTCCTCATTTGCTGCAAGCTTGATGTGCGTCCAAGGAATGAATGCCTTTTAATATCGGACAGAACGAAAGAGAACTGAAAGATGATTATAAAGATTGTATCATTTGTTAAACGAGTGATGTGTTCTTTAATCATCCCATCCCTGTTAACTGTCCACTGGCATACATGATAGCTGACCAAGCTAAACCTTCCATGCTATCTGCCCCCGCCGCTTCCGCTCTCTGGGGTGGGTGTGGCAGAGAGCAAATAGTGTAGCCAGTTATTGACTTCTACATTGGCTGAAGCCAAGCTGGAGTGATTTGGACAGATATGGAGGCAGGGGTGAATATGAAGGGGTAAAAGGTGTTTGCATTATATTCAGACTAATGGACCAATGTTTTGGGAAAGGAAGGTGGACATTGGTTTTAGTTTTGACTGAGTAGGAGAAAGTGGGGCAAATTTGTACACAGCACTGACTTGGGAGTTTTTGTACCTGCTCAGGCAAGTGATGATTACTCTTCTGTTTTTTCCTCCTCCAGTATTCATCTATTTATTTATTTTTAGTTTACAGCATTCACTCCTCCCCCCTTACTAATATTTTGTTTTTTCAAGTTACATGTAAAGATAGTTTTCAGCATTCACTTTTATTAAGATTTTGAATTCCAAATTTTTTTTCTCCCTTCCCCTTCCACAAGACTGCGAGCAATCTGATATAGGCTGTACATGTATAATCATATTAAATGTATCTCCACACTAGTCATGCTGCAAAAGAAGAACCAGGACAAAGGGGAAAAACCACAAGAAAGAGCAAACAAAAAAAAGTGAAAATAGTATGCTTTGATCTCCATTCAGACTCCATAGTTCTTTCTTTGGATGTGGGTGATGATTACTCTTGTCTGCATCTGGTGCAGTCCTGACAAAGGGAGTAGTCTTGGCCTTGCAGGAAAGGCAGTAGAGAATTCTGGAGGAATCGGGGGGCAGAGAGGAGAGGTCAGTGCTTAGGATTTGAATGATGATCCTTAGCATTCCAGAGAGGTCAGACTGAACTGCTCCAGCCTCCATTACCCTGCTCTGAAACAGCTTAGTGACATAGGTCCTTAACAACCTCTCTTTTTCTCTTCTTCCATTTACAGATCCGTACAATTGCCATCATTGCTGAAGGCATCCCTGAAGCTCTCACCAGAAAACTGATTCAAAAGGCAGATCAGAAGGGAGTGACCATCATAGGACCTGCTACTGTAAGTTTTCCTACTTTTACATTTGTAATTTCCATTACACTTGTGATCCTGTTTCAGGCACTAAACCAAAAGATGTGATTCTTTCAAGGTAGAAAGAGTTTCTCTTTCTCTTTATTTCTGGAAAGTCACTCCTACAACTTGAGGGACATTCTCCACTCAGCTGCCCAGGTTCTCTTCCTAAAGCCCAAGTCTCACCATGACCACATCACTTTTTACTCAAGAATCTCCACTGGTTCCATTTCGCCTCTGGTATTAAATAGAAACTCTTCTGCTTGGTTTTTAAAGCCCTTCACAACTTGGCCCCTTGTTTTATTCTCCTCCTGATCCTCTACCATTCTGTACCACTAGCTTCTTTCCATTTTCTGACTCTCTCCCTCTGGGCATTTCCCTGGCTCTCTCTCCCTCATGCTCTTCCTCCTCACCTTCGCTTCCCAGCTTCCTGGCTTCTTTCAAGTCTCAGCTCAGAACCCACCTTCTGCAAGAGACTTTCCTGGTCCCCCTCAGTGCCAGCGCCTTCCTCAGAGTCCCTCCAGATTAGCCAGTATATATTTTGCATGTACATGGTTGTTTGTGTTTTCTTCTCCTTTAGAATGTGAGCTCCTTGAGGGCAGGGACTGTTGTATTCCTGGGGTTTAACACAGTGTCTGTTACCTGGTAAACACTTAACTAAATGCTTATTGACTTGACTAAAAAAATATATATATACAGGCAGCTCTCTTCCCTTCTCTTCTCTCTCTCCTTTCTTCCCAATCCAGAGGAAGTATTTCTGACCTTTTCAGTGATTGGTCTCTTTACTATAGTAAACAAAGGAGGCCCTGTTTTTTGTACCAGGGATTACCAACGTAAAACAAACTTGGCTAGAGCCAAGATTTTAAACTGAGGGAAAGACCTTAACATCTCAGAAAGAGATAGCTTTGATAACATTGGTGTTGGGAGACAGAATTCACATTTGGATGTGAAGCTAACCACCTAGGAGTATGCTAACACACCTAGCTGTGTCTGTTAATGGGTGTTGTTTTTACTGAGGATGTAGTGTCTTTTACAGTAATGTCATATGTGGTCAAGTTAAGTCAGAAAGCATTTTGTATTCGTTCATGTTGTCAGGAAATTTTCCTCTGCTTCTCTGTTCTCTTTCTTAAATGTCACTTAGGGATCTAGGATGCCACGTAACTTAGGCAGACAGTTCTTGCTGTCTAATCCATTCCCTCTTGGCAAGACACCCTGTTGGAGCAAGATGGGTGATGTTGCAACTGGTAGAATTTCCCAGGTGCTCCCTCCGCTCTTTCTTTTGACATCTGTCTCTTCTGCCCTTGTAGGTTGGCGGGATTAAACCTGGTTGCTTTAAAATTGGAAACACTGGTGGAATGCTGGACAACATTTTGGCGTCTAAACTATACCGGCCTGGCAGTGTGGCCTACGTTTCCCGCTCTGGGGGCATGTCCAATGAGCTGAACAACATTATCTCCAGGACCACAGATGGTGTCTTTGAGGGTGTGGCCATTGGGGGGGACAGGTAACTGTCAGCAGGCCCAGAGAGATGGGCTGGCCTGAGGCATATAGGGGGTTTTAAATTTAGTGGGGAAGTGAATATAGGCTGAGGGCAGGAGACCTGAGTTCTGTAGTCTCAGCTCTCTGTCTGATTCTTGCACAAGTTACTTAATCTCTTTGGAACTCAGTCTGGCAGTCTGCTTATTTTTCCTCACAGCATTGTTGGAAATATAAGAGCAGATATTTCAAAAGATTAGTGATTTCATCAGTGTGGGTATTGCCCCCAATATTAAGATCAGAGCTTCATTCATAGCTTAGTATGTGGCCTCAATGAGTGATTTATAACAAAAAAAATTGTCATTAGTCATTACCTGGCAGTGGCCAACCACCGGTGATGGACCTCTACAGCTGAGCAAGGCTCAACCTTGGGCAGTCAACACACAGTCCACAGCCTGAGCTCATGATGGCCTGAAATAGATTTCTAAGCCTCAAAGTCATCCTTACATCACAGTGAGGCATCTGAGAAAAAATTCTAGATAGGGAAAGTATTTTGTGAAAAATCATAAATGTTCCATCAAGGTAAACAAATAGTTGCCTAAAATAAATGTTGTTGGGGGCCTAAAAAAGTCCGTTCCTCCAGAACAACCCATATCTATGCTGGTCCAGATAACAACAATAGCTAACATTTATCTAGTGCTTTTTATGTGCCAGGCATTATAAGCACTTTGCAATTCTTACCTCATTTGAGAAATGCTTTGATAAATGGGGAGGTTCTGAATTAAGATATTTTATACATGACCTCTAGTCCCATTCTCAAGAAAGGAATAGCTTAGCCTGTTAGTGAGGTTTTTTAGTTTTTTGGGGGGGTAAGGGGGAGGAAGCAATCAAGATTAAATGACATGTCCACGGTCACACAGCTTAATAGGTGTTTGAGGCCAAATTTAAACTCAGGACCTCCTGACTGTAGGGCTGGTGCTGTATTGCCCCACCTAGCTGTTATTGGTAACATTTTCCACCAGGACTATATTGAGACTGTAGTCTGGTTTATAAGTTTTATTAGTACCTCTAGTATGGTTTATAAAATTTCATTTTCATTCACTATAAACTTAGTTACAGCGAATACAAATAAACATTTTAATGTGTGTGCTTTAAAAACAAAAGAAACACAAAACTTTCTCCTGACCCCTTTTATCATCTCTTACCTTCAGATACCCAGGCTCAACATTCATGGACCATGTTTTGCGTTATCAAGACACTCCAGGAGTGAAGATGATTGTGGTGCTTGGGGAGGTGAGGCCTTAGTTCTTCATACCCTGATCCACAGCCCAGAGGACTTGGGGATTCAGAAATTTCAGCAGAATGAGAGTCAGCAGAGGGCAATGTAGAGAGAGTGCCACCTTGAACGCAGGAAGATAACCCGGATTTAAGTCCTACTTTTAGGTGACTCTAGGCAAATTGCCTCTTCATGCCGGGGGCAGTTCTTTAAGACTTTATTTTACAGATGACTTGCCAGTCTGTATTGGTAGAAGGAGTTTCCACATGGGATGTCTTTCCTCCTCTGTCCCCTTGCCCCAATACTAATGTAGTCACAGATCCAAATCAAAAAAATAAGAGAATTCCAGCAACATTACCAGGAAAAGGAAGGGCAATCCCACTTAGCTGTGGCTGGGTGACACAATTCTGGCTGGCCAGTATCTCTTCCTAGTGGGGAGTGGATTTAGAATCATTATTCTAGAGTTGGAAAAGTCATTCCATTTGGCTTTATGCCTCCAGGTAGTACATCTATTTCTAAATCATCCTATTTTTTTTCCTTTTTAAAATTTTTTTGTCAATTAACAAAAATCTATTTTTCTCTCCCTTTAAAAAAAAAAGGGAAAAACCCTTGGGGCAAATATGCGGTCAAGCAAAACAGATTCCTGCATTAGTCTAAATCAGTTCAAGATGAGAGCAAGGAATCTCTCTTATTTTGAAACATTTCTCAGTACCTTCCTTAGCCTACTTTTCCCATTACCGTAACTTTCAGCAAGTTTTTTTGTTGTGTCTTACTTGCATCCTCCATCCTGAAATTTAAGGTCTTATCTGACTCAGTGGAGAAAGAACTGCATTAGAGCTGTAGAGACACTTAAAACAAGATGTCGTCTGATTCTGTGTTGTCCTCCTGGTGTTCAGATACATTTGTTGGGGAGGGAAGAATAGGGGGAGGCAGGGTGGCTTGTGGAAGAGTGGTCCCATCGAGTTCCTGCATTAGCTTTTTTTAAAAAATTAATTTGTTTTTAGTTTTCAACAATCACTTCCATAAGCTTTTGAGTTTTAAATTTTTCTCCCCCTCCCTTCCCCCATCCCTCCCCCATATGGTGTGCAATCTGATGTAGGTTTTACGTATACATTCCTATTAAATATATGTTCACATTAGTCAGTCCCTGCATTATCTAAGAGGGTTTTGGAGCCAGATTGCCCCCTGCTTCTGAAATGTGCAATGTAAAAAAAAATTTTTTTTTAACCAATGGGTGTTCATGTCCCACTTCTTTCTACCCTCTCTGTAGATAGGGGGCACCGAGGAGTACAAGATCTGTCAGAGTGTCAGAGAAGGCCGGATCACAAAGCCTGTTGTCTGCTGGTGTATTGGTACCTGTGCCACCATGTTTTCTTCTGAGGTATCTATTAACGCGCCTTTCTCCTCCTCTGGCTCCTTCTGTCTTCATTTAGCTCATACCCTGTCCTCAGAAGGTGTCAGCAAGCATTTATTAAGCACTTGCTGTATGACAGACACTATAAGTATATACAGAATGAATACAGAGCCAAATACAAGGTACTTTGGTCAGGGGAGAAGTCAGGAAAAGCATTGTGTGAAAGGTGTTGCTCTGGCACATCCTGAAGGAAGTGAGAACTTGTTTTAAAAAGGGAGTGTATTCGAGTGTGGAATCGGGAAAGCTCATGTTCCTGAGTTCAAATCTGGCTTCAGACTCAGACTAGCTGTGTGAGTGACCCTAAGCAAGTCATTTAACCGTGTTTGCCTCAGTCTCCATCTATAAAATGAGCTGCAAGAAAAAGCAAATCATTTCACTATCTTTACCAAGAAAACTCCAAATGGGCTTAAAAAGAATCAGACATGACTAAAACATGATTTAACAGCAACATTTGAGGCATGGGAAAAGACCAGTGCAAAGGCCTGGAGATGGGAAATGGAGGGCCATATGTTAGTGTAGTTTGTTTAAACTGAAGAGTGAGTGATGAAAGTATAATAAGGCTGGAAGGAGGCTAGGGCCAAGTTGTTTAGGTCTTCAAAAGCTTAACAAGAGAAATTTATATTTGAGCCTAGAAGCAGTAGGAGAGTAGGGGAGTGACATGGTCATGTCTGCCCTTATGGAAAATCATTTTGGAAGCTGTGTGGCAGGTGGATTGGAGTGAGGAGACTTGAGGCAAGAATTAAGAATCTAAGGGCAGCTAGGTGGTACAGTGGATAGAGCACTGGCCCTGAAGTCAGGAGGACCTGAGTTCAAATCCAGCCTCAGACCAAACACTTGACACTTACTAGCTGGGCAAAGTCACTTAACCCCAATTGCTTAACAACAGAACAAAACAAAACAAAAAAAGAATGAAGAATCCATTGCAATAGTATAGATGACCATGGGCCTGAATTAGGATGGCAGCCGTGTGAATAGAGAGCAGGGATTGAATAGAAGAGATTTTGTGGAGGTAGTAACAGCAAGATTTGCAGTTGATTAGATATATGGAGGTAAAAGAGAGAGAGAAGTTGAAGATATGAACCTGAGAGAGTGGAAATTGTAGTACCCTCAACCAAAATAGGGAAGGTTTTGGGAGAAGGACAATGAGTTGGTGATGTTTACAGATCATTCAGTTTGAAATGTCCAATAAGTAGTTGATAAAATGAGACTGGAGGTCAGGGAGGAGGTGAGGGCTGGCTACATACATCTGTAAGTCCTCTGCATAGAGGTGATCATTAAACCCATGGGAGTGATGAGGTCACCAAGAAGAGAGAAGAGGACCCAGGACAGAGCCTTAGGGCAGACCCACAGTTAGGGTCATTATCCCCATGATCAGAACGTTGTTAATGAGCTCATTATGTTGGCACATCACTGTTGTTGGCATTTTAATGACAGAGATGTTCTAGGCCAGCTAGGCTAACAACCTTCCTGTTGCAAGGTCTCTGCTTCTGAAACCTTTTATGACCAGCTTATCCAGAAGTTATTTGAATCTGCACATAATGACTCCCTTCTGTTACTGAGATTCACAGAGGAAATTAGTGTACCAGAATGCCCATTTATTCATTAATTGGAAGGAATGACAGTCTTCAAGGCATCTGGACAATATATGGAACTATGTATGAAATAGAATTAAGATTGAAGGATTGTTTAAAGAACATGGAAGAATCCCAGATCTGAGAGATAGATGGATGTTCTAAGAGATGATCTCCTTAGGCTGTGATAATCTAATAAGCAAATGATCTCTGCCACAGGAAATGCACCCTCTCCTGTTGTTGTAGACTGCTGTCAAGGCCTCTTCCAAGCTGAGGCTTTTTTCAGTACTCGGAAAACTGTCCCTCCTTTCTAAACCCACCACCAGTCTTTGGATCACATTGACATTTTTTCTCACGATGAAAAAATTCTCATAAATTTTAATGGAAAATAACTGTGATTAAATCCCCAGCTTCAAAGAACTAAATTCCCAGAGCCCTTGGTCCTGATTGCTTGAGGGCAGGGACAGAGGCCTGTGAAGCCTTTCCTGCCTTTTTATGGCTCCTGAACCTCTCTCTTCTCTGAATGCCTCTTTGCACTTGAGCTCTGCACCAGACCATAACACCATGCACATTGAGCTCGATCACTGCTTGCAGTCATGAACATTCACTCAGCACTTGATTACATATCTTCTTGCATTGTCCACCAGCTGTTATATTCCCCAGGCCCCCACTTAGGGATGACTCTTTTGATTATTACTTCCTGGAGATTTTCCCAGAAGCCATCCTGCCGTGACCTTTTGAAAATTTTAATTTATGTAAAACTACTCACTTTGGGCAAGCTATTTGATATCTTTGTGAAGTTTGGGGATTATGTAAGCAAAAAGATTGAGAATTTCAGGAGATAATGAAAGACTCTTAGAGTAAGATAAGATAAGTTTAGGGGAAGAGAGAGATGGCCAGTCTGCCCACAGTCCCCAAAGGAGAGGAGGGTACATTTCTCTTTTTCTTGGTAAGAGGAGCCTTAGGAATAGTCTTTGAATGGGTTAGTATGTGCTTCATGCCTAGTGTAGCTGAGATGTAGCTTGTTCTTTTCATACTGAATTTCTTGATTTCTGAGACCTTCTAAGGCTTCTTTAACTATGGCCTTAGCTTTTTTTTTTTTTGGCCTAGGCAGTAGGGTTAAGTGACTTGCCTAAGGTCACACAGCTAGTAAGCGTTATGTGTCTGGGGCCTGATTTGAACTCAGGTCCTCCTGAATCCAGGGCCGGTGCTCTATCCACTGTGCCACCTAGCTGCCCCTCTATTAGCTTTTCTTAAAAAGAAAAAATTTTTGATAGCTGTATTTCGATATGATTGGTTTCATTTGTGGTCTTAGGTGTTTTATTTTTTAAATTAACCAAAATTTTTCCTTCCCTCCCTCCTACCTCTCCCCCTCCATTGAAAAAGAAGGAAAAACAAAGCCCATTTTATATTATACATTAAAAAATGTTATTTTGAGAAGTCCATAAGTGCACCAAGAAGTTCGGTAGCCCTGCCTAAGCTTATAGCTGTAATTTATGAGTACACTCCCAGACCACTGCTATCCTCTTCCCCAGTCATGAAAAGGTACATAGAACACAGGTTGTCTATGAAACACTTAACTCTGCTGCCCCCTCCAAAAAAGATCCTTGGGCATTCAGCCCAGTGAAGGGTGGATGGTGTCTGGTTTGCAACATCTGTTTTATAATAGTCTTTTGAAGCTACTTAAAACAAGAAGTGATGGTGAAGTGATTCAGGATAGAGTTAATGATCAATCAGTCTGTCATGGAAGTTCTTTCCCACTTGACAAGTCTCTGCCTTTTATATTAACTCTAGATGTGTCTGTCTAGCTCTGTGATGGCGAGGGTGGTAATGTCAGTGGTTAGTGATTTTAAGGATTAAAGAAGATTGGTCAATATTGTGTACCTACTGTAGGCATGGGAGTCCCCAACTTTAATGTGGGGGAACACAGCTCCTGGGCCTGGACCTTTTCTCATTTAGGAGGCTTTGCCTTTTGTGTGTCTTGGTGCCCTTGGGCAAAGTCTGGAGGGGAGCCCTTCTCAGAATAACATTTTTAAATGCATAAAATAAAAAATAGGATTATAAGGAAAACCAATTCTATTGAAATATAGTTATGAAAATACTTTTAAAAAGCAAGTTCCTGGACCCCTGTTCTAGATCATAAGCTGCTTGAGGAAAGGTACTATTTCACCCTGTCTTATTTCATGTTTGAGTCACCAATGCTTAGCCAGCTTCCTTTGCCCATAATAGGCACACAATATTTTTTTAAAAACTGAAATCCTGAACGAGGCTTACAAAGTGCATATTTAAAAAAATACTCAATGACACTTTCAGAGTAATGGACAACTAAGTCTAAGTAAATGTAGAATAAATGGAATGGATAAGTCCCAAGAGTGTATGTAATTGAGGAATGATCAGAGTGCACTGAGCCTAATTTGGACAGAGCCTCTGGGAGTTGTTATGAGCTGAATTTTAGAGAAGGAAAGAGATCGTGTGACAGTGGACTCTCCACCCTATTAGAACTACTGTTACATTCTGATAGAATGTAAGCTTTTGGAGGGCAGGCACCATTTCACTTTTGCATTTGGACCTCTATTATCCAGCACAATGCCTGGCATGTAGTCGTCACTTAATAAATGCTGGTTGATTACTTAATTCAGAAGTGTCATACGCACAGCCTGCCAGATTAAAATGTAATTGGGAAATATTTAACAAAATAAATAAAAATAAAATAAAACATAGATAATGTTCGCAGGTGGTTTTCTGTGTCAGTGTGTAGCCCCTGGGATCCTTATGTACAGTTTAGTGTTTTGGAGCTTGACACCCCTGATTTAATTGATAATGAGCTCTTCCTGCTCCCAGCTTGACTACTTTCCCTACGCCATCTGTGTAGGGTGAAAAGACTATTTGAAGACAGATAAAAAGGAGTTTCAGCCACATAGCAGGTAGCAAACGTGCAACGCTGAGAGACAGTACAGGCCATAACTCCCAACAGGCTCACCAGGGATTTCTTTATTAGACTCTTCCTCCCAGAAGGCAGTTATTAACACGTCCTCTTGGTGCCATTGTTCATAGTGACATCAGACTTGGGTCTATCCAGATTTCCAGGCTGCAGGAGCTAGTGATCTGAGCTAAGCTCACGGTTCTTTTTGCTCCTATGATTTTTTTTCCCTTCCTTTGTTGGTTGGGAGGATGGAGGTTGGAGGGAGTTAATGAAGGAACATAAGACCACTCTTCTTGTGTCATTTCCCAGGTGCAGTTTGGCCACGCCGGCGCTTGTGCCAACCAGGCCTCAGAAACAGCTGTGGCAAAGAACCAGGCCTTGAAGGAGGCGGGAGTCTTTGTGCCCTGGAGCTTTGATGAGCTAGGTGAAATCATTCAGTAAGCTGGCTTTGTGTCTGTATCTGTGTGTTATGGGAAGGTGAGGGGTGGCACAGACTTTTGAGATATAGAGACCCCCTTAATCAGCCTGCAGATACCTAGAGTCCTGATTTTATTATTTAGAATAGTGGCAGGGATAATCCAGTGTGCTCATTTATTTTAACTATGTTGTTTGAGGGGTTTGGAGCTTTAAAAACGCTTTCCAGTTTCTAAAACTTTGTTTTTATTTTCTCCTTTCTTCCCCCCCCCCCCATTGAGAAGGCAAGACATACACTATCCATTATACATGTGAAGTCATGCAAAACATATTTCTGTATTAGCCGTGTTTGGGGAAGGGGGAAGTTGGGGAAGCAAGAAAAATAGAGGAAAAACCTTTGCTTCAAATAGCACTCCGAGTCCATCAGTTGTCTCTCTGGAGGTGGATCGCATTTTTCATGATGAGCCCTTTGGAATTGTTGTGGACCATTGTATTGATCAGATTAGCTCAGTCTTTCCCAGTTGATCATTACAATATTGTTGCAGCAGTATATTGTTGTGTATGTTGCTCTCCTGGTTTTGCTCGCTTCACTAGGTAAGGCTTCCCACGTTTTTCTGAAACCACCTCTGGGGCTTTTTGAAAAGCCGAAGCAGCAAGATTCCTCTTTGTGGTTGATATTAAAATGACTTTGCATTTCCTGAGTATGTATAGATCAGATGCGGGCTCTGGCTAACGAGAAGATGGGTCCAGATGCGTGCTTAGGCCTAATGTGTTTTTAGGTCATTTACAAATAACGAAGAACTGACTTCAGTTCCCAATGCTATTCCTTTCTTCCATCTCTTAATCCAGTTTGTCTTTGTGACTTATATGCCTCTCCATTTAAAATCACTGAGGCGTAGGTCCCAGGAAAAAAACTTAATTAGAGGCAAAAGGTGGTTGTTGTTTTTTTAATTGTTTACATTTGAGGGGGCCTTCCACCTGTTTTTAGATTTCAGGGCTATAATAATTGATGGGATTAGGCTGGGGAAGGCTAGACTGAACCATGAGACTTTGGGGAAAGAGGGCTATTACTTAAACTGCTTAGAGCATCCCCTCTTTATGAAAGGCATGACCTTTCTGCATCTTAACCTTTTCTTCCCCGCCCCTCAGGAATGTGTATGAAGATCTTGTTGCCAAAGGAGTCATTGTACCTGCTCAGGAGGTTCCTCCCCCCACTGTGCCAATGGATTATTCATGGGCCCGGGTAGGTGTTTGATTGCATCTGTGGTGTTAGCAGACAACCAAAGGTTTGGGAAAGGTCAGGAGGCCTTAGTTTGAATCCATGGGGAATGGTTACAGGTTGCTTCCTCCCGCTTTGTTTTGACACAGGGTATCTCTTTGGGATTTGTAGTGTGAACCAAAGGGTCATATTACTAGTGTCTCTCCACGAAGTTCCTTGGGGAAATGTATCTAGGAGTCTCACCAAAGGATGACTTAGGTGTTTTGACTGCTGAATTGTGGTCACTCTTGCCATGTGATAGGGTCTAGAGTCTGAAGGTGACACATTGAAAATTCAGTGGATAGAATAAATTCCAGGGATGCTTTAGCCTAAATTAACTTGTATAACTGCATCTTTGTGTGGTTGGCCTAAAAGGTTCTGCTTCAGAATGGGCATAGGGATAGCAGAGCCTCGAAGTAGTTCTGAATTTAGGGCAACCCATTGTAAGCCACTTGGACTTGAGAAAGGGCAAAGGCAGGCTGACATTAAGAAGTAGCTTTCTCAAACTATGGGATTTTCTCAACATCATAAATTTATTTCAGTCTAGCTGTTTGAAAAGTACAAAGGGATGAAAGTAAAGACTATATGGGGAAAGAGAAGGCAGCCTTCCCAGAACAGGGGAGGCATGTTAGATATAGTTCTGAAAGTTGAGTGTGACCCAGGTCTCACTGCTTCTCCACACTTAAAAGAAAACTAAATATTTCAGATTACTCTGGAGAGGCCCAGGTCTATGCCCCGGGTATGGAGATAGTTTCATGACAGGAGGGAAGGAGGGGGAGTGGCACACATGGGCTGAATACCATTATTCTCTGCTTAGAAGTTTTTTCTCTGTGCTGTGATCTCTAGGAGCTAGGCTTAATCCGTAAACCAGCTTCCTTCATGACCAGCATCTGTGATGAACGAGGGCAGGAGCTCATCTATGCAGGCATGCCTATCACCGAGGTCTTCAAAGAGGAGATGGGCATTGGAGGAGTCCTGGGACTGCTGTGGTTCCAGAGGAGGTGAGAGGCCACTAGAGAAAGGCAGTGAAATGTTGATTATTTAGCCTGAGAGAAAGGAAGGGCAGGAAATTTGAATAGAACTCCAAATGGGTTTTGTGCCTTACAAAATGTTAATTGTGTGACTGGAGAGAAACAGGTACAAGTTATTTTCTCTCTTCACTAAGAACCAAGAGACTAGATCCTACAACAGGAAGAATGGAGAGCTAACTATAGGGGGAAAATGTTGAGAGCAAGACCCTGATGGGTCTAATTCAGTGTAACAAACATTCACCAAGTGCCTACTGTGTGCCAGGAATCTCTTGATAACTTCAGTTCAATCCTGCACAAGATCCGTGATCTCATCTGTGTGGGTACTGCCTCTCCTGGGAGGCACCACACCCCACAGCTTGCCTCCTGGGTAGGATCCAACAGTATCTGCACTCTGCCAGCAGTCTCCACTGGTGTTCTGAAGCTAGAACTAAGGACCTCGAGTTCTCCAAGACTTTGCCAAAGGGAGGGGGGATATGGGTGCATCTAGGGGTGGCAGTAGCTCATTGTTTGTCTTTTATGACCCTGACCAGTGAGTCGTCAAGGGGCAGGAATAGGGTAACAGACACATTGTGTGCATCCTGTGTATTGGTAAGCCTCTGTGTCATCAATGTGAATGTTAGAGCAGTCGTTCACCCCCCCCCCCCCCCGGGCAACTCACAAGACCAGCTGGACCCTTTCCTGGGATTGACCAGCTAAGCAAGGGCCCATTGAGTGTGTGACCCAGAGAAACCTTGAGCAAAGTGGCATTGGTTACTACTGGGGTCTTAATGTTTGTCACTTCACCGCTTTTCCCTTCACTGCTTCCCTGAAATAATTTGGGGGATTATACCATAACAACTTTTATGGGGTACTTTCAATACCCTGTTTTGGTCATTGTTGTTTTTTTTTCTTTGTCATTGGCCTGAGAGTGGGTGTGTCCTATAGAAGAGTCACACTGAAAAGTAGGGGGAAGGGATTTTTTTGGTGGTGGTTCAGTTATTTCAGACTAGCACACAGTATTATCCATAGGGTTTTCTTGGCAAAGATACTGGAATGGTTTGCCACTTCCTTCTCCAGATAATTTTATAGATGAGGAACTGAAGCAAATAGGGTCACATGTCAGGCTGTATTTGAACAGACCTCCAGACCCAGTGTTTATACACAGCACCACCTAGCTGCTTCTCTGGGGAAAGGGATGCTGCTTCCTTTTTCATCAGTACATAAAAAGTAACACTGAGTATAACTTACAACAAATGATAACGTAATTAAAATTGTTAGTGCTTCCTTTTTCATCAGTACATAAAAAGTAACACTGAGTATAACTTACAACAAATGATAACGTAATTAAAATTGTTACATGACCAAAAGATTCCCAACTTCCAAGTAACTGCCATCTCTTTTAAATAGACCAACATTTTTAATACAAAAAAGTGAGTCGATTTGGAATTTTGTTTTCAATACTGGACCTGGATTAGGATGCTCAGACCCTTCTTGAATTTTTATAACTTTTGGACAGCAATGACTCTCTTTTGTTTTTATATTGCCTCCCATTTTCCACTGTATCCCTCCCCAACTCACTCTTGAGAGCCACCCTTTATAATAAATACTTTAAAAAAAAAAAGAGGAAGATGGGGGGTAATTTGGCAAAAGTAATCGACATTGAAAAAGTATCATGTTATATGTGATGTCTACATCCGTAGTCCCTTACCTCCACAAAGAAGGTGGGAGGTGTCTGCTCATGTTTCTTTTTGGGGGACCAAACTCAGTATGTTTTAATACCATTCGGTTTTGGTTGTTGGCCTTTCCATTTTACATTACTGTACTCATATATTGTTTTTTGGTTCTGCTTACTTGAATTTGTATTAGTTCATATAAATCTTTCTACGCTTCTTCATATTCATCATTTCTTACATGACACTAATATTCCACTGCTTCCATGGGCCATAATTTGTTCAGCCATTTCCTGAGAATACTTTTTGTGTATTACTGTAAATATTTTGGTATATCTATGAGATCTTTCTTTTTCTCATTATGCTTAGGGATATATGCCTAACAATGGATTTTCTGGGCCAAAGGGTAGATAAAATTTTAGTCACTTTCTTTACATAATCCCATTGCTTTCTAGAATGGCTAGACCAGTTCATAGCTCTACCAACAGTATATTAGGGTGCCCTCTGACATCGACTTATTTCTGTCTTTTATTAACTTTGCTAATATCGTGGGACTAAAGTGAAACTTCAGGGTTGTTTCAGTTTGTATTTATCTTATTGAGGATTTGCTTGTTGGCAGGAGTATTCTTTCACATGGTTGTTAACAGTTTGTAAATCTTATTTGGAGAGCTGTTTGTTCATATCTTTTGACCACTTATCCTCAGTGTTTTCAATGCTTCTTAGGTTGCCTAAATATTCTTGCCAGTTCATTGAGATGTGCCTGATGGTGACGGCTGATCACGGACCTGCTGTCTCAGGGGCCCACAATACCATTATCTGTGCCCGAGCTGGGAAAGACCTAGTCTCTAGCCTTACGTCAGGGCTGCTCACAATCGTAAGTTATCATCATCTGATTAAGTCATGAAATGTTCACAAAGGTTTAAGCCCTGGCCATGTTTTGTGCTAAGTATTGGGGGGTTTGCAGAGGTAAAGAAAATCTGATCCCTGCTATCAAGGAACTTAGTTTGGCCCTGAGGATAAGACATGTGCACAGATAAAATAAAAATAGAATGTAAATGTATATAGAAGCTAATAAAGTGCCCACGAGGTCAGAGGAAGCAAAGAGCACTTCTATTTGAAGGATCAGGGAAGGCTTCAGAGAAGAGAGCATTTGAGCTATTCCTTAAAGCATGGAGAGGATGTCAGTAATCAAGAGCTGAGGTGAGAGATTCTATCTATGAATGGCAGCATCTGGCCTACTAACATTAGCCCTCCCTATGTGTGGAACTCTTTGCTACATGTAATAGAAAGCATCTCTACCTTCCAGGGTGTCCCTGCCCTTGTGCTGTTTTAAAAAGTGACTGGGGGGCAGCTGGGTGGAGCAGTGGACAGAGCATCGGCCCTGGAGTCAGGAGAACCTAAGTTTAAATCCAGCCTCAGACACCAGCTAGCTGTGTGACTCAGGGCAAGTCACCTAACCCCAATTGCCTCAAGAAAAAAATGACTTGGGATGGGGGGAAACTGGGAGAAACTCCTTAGCACTGAAGGTGGCATAAGGGTTAATTTCATGCAGGGAGACCGCTTTGGTGGTGCTTTAGATGCAGCAGCCAAGATGTTCAGCAAAGCCTTTGACAGCGGCATCATCCCCATGGAGTTTGTGAACAAGATGAAGAAGGAAGGAAGACTGATCATGGGGATTGGTCACAGAGTCAAGTCAGTAAGTGGAATTGTTCTTTGCAGAGAGCTCCATCTGTACAGTGGGAGGGGGGTGCAGCTGGACCAGAGGACCTCTGAGGTTCCTCCCAGCTCTGCTGCTGTGATCCTATGAAATGGGTGTTACCAGTCCTCCAAAACTCTCTTTCCGAGTCAGCCTCACTGCATCTTGTGTCAATTTTCAGATAAACAACCCGGACATGAGGGTTCAGATTCTTAAAGATTACGTCAAACAACACTTCCCGGCCACTCCCCTTCTGGATTACGCGCTCGAGGTAGAGAAGATCACCACTTCCAAGGTAAAAATACTGTTAGGCAAAGTTTAGACGTAGGCCAGGTACATCTGAGGATAAGTTTGAGAAGAGAGCACATAGCACTGAAATCAGACACCTTGTACTTTGGGTCACTTAGTACCGTCCTCTTGACCAAGTGGATTGGTGCTGCTTTTTGATGTGGTCGCTGGAGGAGTTTGAGCAGATGATGTGTCTCTCCTTTCATGGCAAGGGCCGGACTCTTATGGATATAGAATATTATGTGTTCTGTTAGATGGGGTTGAAGTGTTGGTTTTGATGAATTGGTTTTTTGTTTGTTTGTTTCAACTTAATCTCTGTTACAAGAGAAGGCTTGCTGAGTAAGGGAAGGAAGAGGAATATATCTGGAAATGAATGTGATGTGAAAACAAAAGCCAGCAGTAACAGTATTTTAAGAGGCGGTCAGTCCCTACTGTAACATATACCCCTTTTTTTAGAGGACTAGCATTACCAGTTCTCAAATGTACTTTAAAACAGTGGTCGCACGCAATTGTTGAGGCACTATAAACAAGACTGAATAGTTAGTGTAATAATAGCCAGCATTTACAGAGTGCTTTTAGGTTTGTAAAGCACTTGGTAAACATTATCTTGTTTGGTCCTCACAATAACCATGGGAAGTAGGGTCATTATTTACAGATGAGGAAACCGTGGCACAGAGAAGGTAAAGGACTTGCCCAGGGTCACGGAAGCCAGTAAGTAGGATTTGAACTTGGGTCTTGCTGACTCTATCCACTCACCTAGAACAAGAACTCAAATAGAATTCAGTATATATTGAAGACTAGTATGTAGGTAACTCACAGTTAAATACTACACAGCATGGTGAAGAGGAAAGAATGTTTTAATACTTACTACCTTTCCTCATCTGTAAAATGAGGGAGTGGAACTAGAAGATCTCACAGGGCTCTGCTAACCCCAAATCTAGGATTCTGAAAATGGGATTCAATTAAAAATTGGGGGAAATGAGTTCAGATCCACATGCCACAAGAAGCTTCTAACTTGATAGATGATCTAAGCTTGAAAATATAGGTTTGTTATCAGTCAAAATGGGCCGTCGTTATCAGAGACGTCACCAGGTTTAGAATTCAATGACAAATACCTCTTCTTTAGAAAGTAGGACTAAAGGTGAGAGGGAATGAGGGAATCTTATTCTCATAGGATTTGGCTTAAGGAGAGAATAACATACACATTCAGTTGGGTATGGAAATCTGTCTTGCCCTACAGGAAAATAGAGGAGGAAAGGGACAAGACAGCAGGAGGGTGATAGAGAGGAGGGCAGATTGGGAAAGAGGGTAATCAGAAGCAAATACTTCTTAGGAGGGACAGGGTCAAAAGAAAGAATACAATAAGTGGGAGGGCAGGATAGGATTAAGGGAAATAGAGTTAGTTTTTCACAACAGGTCTACTAAGGAAGTGTTTTGCATAACTGTACATGTACAACCTGTGTTGAGTTGCTTGCCTTTTCAATGAGGGTGGGTGGGGAGGGAGGAAGGGAGAAAATTTGGAACTCAAAGTTTTAAAAACACATGTTTAAAAAAAATGTTTTCACATGCAACTGGGAAATAAGAAATACAGGAAATGGGGTACAGAAATCTATCCTGCTCTACAGGAAAATAGAAGGGGAAGGGGATAAGAGAAGGGAGGGGAGAGAGATAGAAGAGAAGGCAGACCAGGGGAAGGGGTATTCAGAATGCATGCCATCTTGGGGTGGGGGGAGGGGTGAGAAATTTGGAACTCAAAAACTTGTGGAAGTGAATATTGAAAACTAAAAATAAATAAATTTATATTAAAAAAAGTAGGACTAAAAAGAAATCACACTGGATAGCTGAAGGAATAACAAGAACTCCTTTTGTTTGTTCTTCACATTCTCAGAAGCCAAATCTCATCCTGAATGTAGATGGTTTTATTGGAGCTGCCTTTGTGGATATGCTCAGGAACTGTGGCTCTTTTACCAGGTGAGTCATGCAGGCCTCATCTGTCTGTTATCCTGTTTCTTCTTTTCTTGATGGGGAAAGAGAACCTAAGATGCTTTTTCATGGGGACAAGAGGTTTTCACAACCCAGAGTGGCTGCCTCTGAGACTTGCCGATAAAATAAAGTGATCATTGCCCTTTTAGTATTTCAGCATGGGCAGTGCTCCTTAGCTTGGGAGTCTGTTGAGATAAGCTTTTTTTTTTTTAAATCCAATTTGGTTGTGTATGTTTGTTACAGGGAGGAAGCTGATGAATATATTGATATCGGAGCCCTCAACGGTATTTTTGTGCTAGGAAGAAGTATGGGTTTCATTGGTGAGTTTTTGCTCTTTGGTTTTCTGTAGGGTTTCTCTCATTCTGCCAACCCCTACCATATTGCTTTAGACTGGGAGTCTTTCTGTAACAGAAAAGTTATTACAATATAATCATTCTTGACACTTCTCCCTTTTATCTTCTCCATATATGACAGAAAGGCAGCCTTGGTGTCAGAAAGTCCGGTTCTTTCCTGTGATGTATGCTAGCTAGCTGTGTGACCATGGGCAAGTCACCTGGCCTATAAGTCATGTACCAATTCTTTATGACCCCATTTTTGGTTTTTTCTTGGCAAAGATACTGAAATGGTTTACCATTTTCTTCTCCAGCTCATTTGACAGATGAGGAACTGAGGCAGGCAGGGTTAAGTGATTTGCCCAGAGTCACACAGCTAGGAAGTGTCTGAGACCAGATTTGAACTCAGGCCATCTGACTCCTTGGCCTGGTGCTCTATCCACTGCACTGCTTAGCTACCCCTAGACAACTCTTTACAACTTTATTATTGAAATGTTGCCTGGTCTGCCTAAATGGAGGGAGTTTCCACAGTCAGACTTCTACATACTGATGAAATTACATATCTGGATCAAAAAACAATTTAGAATATAGTGAAAAGGGGAATTTCCTTGGCATTTGAAAAACTTAGGTTTAAGTTGGTGCTGTGTTGTTTTGATTAAGTCTCTTATTACCCCTTTTTTAAAATACAAGAGAATCAGACCAGATTTTCTCTCTGGTCCTTCAGCTCTGATGGTTTAGAAAAGAACCTAGAGTCCCAGTATCACTGACCCTAGATTATGTAAAGTCCAATTAAATTAACCAACAGTCTTCTTATCACCTGATTAGGCTGTCTGAACTATCCCTTAAGGGGATTTCCTGTTGAATGGAACTGGATTTCCTTCCCTCTCTTCCTCCTTATATCTGACCTCTTTCCCTTCCCCCATCCCCAATTGAACTATTATTTTTTTGTTTAAGAGAAGACATGCTTTTGCTCCATTTTTAGGGCATTATCTAGATCAGAAGAGGCTGAAACAGGGTCTATACCGGCATCCGTGGGATGATATTTCATACGTTCTCCCGGAACACATGACCATGTAACAGGACGAGGAGCCTCATTCTGAGAGGGAGAAAAAGAAAACCTCTCCCTGAGATCCAGTGCACACGCCTAGCACTGGAGACTGCTACCAGATGGACTGGAGTTTCAAGGAGCCATTGGTGTACAGAAGTTAGAGACCAACATGTGTCTATCTCTGTAAGCTAACCCAGTTAAACTCACACAGAGAAGCTTAATATTTTTTTTATAAGCATAGAAATGGAAGCAAATAAAACCAATACTTGTGATGTTTCATATGCTACCTGCTGTATTTATTACATGGAAGCTACTGGGCACTGTATACATTTTGTTTCCTCATTGTAGAGTGTGTGCTTATGTGTGGTTGTGTTGGCTTATTTTTATTTTTTTTTTCCATTAAAAAAAAAAACTTGGCTTTATCCTTTTCTTGGAGGAGGGGAAGGAATTCTGCTTAAAAACTGGACAGCTAGATTAACATGAAAAGAACTTAGAGTATCCTATTTCTCTGCACATGCCTTGTCCTCCTCCTCCTAGAACACGAAGAGCATTGTTTGTGTTCATCTCTGATTTGGGGGACCTTTTATTATTATTATTGTTATTATTATTTTTGCTATGCTGTATGTAAAAGGTTTTATTGATATGTCCTGTCTGTGTGTTCAGTACTGCATTTCCAAGTCTGCTTGTGTGTGTTGCAGGGACAGGGGACTGTGGCCACCTCAGCCAGTGTCATGCTGAAACACGTGATATGGTAGTTTAAAATGTAAAGTTGTCGCGTACAAAAACTGTGTGAAATGACCAGTATCTTATATACTTTGTATTTATGCAGCGATGACTGAATTATTGTTCCATGGGTCATTAGCTTGTGGCTGCACAATCTGTGTATGTAAAATGCAGAAGATTCTGGATAGCCGAATAGCCTCTCGGTCCCTTCTCTGTATTATCATAGTCTGATTTAAATAAACAATACAGTAACAACAGAAACACTATTTTCAGCTTCTCAATGTATCTAAATCCGTTCACCCAAGAATTTCACTTCATAAAGATTGCATGTATGTATGGGTTGTTTTTTGTTTTTTCAGCCATGGGTGGGGTAGAAGTGTATATGCATATATATGTATATATCATCAGAGGATGATGAATCATCCATTGATAACTCATGCCATGGAGGTGACTAAGTTCCCAAAAGGCTATGCCAGCAAAGTACAGTCTGTAGGGACCCTAGGGATCCAGCCCCATTATTTTATAAATAGAAGACTTTTGAGGTATCATAGATTAAGTGACTTTTGCAGGTAAAACAGAGTAGGGCCAGGATTTGAAGTAAATTTATTTACTAAGTGTCTGACTTCAAATACAGTCCTCTTTCTGTCCCCCAGTGCTGCTTCTCAGAAAATAAAGCCTAAGGGGCAATTGGGTGGCACTGTGGATAGAGCACCAGCCCTGGAGTCAGGAGGACCTGAGTTCAAATCTAGCCTGAGATGCTTACTAGCTGTGTGACCCTGGGCAAGTCACTTAACCCCGATTGCATCCCAAAAGCTGTATCTGTATCTGCCTATGTATATACAAATATATACACATATGTACATATACATACATAAAGACATATACATATATATCCTAACTGAATGGGGAAAAGATTGCCAAAGGATTGGTTGTGAGATGATGAACTTTTTGGAGAGAACAAATCTAGAAACCTTAGGTATGGGGGGTTTTATCTGCATTGATTGGAGTACCCATTTAAGTGAGCAGAGTGAGAGTTTTCAAGTTAAGAGACTACGTTCAGTTGTGGGTTTCCGTTCAGAAAGGATGCCATAAATTGCAATGTCCAGTGGTAGGCAACCAGGGTGGGCAAAGGGCCTTGAATCTGGCACAAAGTTTCTTAACCTGGGGTTGGTGAACTTGACTCAAAAGTATTTTAAGTGATTTCCTTTATCATCGTATGTATGTGTTTTAAAACATTTTGAGAAATGGCCTGAATTCTTCTTCAGACTGCTAGAGAGATCTATGACAAGAAAGATTAAGAATCCTTGGTCTATGCCATATAAGGTTACATTGAAGAATGGATTTTGAAATCTAGAAAAGAAGAAACAGGATAGGATAGCTGTCTTTAACAGGACAAATCTTTTTTTTTCCTTTTTATTCAGTATTTTACTTTTCCCCAGTTCCATGTAAAACAATTTTTAATATTCATTTTTAAAACTTTGAGTTCCGCATTCTCTCCCCACTTCCCCCCCCCCCACTGACAAATCAAGCAGTTCTATGTAGGTTATATATGTGTAGTTGTGCAAAACATTTTTTGTTTTTTTGGAGAGGCAGTTGGGGTTAAGTGACTTGCCCAAGGTCACACAGCTAGTAAGTGGCAAGCCTCTGGTCTGAGAGTGGCTTTGATCTCAGGTCCTCCTGACTGTAGAGCCGATGCTCTATCCACTTCACCATCTAGCTTCCCCTTGTGCAAAACGTTTTTATAATAGTCATGTGAAAGAAAACAGACCAAAAAGAACCTCAAGAAAAAAAAGTATGCTTCAATCTGCATTCAAATACCATCAGTTTTTTATCTGGGGATGGATAGCATTTTTCATTATGAGTCCTTCAGAGTAGGACAATATCCTTAAGGAGAGATTTGACTTGTTCTTAATTCCAGAAAGAAGAATTAGGGAAAATGGGTAGAAGTTGCAAGTCAGGCAAATTTAGGTTTTATGTAAGGAGGAAAAAAACTTCAAAGCCATTGAAAAGTGAAATGGGCTGCCTTGGGGAAGGTAGTGGGTTCCTCATTGGAGGTCTTCAAGCAGAGACTATGGGACCACTTCTTGGTAGTGGGAATTCTTTTAAGGAGCTTGCCATACCTGTCAGGACCCTGTCATTCCTATATTTTAATTCATGGTCCAGACCTCCAAATCTTATTCTTATGTTCGCTTTCCAAATGCTTTCCTCTTTTGCATCCCTTGTCCTCAATTAGCACATGCAATGAAAACACTCCTGCTCATATGGTCTTCAGTTTCTTGAACAAGATGTGCCAATGCTCTCTACGCCCATTCTGGCAGTATCTTTTGAGCCTACGTGAATCACTAGAAGTAGGTGGTAATTATCCATTTCAGTAAGTATTGGGAGGCCCTCTGGCTTGTTCCATGTCTTGGAAAGACTTTTGTGGTTGTCAAGTGAAAAAACAAAAAAGCTATCTCAATTCCTTAAAAGAGAGTAACCAACAACCAGGACTCTTCCTCTGACCTTCACTGGATGGTCTCCCATGTAATATAATAGCACCTTTGGGTACACATTAGTATTTCTTGGAAGACAAACAGCTGCTTTCTCCAAGCATCTAGTTCCCTCCTCTCCAGGAAGAGTCAATTTTTTTTTCTTAAGATTGGGTCTTCCTATCTTGTCCAGACTACTCATAGGTCTGATTCCACTTAGATAGAGATGGCAGCTTTCACTTGCTCTTTTTCCAACCTGGGCCAGTTTACTCCATCCTTGTGCAACCTGATGCCCCCTCCATTTCACCATATTGATACATTTAGTGTGGACACCAGATCGTCTTGGCCCACTGCCACTCCAAACTGAACTAGAGAGTTTCCACCCCTTAGCCTCCGTAACAGCATGGATTCCGGCCATGTGCTGCCATGTTTATCTTCAGATTTGTTTCTTAGCTCCAGAGTGAAATAGAATCGTCCTTCACTTCTTGTGTTAACTATCTCTTACTCTCCTGAGTACTGACCCAGGTCAGAATTCTCCTATTCTTCAGGTCCTTTTTCTTCTTCACATTTTCACATCTAAGGCTATCAGTTTTGATCATGTTTAATTTTTTTTTAAACGATTACTTATTTTCACTGGATCATGGAAGAGTGATTCATTGAGCCTTCTTGAGCACAACCCCTTTGCTTGTATCCTCCCATCCAGCAGATTGCCTCCATAATCACCCCCTCTTTCTCTGATCTCTTATCCTTAATCTTAACCAGCAGATTGCCCCCCACCCACCCCAAACATTCTTTCTCTAATCTTTAGTATTTCCCTCTACTAGCTCATGGCCTGCCATCTCCAAATATGTCAGTTCTCCCCCATCACTAAGCCTCACCTGACCCTACTATCCCCTCATATATGTAGTTCTGCTCTTCACAGCCAAATTTGAAAAAAATAAAATAAAAGCTGTAAGTTCACATTGTCCATCAACCAGCATTTATTATGCTCCTACTATATACTGGGCACTGTTCCAAGCTGGGAACACAAAGAAAGGCAAAAGTTGGTCACTGCTCTTAATTAAGAAGCTTCACATTCTAAGGAGAAGGACAACATGATTATGTACAAACAAGATATAACCAAGGATCCATTGGAGGTAGCCAATAGAGAGAGTCGCTAGCATTAAGGGAGATTGAGAAGGATTTCTTGTAGAAGGTGGGATTTTAGCTGGAACTTGAAGGAAGCCAGGGAAGCTGGGAGGGGGAGATGATTTAGGGCATGGGGGACAGCCATTGAAGATGCTCTTACCCGTGTAGGGAAATCGATTGGGAGAGGGCATTGTCTCCATTTCCTCCTTTTTCTCAACTCACTTTTCAAACTCTTATATACTGGTTTCTGATCTTATCACCCAATTGCAGCTGCTCTCTCTAAAGTTACCAATGATCTCTTTATCACCAAATCTAATTTTACTGGTCCTCATCCTTCTTAATGTCTCTGCAGCAAATGGTGACACTTTTGATCACCTTCTCCTCCAGGATTCTCCCCTCTCTGGTCTTCATGATACTGTTCTTTCTAATAACCTTCTAATTAGTATCTCTGACTCAAGTCTTTCCTAGCTCCAAACTTCTATCTACACAGCTACCAAAGTTCTGACTATGTCATTTCTCTGCTCAAGAAACCACAGTGACTCCCCATTCTAGGATAAAGTTCATTGTTTTCTGTTTGATAGTTAAAAGCCCTTCACAACCTGGTTGCAATCTATCTTCAGTTTATCTTCTATTCCCCTTCTTATAATCTAAGTCCAATTAAATTGGCTTACTTAACTGTTTCCCCATACATAACATTCTATCTCCTTTCTACCTTTTTATTTTGTTGTTCAGTCATTTCAGACATGTCCAACTTTTCATAACCACATTTAAAATTTTCTTGATAGATTGGAATGGCTTCCATTTTCTTCTCCAGCTCATTTTTACAGATGAGGAAACTGAGGCAAATAGGGTTAAAGTGACTTGCCTCTGATGGGGCACTAATGATAGGCCTCTAAAAGGCCCTAGACTTTCTCAGTCATGGCCCAGGTGTCTGGCATTCCCCAGAGGCTGTAATCCTTTCAGCTGTCCTTGCATTGTGGCTTTGACTCTGCCCCAGTCACAATTTTCTGTTACCTCTAATCCAGCCCACCCCTCATTGTCTGCACCTGGCCCCACCCTAGATCACCAGTCCTAGATTCCATCTAGACCCTTTCCTTGTGGCCCAAATCCCTGGTGTTCACCTGGGGCACTGGATACTTCCAGTCTGTCTCTGTTACTTACCAGTCATCCCAGCCTACTGTCCACTCCCACCCAGATCTTCCCACAATCTTCTGTATAAAAGGTCCATCTTGCCTTCATTAAAGTGCTCAGATTGGGGGCAGCTAGGTGGCACAGTGGATAGAATTCTGGCCTTGGAGTCAGGAGGACCTGAGTTCAAATCCAGCCTCAGACCAAACACTTGACACTTACTAGCAAGTCACTTAACCCCAATTGCCTCCCTAAAAAGCAAAAATAAATGAATGAATGAATGAATGAATGAATGAATGAATAAAGTGCTCAGATTACTTAAGAGTCTGGCCTGGTTGTATTCTCATTACAAAGGCTCAGATTCTTAAAATCTGGCCCATAGCCCAGACTCATGAGGAATCTCGATCACCCCAATCAGTGTTCTAATAAACCTTGTTGTTGACTGAAAGAAGGCTTGGGTTGAATTCATTCAATGCAGCACTTGCATCACTTGCCCTTGAATTTTAGGGCTCCCACCACCCCTAAACCTCAACACCTCTACCTTTTTATAGGCAAAATAAAATGCACTCCCTCATCTCTACTTGTTAGAATCCTAGTTTCCTTCAAAGCTCAGTTCTAAAATGATTATCTACATGAGGCCTTTCCCAATTCCCTGGATGTTGTCTACTCTTTAAAATTACCTTGTGTTCATTTTGCATTTACTTACAGGGGTCTGGGCCTTTGCCAGTTGTCTTGACCTTTGTCTTGCCACTGGACTCCAATGACTCTGGAGGAGAAAGAGAGGCTGACTTTGTGCAGCTCTGCCTCACTCAAATCCAATCCGTGATCAAGTCAAGACATCATGCTGTCATTGGTCCTCTTTGAGAAGAAGGATGAACAATGATAACAAGGATTCTGCTTGAGGTCTTCACACAGATAGAAGGACTTCCAGAGCAGGTGATGTGAGTTAAACCTTGTCACACGTATTTCTTACATGTGTGCCTCACTACTATCATGGTCTAAGTTTCAGCTTACTCCTACCATGGATGCCATGTGTATTTGTGGGAAGGAGCGAACCCCTTTCTTAGGAGAAAGTTTTGTATTAACTGTCTTTACCCTGTTATCAGAGAATAGTAGTAGCTGCTCTCTGGCGACCCAACCTGGCAATTTGAATAGAAGTTGGGAAATGCTGGGACAATTTACTTTTGTCCTCCTAAGTTTTAATTTTTGATTTCTTGAAATATACCTCTGAAAAACAGGCTTTAAAAAGCTCATTGTGTTTTTAAATTTTTTTATCTTTATTTTGTTCCATAAAACAAACATTTCCATAACATAATATAATAAAAAAGATGATTATACATGAAATCACAAGTCTATTATGTATAATTTGCTATTCCTTTTATTTTTTAAATTTTTATTTATTGATTGATTGATTTATCAACAACCACTTCCTTAAGCTTTTGAGTTTTAAATTTTTCTCCCCTTCCCTCTCCACCTCCCTCCCCAAGACAGCATGCACTCTGATATAGGCTCTACATATACATTCCTATTAAACATATTTTCACATTAGTGATGTTGTAAATAAGAACCTAGAACTAATAGGAGGAACCACGAGAAAGAGGAAACAAAACACAAAAAAATGAAAAAAATAGCAAAGAGTATGCTTCAATCTGCATTCAAAATCCATAGTTCTTTCTTTGGATGTGGATAGCATTTTCCATCATGAGGCCTTTGGAGATGTCTTAGATCCTTGTGTTGCTGAAAAGGGTTAAGTCTATCAATATGAGTACCTAACTGATCATGTTATTCCCTTCTTAAGCCAAATCTGATGAGAGTGAGGTTCAAACAATGTTCATCTCCCTCCCTTCTTTCCCTCTGCTGTAAGGTTTTTGTGCCTTTTCTTGTAATGTAATTTACCCTTGTCTGCCTCCTCCTTTTCTCTCAGTACATTTTCTTAGTTAGATCAGATTAATCCACTTACTTGGATCCTTTTAACCCACTTGATTAGATTTTTTTCTTTATCATTACATCAAAGTCAACTTATACCCACTCCCTTTTTGTATATATTACCCTTTTAACAATACAGTTCTCAGGGTTACAAGTGTCATCTACCCTTGTAGAGATGTAAAAGTTTGCCCTTATTAATAACATGTTTCTTTCTGTCTCGTTTACCTTTTTATGTCTCTCTTGAGTCTTGTATTTGAAGATCAAATTTTCTGTTGAGCTCTGGTCTTTTTATCAGGAAGGTTTGGAAGTCCCCTATTTCATTGAATATCCATCTCCTCCCCTGAAAGATCATGCTCATTTTTGCTGGGTAGTTGACCCCTTGGTTGTAATCCAAGCTCCTTTGCCTGACGGAATATCATATTCCACGCCCTATGGTCTTTTAATGTAGAAGCCGCAAAGTCCTGTGTAATCCTGACTGTGGTTCCATGCTATTTAAATTGTTTATTTCTGGCTGCTTGCAGTATTTTCTCTTTGACCTGGTAATTTTGGAATTTGGCTACTATATTCCTTGGCATTTTCAATTTGGGATCTCTTTCAGGTGATCAGTGGATTCTTTCTATGGCTATTTTACCTTCAGGTTCTAGGACCTCAGGACAGTTTTCTTTTATGATTTCCTGAAAGATACTGTCCAGGCTCTTTTTCTCATCGTGATTTTCAGGTAGACCAATAATTTTTAAATTGTCTCTCCTGGATTGATTTTCCAGGTCAGTTTTTTTACCAATGAGGTATTTCACATTTTCATCTATTTTTTCATTCTTTTTGTTTTTTGTTTGACAGATTCTTGCTCTCTTAAAGAGTCATTAGCTTCCATTTGCCCAATTCTAATTTTTAACACATTGTTGTCTTCTATTAGATTTTGTACCTCTTTCCCCATTTGGCCAGTTGTAATTTTTTTAAGGCAATTGGGAAAAAAAAAGAAAAAGAAAGGGGCAGCTAGGTGGTGCAGTGGATAGAGCACTGGCCCTGAATTCAGGAGTACCTGAGTTCAAATCCGGCCTTAGACACATAACACGTAATTAGCTGTGTGATCCTGGGCTAGTCACTTAACCCCCATTGCCTAGCCAAAAAACAAAAGGCAATTGGGATTAAGTGACTTGCCCAGGGTCACACAGCTAGTAAGTGTCAAGTGTTTGGACTGAGGCCAGGTTTGAACTCAGGTCCTTCTGACTTCAGGGCTCATGCTCTATCTACTGTGCCACTTAACTGCCCACCAATTGTATTTTTTGGGGACTTGTTTTCTTCAGTGTACTTTTTTTTCCAATTGGCCAACTGTATTTTTTAGGGACTTGTTTTCTTCAGTGTACTTTTTTTTCCCAGTTGGCCAATTGTATTTTTAAGGACTTGTTTTCTACAGTTAATTTTTGTCCTTCGTTTTCCAAGTTATTGACTCTCTCTTGCATAGTTCTTATTTCTTTTCCCATTTTTTCTTCTATCTCTCTCATTTGACTTTTTAAATCCTTTTTGAGCTCTTCTAAGAAGGCTTTTTGGGCTTCAGACCAGTTCATATTCCCTTTTGAGGTTCTAGATGTGGGTTTGTTGACAATGTTGTCCTCTTCAGAATTTCTGCCTTGATCTTCACTCTTCCCATAATAAGAATCTATCATATGTTTATTTTCGCTAATGGTGTTTGCTTATTTCCTGGCCTTTAAAGAGATTGAGCTCTTCTGCAGAGGAGCAGAGGGCACTGACCCAAGCTTCTTGTGTTGGGAGCTTAGGGCCTGGTCACTGGCTTTGTGTGCTGAGCTTCTGATGTTGGCAGTTGGAGGCTGTAGGGTTCTGGCAGCTTACGTGGTGTTGGGCTAGAATCAGCAACACTGGAACTCTAGGGGTAGGATTAGGTAGTGTGGCTCCTGGAGATTTCCTGCTCACCTGGGCTTTTCCTTCCTTTCACTTTCTTCAGCTCCTTTCAGATGGATATTGCAGGGTGTTTATCTGTCTGGGGCCCCTTGGAGGGCTGCTTCCCTTAATTTTGCTGAGGCATTGGGAGAGCTGGTTGCTGTAGAATGCTGAGGCACCTGGTGGTTTTCTGAGCTGGTTTCCATCAGTTCCCTGCCCTCAGTGAGGCACTTGGGGGTCCAGGTGTTGGTGTTTGCCTGCTCCACCACCTGTGTTTCAGGATCTGAGGTGAGGCTTTCCACTAGCTTGCTTTGATGCTTCCCATTCTGTACTGCTTCCCCTTCCCCCAGGGCAAGAGGGGCCTTTCCTGTTAATTTCTCAAGCTACCTGGGCTACTGGACTGCTGCATCCCATCTTTCTTCTGGTTCAGTTAATTGTTCCAGGGTTTTTCCTGGGACCTATTCCTTTTAAATATGTAATAAAGTTATCTGTAAATTTTTTCCCTTTTTTTCCTCCCCCCAAGATGCCTGCCACTAGACACAAATATGTGTATATATGTAAAATTATTCTATACATCCTTCTATTTATCAGTTCCTTTTCTGGATGCAGATAGCATCTTCCTTCCTGTGTCCTTTGTAGTTTTGGGTATTTATAATAGTCAAAATGACTTATTCACTCAAGATTGTTCTTAAAATAATATTGCTATTACTATATACAACATTCTCTTGGTTCTGCTCATTTCGCTCTTCATTATTTTTTGCAAGTCTACCCATATTTTTCTAAGATTACTAAGTTCATAATTTCTTACAGTACAGTAGTATTCCGTCACAATCACATACAACTTATTTAATTATTCCCTAATTGATGATCATCCCTGAAATTTCCAGTTTTTTGCCACCACAAAGAGAGCTGCTATAAATATTTTAGGATATATAGGTTCTTTTCCTTTTTCCCTAATCATCTTTGGAAACAGACCTAGTAGCGGTATTGCTGGGTCAAAGGGTCTGATGGGGTATGGGCCCAAGCTGAGACCTTTGCCCCTTACCCCAAAAAGAATTTGGGTCCCATTTGTCTAAGGGATTCTCCTTGAATTCTCCCACTTGATCAAGGAGGTCTCTATAATCCTATCAACTGGCCTTTCTTTATCCTCCACCCAATCTCCCCATTCTGTTACCCTTAACCTAGTCCAGCCCTCCATTGTCTTACCTCAAAATGGCCCCTGGCCACTTCCCACCCTTAGTCTTATCTGGATTCCATTCTCCCTTGGCCAAGTGGTCCAGGTCCCCGGTGTTTTATTACCTCACAGTCCCTCCTCCCTCCTCCAGATGACTTGGCCACTCCTAGATCCCTCCCATAGTCTTTCTTTATATAAGGTCCGGCTTGTCTCCTGATAAGTTGCTCAGATTCCTTAAGAACCTAGCCAATAGCTCACAAATGCTCAGATTCCTTAAGAATCTGGCCAATATGGTGGATCTTTAATAAACCTTGTCTTTGGCTGAAAGAAGGCTTGGGTTGAATTCAGGCAGCACTGGGAGTCATGATTTTGGAATCCCAGCTCCTCTAGACCTCAACAAGTCTAGGCAGTTTAATAACTCTTTAGGCATAATTTTAGATTGTTCTCCAAAATGTTTGGATCAATTCACAATTTCACCAATTAGTGTCCCAATTTTTCCACATCCCTTACATTTGTGGCTTTCTCCTACATTCATGTTAGCCAATCTGATAGGTGAAAAATGATATCTCAAGGTTTTAATTTGTATTTTTCTAGTCAATAATGATTTTGAGCATTTTTAAAATATGACTATGAATTGTTTTGATTTCTTTATCTAAAAAGTTCCTGTTCAAATTATGTTTTAAATGGAGCTATTTAACTATCCTTTAAATTCAAATTATTCTAACTTTCATTGAATTGTCAACAATAGACCCAGCTCAAGCTTTTGTGATGTGACTTATTGTTTACTTTTAAAGGCTGTGTGTTAATAACAATTGTTTTCTGAGGGTCTTCCCCTCCCCAGACTGATATCTTTGTGATGATAAATTGGACAGTCTTTTGTCTTGTTTGACCTTAATCTAGAAAGGCCTAAGTCAACCACTGCATCCTGGGTCTTCATCTGTTATCTTCATTTTTGTCTTGCCATTGACTCCTAATTACTCTAGAGGAGAGACTGAGGCTGACAGCTTTGTGCTCAGGTCTGACTCAGGTAAATACAGTTCCTGAGCAAGTCAACATATCATGCTGTGATATCACTAGTTCTCTCTGAAAACAAAGGACAAACAATAACTAGTACTTACATGGGTACTTTGAAGCAGTATGACAAATTAGATAGAGTACAGAGTTTGGAGTCAAGGAAGGCCTGGATTCAAATCCCACCTCTGACATTTATTACCTGTGTGACCCTGGGCAAAACACTAAATTTTTCTGAGCCTCAGTTTCTTCACTTATAAAATCAGAGGGTGGGACTTGATGGCCTGTAAGGTACTTTCTACCTCTAAACATGGGATTTAGGATTCTACATTTTCTCCACCTGTAGAATGTAATTTCCTTGAGGTTGGGGACTTTCATTTTTATACTTGTATGCCCAGTATCTGGCCGGTAGTAGGCATTTAATAAATACTTATTGATTGATTTGTAGGAGGGACACCAACCTGTATAAATAATAGATGCATATATAAATAACAGTCACTTGACTGTGGCAGACATACAAATACGTCACTGCATTGTTTAATGACTTTTGTTCTTGTCATTTTTCAGTTGTCTCTAACTCTTTGTGATCCCATTTGGGGTTTTCTTGGCAAAGATACTGGAGTGGTTTGCCATTTCCTTCTCCAGCTCATTTTACAGATGAAGAAACTGAGGCTAACAGGATAAGTGACTTGCCCAGGGTCACACAACTAGTAAGTGAGGCTGGATTTGAATTCAGGGAGAGGAGTCTTCCTGACTGCAGGACCAGCACTATGGCACCACCTAGTGGCCCAATCGCTTCTTTGCACCCTTTTAATTACCTCTACACTTTCATTTAATTGCCCCTTAACTTCAGATCTTTTGAAGTGTATAAAGTAATTCTAATCACTATTTTCTTCTAACTAGCTGGAAGTAGCTAGTGCTAGGTAAATGTATTTTCAGTGGAACCACTGGGGATTGGGGTCCCTATTTGTAATAATAATAGTGTCATGCTTGTGCTCACCTTCCTTTTGAATCCTTTTGTAAAAGAAAAAAGGATTGAACCAAATTGAGTAATTCTTTCTTGCTCTAATTTCTGCAAAAGGTAAATCTTTATTTTGCTGTTGAAACAATTTCTGCTTTGTTTTCCTTTAAGCCTAGGGCTATCAACTTTCCCCTTATTGTTTCCACAATGAATAAAGCAAAATGAATTGTAAAAATTCTAAGAACAGTGAGCTTTTTATTATACATGACATTTATATTGTGACTTTAGAATCCTGGGGGCAGATTGCCCTCCCTAATTAATGTTCTATTTATATATTTAGACTACTATTCAAAAGTAATTTGCATTCTCTACCCTAATACATTCCATCCAATGCCTAGAGTGGTTTTGAGGCATAGAATGAAGCTTGCCTGGGATGTAAGGGTTTCTGAGGTCTCTCCAAGGAATTTTGCTCAAAACAGAGTTCATTTCTGCTGGTTTATTTGCAGTATATTTTTCCCAGCTGTCTCCTCCTATTTATCACATTGTGGAAACTATGCTTTAGAAAATATTTCTCAAAAGTTATTATTTGCTTCTGCAAATACTGTCTTATTTTCTCATTATCTACTCTTGAATGTGGAACCAGAGAGACTTTAGGAAAGGGTTGGACATGGTGATACTCATGCCCACCTATCTCTTGCATCCTTCCTGTGTCCTATGATAGATACTAAAAAGATCTTTTCACCAGGTCAGAAACATCCTGTGAGCCAAAAGTCTCAGGTGAGAGACTACCATCTGGCAGAGAGTATTTGGTATGAATTCTGGGAAGACACAAAAATGAAAGAGAATTATATGAGGGGTATAGGTACAGAATGCATCAAATAATTTTCTCATGTAACAGCAGAGCTACTGTTGTGAGATTAAGAATAATAAGACAGAATAAAAGGGGGGACTTCTTATGGAAAAAATAAATGTTTATTTCTAGATGTTATTATTTTGCATTGTGCTCCTGATATGAACAGGCTGATGTAATTCTTGTGAGCTCTTATTGAATTAACTCCTCTTTTCACTGATGAGTTGAGACCCCAGAGCTTGACTTGTGTTTTTCTTCCCTCCCACCCTCCAGGATTATCAACTGAGAAAGAATTTAATTAACCAGTCTTAAGTAGAAAGGATTATTTACCAAGGTGCTACATTAAGAACACTTGGTACAAACCATTCTTCCCAAAGTACTCTATCACAAATACAAATAGAATCCATAGGAAAGTGGGTTCAAGCTTAGAAAGCACATTTGAAAAGGAACTGATGTGGTTTAGAGGTGCAGAGACCCCAAAACTATTGAAGTACAGGGTGGAGTGCTCTGGAAAGAATTCATGGACTCAAGCAGTCTTCCAATCAAATGGCAAAAAGTTTGTAACACTAATAAGGAGCTAAGGAGCAGAGCTCCTTAGGGAACTTGCAACTTAATGGGGACGATTCTAAAGCTTATATAGAAAAAGTTCAGTGAATGGTATGCCAAGTATGCTAATTAGGTGGTGAATATACATATAGTTTCTATAGCTTGGGCACAGGAGTCAGTCACTATTGCCATAGCCTGGGGTGGGGTAGGGGCTTCAAAGGGGTGTGTTTTTGGTCTGTTGATGGCTATAGTTTGACCTCTGGATTGTACATGGTAACTGTGGGAATCAATACATGATAGTTCTGTTGGTACAAAATAATCCTGTTCATACAAGGGAATTTCTACAAGGTCAGCTTGTTCTTGTAACAGGGAGAGGAGTTTGCCTCACTGGGGCCCACTCATGAGTTATTGCCAGATAGGGTCTTTGGGAAGATGAGAGGTACGGTCCTAGGACTGAGTACAAGCACCCCACATTAGAACTAATTCAGCTCCTGGTTGCTGGGAGTACTCTTCTTTCGTTCATGAGCTAACACGATGCTATATTTAGATATATTTACATAATGAAATCATTCAGCCCATTGGAACCTCAACCAAACCTTTCCTTTAATTTCATTAAATGGCTTTCAGAAACTTTGCACACTTAAATCCAAGGTCTTTTGATTGATTGGTTGATTGAGAAGTGTTCTTGCTTAATAAAAGTATCAGGGTAACAGTGGGGAGAAAGTAACTGGCTAAAATGGGGAGGAGTTTTTCAACTCTTAGTAAGCAACTCCCACCTGGATTTCAAAGATTTGAGGTACTCCCTCTGATGGGGAGGGGTTTAGTAGATCTTGAGGAGTTGCTGTGCCTAAAATATTAATCACCAATGGCCAACCTGATAATGAGTCGCTCCCAATTAGCTAGGCTGGTCTGACAGTCTGGTCAGTACGCCAACGATCCAAGCTTTCTTCCTAGGGTCCACTACTAGCCCTTACATTCTCTTGGAATAGCCTTTGAGAAACCTGTAGAGGTTGACAGCAAATATTCGAACAAGACCTGCCTGCTTCCTCACACTGGAGGATCACCCACCCAGCAATCAGTCAAACATTTACTAAGAACCTACTAAGTGCTAGGTGCTGTGCTAAGAGCTGGAGATATGTGGAAAGGCTAAACTAGTCCCTGCTCTCAAGCAGTTCTCAGTTTCATGGATGTACAAACAGACTGTCCTTGGGATAAACTGGGACCAATCAACAGTGAAGGCACTAGAATGAAAGGATTAGCACTTTCAGCATGGCAATCCTGGGCCCTTGGAAACTCAAAGTGGTTAAGTGGACGGGTGATGACTGTTCTCAAGACCCTGGCATTGTGGATGTGTCTGTATGACAGAATGGGGCACCGGAGGGCAAAGGACCCTTTCTACATGTAGTTTGGACCCCATGATCTAAATTTATCCCACTGCTCAGATAACAAGGCCTGGAAGCCTAAGACTTCTGTAAAGAGATAATGCCCCTAAAGGATATTCTTTCCAAAGCTTTCCTTTTTGGAGGGCAAGGATGGCCGGAGCTCACACAGCTGCTCAGGCTCCTGAGAAGCTAATGTATTTCAAGAAAAAGACGCCTAGCATTGGACGCAGACTACCTGGGCCCTTCTCTGGGGCTGTCTTTGTCTGCTATGACCATCCTATGAGCCAAGTCACTTCACCTTTACCCAGCCCCAGTTTCTTCCCCCTGTAAAATGGGGATAATGTCCACCCTCACCGGGCCGTAGAGGATCAAATGAGATAGGAGGAGCTTTAAGCTATTATGGTGGTAGATGCAGGGTTCGCTTAGGAGGTCGGGAGAAACAAACCACCCCGACTTCAATGACGAAGGAAGGGAACAAGAGAACAAACGGACTAGCTGAATGAGCAAGGCGCATGCGCCAGACCGCCTAGCGTCCCGCCCCGTTCCGTCTAACAGTCTCAATTTTTAGGTAGGGCGTGAGCCAGCCTCTATTCAGCCTCGGCTTCTTTCTCACTAGAAGCCGTCTCAATCCGCCACCCTTGCCCATGCGCACTCTGCTTCCCCCGCCCAGCCTTCAGAACTACCCCTCCCTTTCTCCCGAGACTGGAGTGCAAAGAGCATGCGCGAGCCCTTCCCAGCACTCCGCCCAACTGTCTAACAGTGTCTACCCGAGGTGAGGGCGCGAGCTCGCCAACCTCTCGAGTCGCCGCTTCTTTCTTACTCTTGGCTGGGCTTAATCCTTTACCCTTGCACATGCGCAATCTGCTTCCCCGGTCCAGCCTTTCGAACCCCTCTAACCCTTCTCCAGAGCCTAGTGCGCATTCGCAGGGCTCCCGGCTGCGTTCTCCCAGTGTCCTTCGCGGGTTGCGCAGGAACCGTGCTAGAAGCGAACGGCGGACCGGCTGCAATATGGCTGCGTCTGCTGCCGCTTCCCTTCAGGTGGTGGAGATGGAGGGGGTGGAGGCAGGCGTCTCGGGGCCCGTGGGGCTGGGAGTGGAAGGCATGGGCATTAGCGGTGGCGTGGGCGCGGAGGCCGGGCTCGGAGCCGGGCTCGGGGCCGGCCTGGCCTCCATGGCGGAGGTGGTCGGCGGGGGAGCCAGGCCCGGAGTCGGAGGACTTCGAGTGCAGCACGCACTGCTCGGAGCTGTCGTGGCGGCAGAACGAGCAGCGGCGCCAGGGCCTCTTCTGCGACATCACACTGTGCTTCGGCGGCGCGGGCGGCCGCGAGTTCCGCGCCCACCGCTCCGTGCTGGCCGCCGCCACCGAGTACTTCACGCCCCTGCTCTCAGGCCAGTTCTCCGAGTCCCGCTCCGGCCGTGTGGAGATGCGTAAGTGGAGCTCGGAGCCCGGGCCTGAGCCGGACACGGTGGAGGCCGTCATCGAGTACATGTACACCGGCCGCATCCGCGTCAGCACGGGCAGCGTCCACGAGGTCCTGGAGCTGGCCGACAGGTGAGGGAGAGAGGCCGGGCGAGGAAGAGGAGGGGGCGGAGGATACTGGTGCAGGAGAGGGAGACCTGCTAGGAAGAAAGAGAAAGGGGGGGAAGGGGAAGACCTGAGAAAGGGAGCCAGGGAGTGGGGTGGGGAAGAAGGGAGGGAGGGAGGGAAGACTGGAGAAGAGGCCTTAGGTATGGGAACTGTTAGGGATAGGAAGCCCATCTGTTATTTCTTTAGTCTAAGCAAACTCCTATTGCTTATCAGCCTTTTCTCTGCAATTTATAGTCCTAGAGTTGCTTGGAGCATTGAGAGCTTAAGTGCCTTATTCATCATATAGGCAGTCTGTGTCGGAGGTCGAATTTGAACCCAGATCTCTCTGACCCCAAAGCGCACCCATGCTGTTCAGTGTACCCAGCTGACTCTTAGGCACATGGAATACAAAGATAAAAGTGAAACAGCCCCAATTCTAAAATTCATATTCTGAATTAACCTTTAGAAAGGAGGTGTTGCTCAGGCGTACCTGGATCTTCTCCATCAGGCTTAACTTACCCCTACAATTTTCTGTTGAAAATTTTCCTTTTGTTGAAAGGATTAGCTCTGATTTTGTCTTCTCTAGAAAGCCTCTTCTGGTATTTCTGGGTAAATGGTTTTTAACCATTTAACCATTTTTGTTAAGACCAGGTGGTACCAGCTAGACCCCTTTGTTGATCTGGTAAAAACTGGTAAAAAGAATGTTTTTAAATAATTGAAGTGCTGAGAGGTTAGTAAAAATGAAGATGTGATTTTTTTTCCACCCAAGTTCATTGACCTTTTTTTTTTTCCTCATGGACTCCAGGATAAAAATTTCTTACCTTACATGAACGTTGAACCTTTTTCCTCTTTAGATTTGTGGAAATACCTTATATTTGTATAGTAATTTATGGTATGCAAAGAGTTTTCCATACCTTTTGCCATTTGATCCTCAAAACAAGTCCGTGAATTAGATAATAGAAAATTCTTAGTGCCAGTAGCTTACAACTGGCATTAAGACTTTTGGGACCGTGTCTGTATGGTTTTTTTTGTTTTTGGAACTGGGGTTCCCTTTTCAGGATGGCACTGCAGTGGCCACTAATGGGCTGATCTCATTACTAATAGACATGAAACTATTCCATTTTTTGCTATGTGCCACTTTCCCCCCTCTATAGGCAGCCTGGTAGCCATGTGATTTTGAGTGCTCACCATTTTGGTGCCAGACTTACTGACATAATGCAGCTCAGAACTTAACCCAAGGGATCCACTAGCCCTAGCAGGAGATCGACTAAAGATGTGCTCCACTACACCCAGCCTCATTTTAAAATTTAATAAGCTGTTGTTCAGAGGCTAAATGACTTATTCATTGTCCTACAACTAATGCAGGAGTCAGCATTGAAACCCAGAGTTCTCTTGACCAAGGAACCATTTCTCCATTGCCATAGACCCCACACGAAAGCACTTTGTCTGGACCTCTTCTGTACTTACTACATTCTGCCTTGTATCGTTGTTGTTTACATACCTCATAAGATTTCAGGCTCCTGGGGGCAGCTAGATGGAGCAGTGGATAAAGCACTGGGCCTGGAGTCAAGAAGACCTGAGTTCAAATGTGATCTCAGACCAGACACTTAACACTTACTAGCTGTGTGACCCTGGGCAAGTCACTTAACCCCAATTGCCTTAAAGAAAAAAAGAAAAAGATTTCAAGCTCCTGGAGGACAGGATTTGTACCTTCTGTCTTTGTATCCCCGGGTTCTAGTACAGGATCTTTATTTGGAAGGTTTTTAGTGTTTGAATTGAATTCTAATCCCAGACCATCTTAATTTTTTTACGTATAATCTTTTCATTTCCCATATTAAGTTATGTTTACATTTGCTTTTCCATTTATTGCATTTTCCCAGAGCTGTATTCACACTGTTTCTGTTTAATAAATGTTTCTCTGCTATCTTGTTTCATTTTGAGGTGAGAGTAGGGACTTATAAGAGGTAGGAACAATATTCAGTTTAGTAAATGTTGATTGTCTACTTTTTTCAAGTTTGAGGATGACAGCAAAAGCATTAGGGGCAAGAATTGGGCTAGCTTTCGACCACATTAGCTTGAAATAGAAACAAACCATATCCTAAAGATGGACATATTGACTTGAATCATTCCTTTTGTCTCTGCTTGACTTCAGGTTCTTACTGATTCGTTTAAAAGAATTTTGTGGAGAATTTCTCAAGAAAAAACTGAATCTCTCAAATTGTGTGGCCATCCATAGTTTAGCCCACATGTACACTCTGAGCCAACTTGCTCTGAAAGCTGCAGATATGATAAGGAGGAATTTCTATAAAGTGATCCAGGATGAAGAATTCTACACTTTACCTTTTCATCTCATTCGAGACTGGCTTTCAGACTTGGAAATTACAGTTGATTCAGAAGAGGTTCTCTTTGAAACCGTTTTGAAGTGGGTTCAAAGAAATGCTGAAGAGAGAGAACGATACTTCGAAGAACTTTTTAAATTGCTTAGATTATCACAGATGAAACCTACTTATCTTACACGGAATGTCAAATCAGAAAGGCTGGTATCCATTAATGAAGTTTGTGTCAGATTAGTTTCTGAAGCTGTGGAAAGCCATGCTTTAAGAGCTGAGAATTTACAGTCTGGTAATTTGCAGCATTCAGTGTCCCCTGTTGGGTTACTGCCACGATATGGGCAAAACATGGATGTGATTATGGTAATTGGTGGTGTGTCAGAAGGAGGGGACTATTTGAGTGAATGTGTGGGATATTTTATTGATGAAGACAGGTGGGTAAACCTGCCACATATCCATAATCACCTGGATGGACATGCTGTTGCAGTGACAGAATCTTACATATATGTTGCTGGGTCAATGGAACCTGGATTTGCCAAAACTGTGGAAAGGTATAATCCAAATAGAAACATGTGGGAGCAAGTTTGTAATTTAATGACAAGAAAGCATTCTTTTGGCCTCACAGAAGTAAAGGGAAAACTGTATAGTATTGGAGGACATGGCAACTTTAGTCCTGGTTTTAAAGATGTAACTGTATATAATCCTGAACAAGATAAATGGCACAACTTGGAGTCAGCACCAAAGATTCTTCGTGATGTCAAAGCAGTCACCATAGAAGAAAGATTTGTGTACATTGCTGCCCGTACCCCTGTGGACAGTGACAGTGAAGACGGTTTAAGGGCAATCATAACCCGCTATGACACAGAGACTCGGCAGTGGCAAGATGTGGACTCCTTGCCACTTATTGACAATTACTGCTTTTTCCAGATGTCTGTAGCCAGTACAAACTTTTACCACACAGCTTCGTGCTGTCCTAAGAGTTATCCTCTGGATAATGAGGAGGCAAAGAGAAAAATCTCTGGCCGAGTATCTGATGAGATCCTTGAAAGCTTGCCTCCAGAAGTCCTCAGCATAGAAGGAGCAGCAATTTGCTATTACAAAGATGATGTGTTCATCATTGGAGGTTGGAAAAACAGTGATGATATTGACAAGCAATATCGAAAAGAAGCCTATCGTTACTGTGCTGAGAGAAAGCGGTGGATGCTTCTTCCTCCCATGCCACAACCTCGTTGTAGGGCAACTGCTTGCCATGTGAGAATCCCCTACCGGTGCTTGCATGGTAGCCAGAGATACCCCATGCCGCAAAATTTAATGTGGCAGAAGGACAGAATACGACAGATGCAAGAAATACATCGACATGCACTAAGTTTGCGGAGGATGCCACGCTCTCAGATTGAATGCTAGGTCTTGGTTCCTATCTACAGTAACACCTGTTTGAATGAGGCTAAACACATAGTCTTAACATATTACTTGAAAAAAGTAAATATGCTGGCAACTCAGATTTGTACCTGAATTGGTAGATTGTTTTATCCCATATAAAAGAGCTATACTTATAAATACTGAAGAATGGGAAACAAACACAGTAGAGGGGTAATGTGAGCATTTTGGATAATTTGCTTCCTTGTCCTTGAAGTGTGCATGTAGTAGCCAGGTCAAGTAAGATCTTTAGGAGAGATTTTACTGTATGTGAGGAAAATCAAATGTCATCATTTGACTTTTTTCTACCATCCCAAGTTCCTTTATCTTAAGGACTTATAGTTGAATGTGCTTTTAAGCACCAGTTTTATTTGCACTTTTCTTATGTTACTTTTGATCTTTTCCTGAATGGTTAAATTTGAAGGGAAGATTGGTGTCTATGCACTTAGTTCTCTTATGGAGGAGGCGTGTGCAATAGTTGGGTAGACTGAAATTTTAAAGGGAAAGCACAATGGTTTCATTAAGAGATGATGACTTCAGGATGTTTCTATGGCAGATATTTTGTGTGTATTTATCAGCACTACCATGTTTACTTGTAGGGATTATTGGTAGAAAATTCACATATATATGAAATAATCTTTCGAACTTTTAAAATTTGTTTGGCAACTATCACAGACTTAACAAACTCACTGTAATTTGGTGAAAGCAGTTGGCAAAAAAGTCAGTTATTCTGTTTTCTTAGCTATGTACATACAGAGAAAGTTCTATACATGGAACAGATTTCTTTGGAAAGAACACAAGTTGGTATAAACTGAAAATATGACACTATCAAAGTCAAAGGCATTTGAGAAGTTGAAGAACTTACATTTTCAGAGGTTGCAAGTGTAGTTTAGAACAAGTTTGATAATGTAAATATGCCTGTGACAATCAATACGTAATGCCTTCAGTTCTGATTCTCTGTTGTGCAAATTTTTATCATTTATTCCAAATATTCCTTTCTAAGAGGCATATACTGTTTTTTTTTAAATGGGAAGTAATTTTAAGCTATAATTACTAAAGAAAGGCCTTAACCCTAACCTGTGCCCAACTTTTCTGTTCTTCATTTAATCAGTTGCCATAGACTGAGTGAAAATGTTACCTGAGCCTAAAATACCAAATTTGGGTATATAATTTTGACCTTTTGAAATTGTTACTGTAGTCTTTATTACTTATTTATTCTTCCTTTCTTTTTTTTTTTTAATTCAATTTACTATCTTATTCTCTAAAATAAAATTCCCTTTATGCAGAATAGAACTCAGGTTGGTCTCTTACTGATTAATAGAACAGGTTTAGTTTCCATTGTGGTATCAGGCTAGTGGTTAAGTCAGTGATTCCAGTGCACTCTTTCTTCTCAGAAAATGTCATTTTTGGATCTGGAGGGCTGTAGTTTCGTAGTCTACCTTTCAGATCAGCAATGATCCATGAAGTCAAAAGCTGTCAAAAAGACGGTTGTTAGCCAATAACACCTTATACAAGTTTACCATCAGTTGTAGTGTTTTTCCAGTACACCATATAGTTTAGTAAAGCCAGTATCTTTACTTAGGTACATGAGCATTCAATTCAAACATCAAAAGAAAGGAGCATAGCTAGAAATGTGGAGTGTCCAGTTGTATGAATGTTAATATCCTGGTTTAGAAACCTAGTACATAAGATCTTATGTTTCAAGATGTTTTAAATTTCAAAACTAATTTTCTAGAATAGGGTGCTTTTGGTGATTGAAATAAAATCTGCTTTAAATCTTTTATATAATGATTTTGGAAAAGACTATAAACTTGTGGTAAAAAGTAGCCTGCATTTCTGGTAAGCCACAGTTGAGTTCATTTGGCTTGGTCTATGGGAGGTGGCTACAGTTTAAGACAATATCACATTACGTGAAGTTTCTAAGACTTGTTGATTTACTTTACTTGATTTTTAAAAATTTAAATAACTTTGTCTTCTTTTTACTGACTCCTATTCTTTAGAAAGGTATAGGCCTTTTACTTGTGATATTGGAGTGGCCAATTTATCTCAAGCCTTCCAAAACAATCATAGGGTTACTTGTAAGGAAGGATGTCATTCACATTTAAACGATGTTTTAAAAATTAGGATTCTAGTCCTGTTAATGAAAATTTTTCATTTGAATTGAAACTGTCCTTTTCCAATTTAGCAGGCAGTCAGCCTAGGCCACGGCTAAAAGGAAGGGTAAGTCCTTCATTTGCATGGTGTGTGCAGGTTTTCCTGACTCTTGCCTTTGCCTTCTAATATTCAGATTTGAAATTCACATTTGTTATTTTTGACCATTAGTTTTGTGTTGCTGGAATATTGTGACTAACCTGTTAAGAGAGAAACCAGATTTCTTTAAACCTGTTCAAGGCTGACATTCAGAAATCTTAGACTAAAGGAAACTTACCAAATTCATTTTGAAATGCAGTAGGCAAGATGATCAAGAACTGATATGACACTTTGGATAAAATTTTATTACTTCCTGTATATTTACTGAAATGTTATAGGTTTCATGTTTGTTGGTTAAGCACCTAAGATAAGTACTCAGCTTGAAATGAATCCAAGTACATTTTGGCTGATTATGCCAAAAATTAATGACTTTTTGTATATTGTGAGGTCATTTATAATTGCATGTTCCTTCTGGGTTATGATTAAAAAGCAAAGTTAACTGAAATTTGTAGTAAGTTATTTATCTTGTGAATGTCAGCCATGAGCTTAGTGTGTGACACATTCTCACTTGCAGTTATTCATTGTGCATGGTGAGTGTTCTGCATCTCAACAAAATAATCAACTTCTGCTGATTTTTTTACTCTGCCAAAAGAAATCTTTTGCTAAATACTTTTAAAGCTTTATTGACTTGGAGTTTTTGTTGTTGATCAGCTAGATCTGTATGGCATTTACTGGACAAAAAAATCCCAACAATTCAGCTTGACTGGACAGAATAGAAGTTTGAGATTAGGAAAATAAAATGGATATAGAAGGTTTTAAACCTATTGTATTGATAACTCAGTAGTTTCCGGGGCACTTTTTTTTCCATGTATGTCTTGACTAATGTAGCTTTGTGTATCTAAAACACTCCAAATAGTGCTTCAGTTGTATAATAGTAACATTATATCATAAGTTTGTAAGGCACAGTGGTCAGCTTGTGAACTTCGTAGATGCTTTCGTCTAAATAGGCTTACCTAAAGGGACCTAAATTTACTTTGTACTGTCCCTAAATTTAGCTCAATAAATGTGAGATTAGCCACATTTATAAGAGGCTAATGCTGCTTGTAAAACTGTGTCACCAAAATGTGCTTCATGTGTATTTTAAAGTGTAAGAAATTGTGAAGCAAGGTGTGATCTCTGTTATTCTAGACTAATGTAATGGTGCTTGTGGGGTGCTATAGTTTTTTTTATTTTAACTCTTGGATATTTGAGAGCCTGTTTACACTTTTTTTTCATTGTTAACACATCAAGCTTTTTGATATAGCTTAGCACTCTGTTAAACTCTTGTGAACACACTCCTATTTTGGTGCTTCTTAGGTATTTAAAAAACAAAACTTTTTTGTCAGTTACCAATGATTATTTCTAGAAATTGTCTTTACCACCATGTAGTACTTACTGCAGACCATAGGTCTTTGGAAACAGAACTATTCTACACTAATATAATACAGCTACACCACCTTAGGACACTATAGTGATCATTACTTTGCTGTGGAGGATTCAATTTGATATCCACAATTATTGCACTTTGTCGGGAATGCCTTTGTAGTACTTAGTTTTGAAGCTACTCTCTTTTTTTTGCTGTAGTGAGTTCATCTAATATAAATAGCTTAAATGGAAGTATGGATAATATACAGTAGTCCTATATAAAACTTAATGCTATTTTGTTACATACATATTTAAAAAATAGATCTTGTTAGATGTTTAAATAGGCTCATACTGATCTGTGTATCTAGGGCTCATTAACATATTTATGAATAGATAAGGTTAATTTCTTGAACTTTACAGTATTGGTGTCCCCTGCTCTACTGCAAAGAGATTTTTTTTTAATGACCTCTCCCTTTTAGTTAGAACTATATAGTGTTTAGGGCTGTTTGAGACTGAATATTGTAAAATAATATCTATTGTTCTATGTTAAGCTTATCCATCCCACTAATTGTTTCAATGTAACTGTTTTAATGAAATAAACTTATTGCTTGGGTCTGTTTCATACTGTGTTTTCTGGTGTAAATTTCTAAATATAATTGCCCTTTCCCCTCCCACCTTCATCCCTACCCCTGGCTCCCTAAAGTGGAACATTGTCCAATACTCTTCCAAGTTTAAGCACTGCATTTATTTAAAAAAAGAATTAATACTTATTGCTTAGACTTTTTATTAGCTAAATGAAGAGGCTCATACAGGTAGGGTACTTGTCGAAGCAGAATACTTTACTTCATCTCGAAGTGCTAATCCTGTGAAGTTGTCCCGTCTAGCTGCATATTCCCCGACATTGGCTAGCCCTGGTACCACACAACAGCTCAGAGCACTGCGGTATATACTCATGTCATGGGCATCATACCATTCATCAGTCTTTTCATCATAGCACTCAACATTAAATGTGGTGGTGAAGCCATTGAAACCCCCCACCACAAATAAGAGGTCATCCACCACTTCGATGCCAAAATTGCTACGAGGATTAAACATGGTGGGGATTGTGCGCCATGTGTTGGCCACAGGGCTGTAGGCTTCTGCACTCCTAAGTCGATTAGCTCCATCAAAGCCGCCTACCTGTAGACAAGCAAGGAAATATGGTTGGTAACCATTGCTTCTGTTTTAAAAGAGTGGCTTATTTCAAGTAGACTTAGCCACTCCTGTCCTATTGATTATTCATCTGCTTCCATAACCTTCTAGTAGATTATTTCCCATCTAAAACCCAGTTTGTTAAGCAAGGTCATTTTAATAATGATAGAAGATGTGAGGCTAGATTCTAAATTTAATATGGTGGTTGATAGACTAGCCAAGCTGCCTTTCTTACCGCATATATGTGTTCTCCATAAGCTATCACTCCTATTCCGCTCCTTCTGCTTCTCATGGGTGCTATGACAGTCCACTGATTACTCTCAGTATTGTATACTTCTGCTGTAAACAGGCATTCATTTCCGTTAAATCCACCACAAATGTAGACCTATTTAAACAGAATTACCTGTAGTGACCATTACAGTCATTTGGAGTAAAGGATACTCTACCATAAAGATAGTGCTGTACATCTTAAAATCCTGGGTTTCGATCAGCTAGCCCATGCCCTAACTTGTAAGGCAAGGATTCACTTAAGTCATCCCACTGAGAGAAAATAGACTGCTTAAATATTCCCTAAGTAGATGATTTCTTATGGCATAGCTTATAATAGTTACGGGAAGTTATGAACTAAATTAACTCTTGTTACCCATTCTGTTTTTGTCTTCCTGTATTTCATCCACTTTGGTTCCTGTATAGTTAATTCTCTTTTTTTTTTTTTCCACACTGAGCTTTTCTCTTCTGGCACTTTTAATCCATTTCACTGGAATAATGCCAGAGTTTCAGTGCCAAGGTTTGAGTTGTTTTGTTTTTGAACTATTTAACTTTATTAAGTCTTGTTATATTTCAATATTCAACTAAAGTGCTGAGAGGAATATACAAAGTCCCTACTTAAATATAAAATGATAAAATGGATCAGAAATGTCTTCATATTGAGGGTCAATATTAAGTGCTATTCCAACTGGTTTTGAGGAAAAGGCATGAGACTTTTAGCCAGCCAATTTACTGAAAATTACAATTCACTGAAAGTTACTGTGTTTTACTCCATTAGTATCTTTAACATACTAGTACCCTCTCAGTTCTAGTTTGTATATGACTAGGCCCTGTTTTTTCTTCATCCCACTTCTCACCTTTTTACAATTTCACTGACCCTTGACATCATTGCCAGACTGCAGAAAGCTTCTATATTGCTTTGTGTGCAGTCAGTACTGAAAAATTTAATGAAGAAAGATAATTATTATTAATTATATCGTTAGATCATGTTTTAGACATATTTTCTGTTCCCCATCAGGATAAAGGCAGTTTGGGCTAGGGAGGCCAGTTTTCATATGAGGGTTTAGTCTTTGTTCTCAAGCCTGTGGTATAGCAGGAAAAGACTCCATACACTCTGGTTCTTTACCTTTCCGTACAGGGTTGTGGCACTTGCATCACTTCTCTGTTCATGCATGGGGGCAATGAGAGTCCATTGATTAGTCTCTGGCTCATATCGTTCAGCTGTGTTGAGACGGACATAGCCATCAAATCCCCCCATGGCATAAATGAAGTTGCTGAGGACAGTCACACTGACATAACAACGTCTTGAGTGCATTGGGGCAACTTGGTGCCAAGTTTTCTTGACTGGGTCAAATCGCTTGACACTGTTGAAATAGTCCACGCTGTCAAACCCGCCAATGATATAAACATAGCCTTTCAAGTATGCTGCCCCATGGTAGGCACGGGGGCTCTCCTCCTCACAAGTGACATTCACCCACCTGTCAGCCCGAGCATCATATGCTTCAATGGCATTGGTGGGGCTCCCACCACTCCAGCCACCAATTGCAAACAAGATGGCATAGGGCAGACGGGGCCGGGTGAGTGGGTTGGTGAAATCAGAGTTGGAGGGCCCATTCATGTTTAGGTCATACATGGCCTTTAGGGCATTAATAATGACTGGCTTGCACTCTTCACTGTCTTTCACATAGTCATTCATTTTAACATTGTTCATGAAATACTCGGCATGCATCAGGGCCAGGCGAACCTAAACAAAAAAAAGAAATAAAAAAAGCTACCATTTAGGTGGGGTAAGAATACTTGAAAAAGCTATCTGCCTAACCATAATGGCTAGCAATTCCTTATATTGAATTGCTACAGGGTCGGTTTGTTTTTTTAAACCTGAGTTATGAATTTTTTTTAATATGTTATTTGGCATAAATTTCCATACCAAGATAGAACTGGGTGCCGCAAGAAGTCCTATGGTCCATTTTCTTGCCCCTGGGCAAGACTTCGAACCATCCCAGAAAATTATTTGCTCTCTTTCTCAAAATTTTCCATAATAATAGCTTTTACTATATAGCACTTTCAGGATTTATAGAGCACTTTCCTCTTGACAACCTTACGAAGTAGATAATGCAAGTGTTATTTTACAGGTAAAGAAACTGAGGCTCACAGAATTTGAAGTGACTTGACTATAGCTAGGGTCAGAATCCGCACTCAAACCTAGGTCACCTGACTCCTATGTCCAATGCTTTTCCTACTGTGTCATAGCTTAGTGTATTAACTCAATATGCAAATATATGACCTGATGGGTAAAGTACTTTGAGTCAAGAACTTGCACTTATTTTAATGGGTCTTAATTGTTGATCTCATATCCTCTTTTCCAGCAGAGGTTTCTAGGATTATGGAGTTTATATCAATAAGTATGTCTGGAGTGAAAAATAGGGTGGAGAGCAATCAAATGATAATCCCAAAGGGAAAATTAAGTTTCAGAAACAACAGAGAACAAGTAGAACTGGGTAAATAATGTACAGATCAGGGGCAGCTAGGTGGCTCAGCGGATAGAACACTGGCCCTGGAGTTAGGAGGACCTGAGTTCAAATCCAGCCTCAGATACTTGACGCTTACTAGCTGTGTGACCCAGGGCAAGTCACTTAACCCCATTGCCTACCCAAAACAAACAAACAAAAATAATGTACAGATCATGCAACATCTTATACTGCTGGTATTCAACTATTTCATGCATCCGGATGTGATCCTTGGGGAAACTCCTGTAGTAAAGGAACCAACAAAGAGTAGTTAAGGTAATCTAAAAGTAATAATTAAACTTGACCTTGGGTAGCAAAACTGAAATATGTTGCTTCCTATTTTGGGGGTCATGGGAAATCCACTTTAAAATTGCTTCAAAGACAGCATCTTCTTGCTTGACGTTGAGCTCGTCTTTCTCAATGATGTCCTTCAGCTCAGTGACTGAGAGCTCTAAAAACTCTGCGGAGACCTTGACCATCTCCTCAAAGTTGTGAAGAATGAACATGTATGCCTTTTGCCTTAACTCTGGGCAGTAGTAGTAGTCTGTGAATTTGCAGATGCCGATACAGTTATCCAAACACAACTCTGATTTGAGGAACTCACAGCAACCCCGGACAATGCCCATGATGTTGAACTGGTCTGCTGCAGCTAGCAGCTTCTCTACATTGTCTGGGGTGATGGGGACAGTCCGGGTGTAGGCATATTCAATAATTAACTTCATCATATCAGGAGAAATACCAGGAATGTTGTACACTTTCTTTTCTGTGTTGTTCCAGCCACTTGTAAACAAAGCTCTGGAAAAAACAAATAACAACAACAAAAACCAACAGTAGCCAAAGAAAATGGTATTTCTCTCCAGCCTCTCCATGTCTCCCTTTTTTCTCAAATGAGGGGAAAGTTTGGGATGCTACTTAAACAATGAGGAGGTGGGAAGCATGCTAGGAATAGATCAAACTTATGAAGGCATGGGGTAAGGGGATGGCATAGAGGAAAAAGGAAGATGCTTTAGAAGTACAAATGACTAGAAAGGAGAGTAGGAGGGTGTAAATAATATCTTCTTTGGATTTCTTTCAAAGCACTTTCAATACTGTCAAAACTTTTTAGCCCAGAATAGGTTTTATTGTCATTTCAGTGTTGGAGAAACAAACGAGAGGTTAAGTAGTTTACTGTGGCTAGACAGGTGCACTACTCTCACCTGGAACTAGAACTCAGGTCTTTTGCCTCCTGACTCATCTCATGCATTTATTAAGTGCCTGCCCCGTGCAAGGCACCATACTAGGACCTGAGATTATTAAAGCCAAAATGAAGTAGTCTCTGCCCTCCAGAAGTTTACAGTGGACACACAACATGTACACTGAATAGAAACTATAAAGTAATTTGAGGAGAGAGAGAAAACAATTATCCATAGCCCACTGGATTACACCTCGTTGAATGAAAATTAAATTTAATGAAATGAAATGAAAATTAAACCAGAGGAAGATAATTTTTAAAACAAGCCAATACAATTAAAACTTAAGAAGGCTAAGGGAGGGAGAGGGCTGTTATTTCTTTTCTTTTTAACCTTGCTTTTAGAGGGAAGGTGGATCTAAGAGAGTAAAGTCTCTTATTATAATGAAGACTTGAAAGTAATATATCATTTACCAGCTTTCCATATTACCTGATTGCTTTAGGGCCCTGTCCCCAGCTTCTTTTGTCCTCCCTCTTAAATATTCCAGGGACTTCTGCTAAGAACCCCCCAACTTCTTTTTCCCTTTTGAACCCAAATCCTTGATAATCTCCATCCCCCATCACATTAACTCCTTGATCCCTATTTGAGAAGGGGCAGGGAATTTTCTATTGGGGAAGCTGAAGTAGTGGTTTTGACATCTGAGTTTAAGTAGGGAACCCACGTGTATGTACAACACCCCTAACCCCTAGGGGTTGGTGAACCAACCCTTTGGTTCACCAAGGGGTCAAGGTGGGGAGATGAGAGTGTGGCTAATGCAGAAGATATGGCCTAGGAGATAATTGAGGGGTGATGGGATTGAAGATCACAGTGTGGATGAGGGGGATCACCCCAAAACTAGAGTGAAGCTAGTTTGTTCCCCTCTTGGTGCTAGATGCCTCTTCGGTGGACAAATAGGTCAAGGAGTGAGAGAGCTCAGATCAGGAGGGAAGTATGGGATGGAAACAACCCAGAATGCCTTGGTTGGCCCCTTTCCCTTTCTCTCTCCAACTCACTGGGGCTTCTAGGTTTAATACCTAAAGTAGGAACTGCAGCTGCAGAGGATGTTCTTGTGGGCATTGAACTCAAAGCCATTGACCTTGATGACCACGTCACAGAGCTTGCCCTCTAGCCTAAGCTCGTTGAAGATCTCGCAGGTCATCGCGCTCATTTTCCTCTCCATGTGAGGCTGGTGGAACCGCGTGGAGGCCGCTGTGCTCTCCATCTCCATGGCACCCTGGGACCAGCAGAGGGGAACTGTTCTCCGAGGGTGTGTGTGTGGGGGCCCGATCGCCAGCTGCTCTCTCCTTTTCCCTACTACATCTTTCAAATGGGGCCCAACAGGGTTCCCAAGTTCCAGAATCCTGTGCCAGCAGTGAGATCACTGTTAGGATTGTGCCTTGGGGTTCTGGAACCCCTACCCTGCCTTTTTACCTCTCTCCTTGACCACCACCTAACACAAGCTAAGAATCTTTCTTCCTCCCAGCTCTGCCATCCTCAAACCTGCAGCAGAACTATGCCAGCAGCAAACAGGTTCAATTACCAAAAAAATAAGTCTAGCCTGAAATATATACGTTCTGTATTGCCCTTATTCCTACCTGTACTCATCACCTTAAGTAAGCTCAAGTCCTCCCATCCTTAGTATCTGCCTACAGCAGACACTCAGCATAGTACCCCGTATCAAAGGCTCTGTGGAAACCCAAGACAAAGGAAACAGAAAGCTGGTTCAGTTTTCTTCAGGCCCACTCTCAAATTTCTCTCAGTCCCCTGGACATGTGTCATTTGGCATGGTAGCTCATCAACCTCATTTTCAACAGGTTTGGAATCTGCAAGCTGGACCAATATTCTTGCTCTTTTTCATCCCACCCGTGGTGCAGTGGAAGGAGCCTCCAGGACCTGGGTTTGAATTCCAGCTTTAGTCCTTAGTACCTGTGTGATCTTGGGCAAGTACCTTCACCTCTCTGGGTCTCAGTTTCCTCATCTGTAAAAGGAAAGGATTGGACTAGATGACCTCTCAAATCTCTTCCAGCTCTAAATTTGTGATCGGATCCACTATATTCTAACTTCTCCTGGATAGAGAATGACACTGAGGTTTCGAACCTGGGTGACTAGAAGGTTGGTGATGGCCTTGAGAGTAACAGGCAAGTTTGGAAGGGGGGTAGGTTTTTGGGAAAAGATAATATAATCTTCATCTGTGATGAAAAACACAAGCCTGCTCATCCTGACTCACTCTGTCCCACTCAAAAGGAAAAGGGGTGAGGGCCAAGCCTGCTTTCTGAGGGCAGCTGCTTCAGCCACGAGATGATCTAGGTGACTGGGTGGATAGGCTGGTGGGCTGGGGTGGGGATGGAAGTCAGAGCAGAGTGTGTGGATCTGTTGGGGTATAAAGGTTTGTTTGTATTGGAAATAAGCCCCAGGATTGGCTATTGTGGGATGCAGCCTATCTTCCTACCCTTCATTGGTTGATCACACCCATTGGGGTCCACCCAGCTCTCACTAGGGAGACCCTTAGCTAGAGGGACAAGGAGTATATACAGTATTATTTGTCTTTCAGGCAGCCTGGGTCTTGAGGCTGTTCCCCAAATCTACCCCACCAAGGGGGCAGCTAGGTGGCACAGTGGATAGAGCACCGGCCCTGTATTCAGGAGGACCTGAGTTCAAATCCGGCCTCAGACACATAACACTTACTAGCTGTGTGACCCTGGGCAAGTCACTTAACCCCACTGCCTAGCCAAAAAAAAAAAAGACAAATCTACCCCACTAAGCACTTCTCCCCCTCCTCCACCTCCCATCCCTAAACTCACCACAGCCTAACTCGAAACCAGCTCTTTAAAGCTCTTCCCCAAACCTGGCTCCACTTCCATCCAAATGCCCCTGAAGAGGCATCTTTCAGCAATGAAAGGAGGAGAGAGCACCGGCTTTGGAAGGAGATGACTTGGGGCTGTTACTACCTGGGCGTGCCTCGGCCAAGGTCACTTCATCTCTCTGGGCCTCAGTGTCCTCATTTGTGAAATGGCTTTTGGACTAGGTAATCTCATGATCATCAAAGATGTATTTCAAATTTCCCTTCTGCGGGCTCTCCTCCGGCCCCGCCCAAGCCCCACCCATCTTCCCTCGGCCCCGCCTCCTCTCCGTCTCTTTCCCTGGCCTTCCCCTCCCCTCCCTTCTCCTCGGTTTCCATCCGCCGGTGTGGAGGTGGCTGGCGCCTGCGCAGTTAGTTTTCAGGGACGAGCTATTTCTTCCGTGGCAAGAGCGGACAGGCGCACTATGGCGGAGGAGGTGAGAACGTGGAAGAGGTAGCGGGGCGGGGAGTCGGGGAGGGGCCTCGGAAAAGGAAGCCCCCCCCTCCTCCCCCTCAACAGCCCTGCTGACTCCAGCGCCGGCCTATGCTAAAGCTTCATTGCCCCATCCTAGAACCCTTCCAGCAAAACCTGCCGTAGAAATGCCTTCCTCCCCGGCTGCCCCTGTAAGCCTTCATAGCTCCCTGTAGAGCATTCCTGCAGCCCTTCCGCCATACAGCGCCCTTCCTCCACGCCGCTCCGCCCTAGAGCAGCTGGTCCTAGCCCCACGGCCCCCTCCCCACAGCGCCCCTTCCATAGCTCCTCTGTTACATAATCTCCCATACTCCCCTCTTTGGCACCAGCCTTTATATGGCGCCCTCGCTATACTGTACCTATTTTAGCCCCATCACCACTGCCTGCAGGGCCCGTGCACCATACCCATAAATAACCCCTTCCCCGGGGAGCCGCTGCTATATAGCTTTCCATAACACCCTCCCCTCCTCTTCATAGCACCTGCACTTTTAGCTTTCCTCCATACCTAGTCTGCCATAGCCCATAAGCCTCTTCCCACAGATCCCTCCCTTAGCTCCAGAACTGCCCCCTACGGCATCTGCCCTATATAACATTTCTCTATACAGTGCTCCTTACATGTTTCTGCTGTAAAACCTTCCTCTCCACGTTGCCGTTGCCCCACACTCCCTATCAGTCCAACAGATTCTTGCTTTATAAGCCTTAACTAAAGGACCCCTAACACTCCCCGCCCCCAATTCTTGTCAAGGCCTTTCCCCTGTACCCCCAATTCCACTGCCACATTTTTGTTTCCAGTTCCCAAGATTTTCGTTCTGGTGCTAGAACCCTGTAAACAGGGGCTCACTGCTTCATAGCTGAGAAAACTGAAGGGACCAGACGACCTCTGAGGTCCCTTCTAATTCTAGGTCTGTGATTCTAAGTGCTGGGTCTGGGTGGGGTGGGGTTTGCATCTGGAGCAGGTGAAGGAACAAGTGAAGGACCTGATGAAGGCAACAGTGCTTATGCGGCACCCGCAGCAGGTTCAGGAGATCATTCGATCCCTCAGGAAAGGAGGATGCAACAAATTGCAGGTATGCCTGTGATGTCCCCCCTCTTTTGCTAACTTTGGGGTAGCAGGAAGTTCTAATGGCTTGGATCTATTACTCAATGAAGGAAGAAAGAAAGAATAGTTTTTCTGCTGCGTTGTTTTAAGTATTTTCATCCTTACCTTTCTTTCTTAGGAAAATCGATATTCCCAATATGGGTAGGGTGCTAGGGGATGAGGGCTATCTGAATTATGTTCCACCACCACCCCCTCCCCAAAGAAAAGAATGTTATTGATGCTCTTTACTGAAAAAAAAAAGGCACTATCCTTTCTTGATATACTTCTTGATCTCCTCACCTTGCAACCCTCTTTTATAACAAAGGAGTATATAATTAAGTAAAACTGACCACATGGGATAGATAACTTGTTCTTCATTCAATACCTCTAGTCCACCATCTTCCTACTAAGAAGAGAAAAGCAAACTTTGCCTTGAGAAAGTTGAGGCTTGTGACTTGCCTTTTCCATATGGAGAGAAAACAGCATTACCTTGCACCCTTGAAAACTCACCTCAGTAGCTTTATATCATGGCATTTGATGAGATTGTTACACACTGTACATGAAATTTAAACTGCTAACCTCCTTAATTGAGAGATTCTTCCTATTAGATTGGGACTTAGACTTCCTGGCAGCTAGGTTCTGTGCTCCAAGGACGTAGAACCAGTTCCTATCATTCTGTGACTACTTGAAGGTGGGGGCCATATACCCTTTTTCTGTTGTTTCCTAATTCCCAGTGGCAGGCTCTATATGGAAGTTATACTTGTTAAATATTGTTTTGACTTTTAACAGACTCTTAAACTTTGAAGGCAAGATGAACTGAGCCCTTGACTTATGTTTATCTTCCTGTCCTCCTCCACATTTTAGGTCATTTCTGACTTTGACATGACCCTGACTAGGTTTGGATTTAATGGAAAGCGATGTCCTACATCTTACAGTAAGTCATGTATTGATCAGCATTGTGGTTGACTTTGCTGTTAATGGTTCCTGTAGGGGTAGGTAATAGAGTCTTTGTGTTGTTTTTTTTTTTCCCCAGATATCCTAGATAACAGCAAGCTCATCAGTGAGGAATGTCAGAAAAAGGTGGGTTATCCTTGAAGAGTGTTGGTGTGCTAATTCAAATGCCTGTTGGCCAAAAGAGGACCGAGTGGGGATGGGGAATGGATCCATGATTTCCCAGGTATAAGAAACTCCCAGGTGAGGAAATTTCCTCTACCAATGCAGGTTGGTACTATCTTGGCAACATAATTGTGTAGTCTTTAGAGAGTTGAATGGTTCTCAAACTTTTTTTGTCTCGGGACCCCCTTTACATTCTTAAAAATTATTGAGGATCCCCAAAGAGCTTCTATTTGTATGGGTTGTAGCTATTGACATTTACCATGTTAGAAATGGAAACATTTTAGTCTTATCATGAAAATAGTTTTGATTTCATGATCCCTTGGAACGGTCTCAGAGACCCCCAGGGATTTCCAGAACACGTTTTGAGAACCAATGGTCTAGAGTTCTTAAAGGTTAAGTGACTTACCCAGAGTCACACAGCCAGTCTATGTCAGAGGCAGCACTGGAACCCAGGTCTTCCTGGCTCCAAAGCCAACTTTCTGTCCACTATACCAAGCTGCCTCTCACAGAGTAAAGACTTTAAAAACATATTAAGTTTGTTATTATTTTTATTGCTCAGGTAAACCTAGCCTCTTAACATCTACTTAATTGGGATGTGTTCCTTCTGGTAATGTTTTCATTTATTCTGCACACATTAAAGGTGTATGATGGGCAAAAGCACTGAACTAGTGACAACTTAATTTCTGTAGTGCTTTAAGATGTTTAAAATCTTTTTCAATTTTTAAAATTCTTTTTCATTCCCCTGTGGGAGGAGTAGCAAAGCATTATTATTTACATTTCACAGATAAGGAAACTGAGGCACAGTGAGGTTAAGTGAATTTGCTGAAGGTTATCACTTAGCCAATAAGTGAGGAAACTGAGGTCTTCTGACTGCAAAAACAATTGTTTTTGCCAGCCAACACAGCTGTTTCCCTAACATGATAGTTTTTTTTGGAGACAGCATAGTCTTCTGAAAACCTCATGGTAGGTAGGATAAATTCCTAGTTGTAGAATGTAATCAATGCACTGGCAATCATAATAGCCCCCCCAGTAGGCAATATCATGCCTTGACCATGTTGTTCTTTAATACCCACACCTAATACAACTTCTGTGCCAACTGTGGCTTTTGATTTCTAGGCAACTAAGATATTTCTGATGAGTGAGATGGTTCTGTCGATAAGCTTAGGTGAATTAAATAGCAGAATATTTGGCCTGTTGGCCTGAACATGTTGGTCTTTTACGTACCTGTTACATATCCATAGTATTCATGATCATTATTTATTATTGCTTTTTTGAGTCTTCACATAGCTCTTCCATTTACAGTACAAGGCTCCTGGTAGGTGGTGGTATTTTGGAGTGGTAGTGAGAATTGGAAAGGCTGGCTTTCTAAACTAGACTTCACTGTGTAAGAGAGAGAGCCAGTGAAAAGAATGTGAAAAGAACCCCAAACTTGAAGTCCAGAGACTTGGTTTTGAATTGAGGCTGTGACATTACTAACTGGGTAATCCTAGGCAAGTCACTTCTCTCTGAGACTTCTTTTCCTTGCCCTCAGTGGGGATGATCATACTAGTACTATCCAATATGTGAGTTTGTTGTGAGCAAAGCAATTTGTAAACTGGAGCAGTATACAGATTATTCTCAAATTGGTTAAGTCAATTATTGTGCATCTGCAAGAGGGAGATAATATCCCTGATTTTTCAGTCTTGTTTCTGGCCCTTATCTTACCCACTCCTCCAGCTTTGAGAACGTTATAGGTACAAATAAGAGAGTAGTTTGGGGATCTTCAGAAGAAAGACATTAGAGGCACTCACTTTGGCAACACATATACTAAAACTGGAATGCTCGAGGATGATATGCAAATTCATGAAGCATTCCATATTGTTTGATTGAAAAAATATATAATTTAGGGGAAAAAGAAGATATTAGAGAAAAACAAAGGTACTGCTGCTTGGCTTTCTTTGAATGTTAAATGGGGGTTCTGAAAAGTTAGGTATAAAACACATACATATGTAACAATACTCGTGCATTTTTCTGTTTTGTTTTAATTTTATAGAGGTTTTGATTTTTTTGTTTTTTTTCTTCTCTGGCTTCCCAACCCTCACCCCCGGAAAGAATAGTATAGAGGATAGAAAGCTGTTCTCAGAGTCAGAAAAGCTTGGGTTTGGTACCATCTCTGACACAAAGGTAAATTCCCTAATCTCTCAGTTCTCTAGGCACTCTTTATCACTGTGGAGCAGATACTGATCACTACACCTTCTCCTTGGTCCTGGGAATTTCCTTTTGGGTGTCTCCTATACCAATAAAATCACAGGTCCTTCCCCCACCAATTTTCTACCTTTAAAAATGTTGGAGCCATAATGTAATGTAATCCTCACATTCATTTCAAGGAACATTCTGCCTTTGTTAGTGTATAATATTTGGCATTTGGTTCTCCTAAATGGAACAGTCCATGTAATTTGGCACAGTCATTTGAAATAACATAGATGTTAGAATTCATTACTTTTTGTTAATTTTGTTGAGTGTTCCTACTGGGTGACTATGGAATTATTTATCTAAGCAACCACATCGGGAGGAGGAGACATCCTAGGTGTTTAGAAGAAGCTGTCCCTAATTAGAACTGGTAGAAAGGCTTTTCATTTAATCCTGCTAGCATGAATAGTCTCTGTAGAATTGGCTGTAAATATTTGTTGGCCTTAGTGATTAGATTATTTGGTGATAAAGGGATTTTAACGCTGATTTATCACTAATACCTGCCATTTGTGCTGTTGACCAGAGAGGTTCAAGGATTGATCAGATGAGCTTTTATGAAATTTGTAAATAAGATAGCTCTAAGGAATTAAATATGACAGGCTTACCTGGAATGGAGGGAAAATCTAACTGGGAATGAGGAGAGACTTTGAAAGTGTAAGTAAGGTATTACCAAATGACACCTTTAAAAAGAACTGAATAGAAACTGTTCCAAATTAATTTTTGTTCATAATAATAACCTCTTATGTTAATTTGTGGGCTTTTTTGTTGTGGTGGTTAAAATTGTTGTAAACTCTGCTGTCTGACCATTTCACTCCCTGGCTCAAAAAGCTTCTGGGGCTCCCTAATTGTCTCTAGTCTCAGAAAGACTCCTTTTTGACACTTAAAGCCTTTGTGGTCTGCTTCTAATTTTCCTAGACAGATTGCACATTACTCTTCCTCAGACAAACTAATCTTACTTGCTTGTTCCATCTTTTATCTTCATGTCTTTGTACACACAGTCTGTCCTACATATCTGGAGTGCTTTTTCTTCAACCTTTACCTCTTGGAATCTGTAGACACCACCTGCAGGAATCCTTTCCTGTTCCCACCAGTTGTCAGTGCTTTCCCCTCACTTAATTTTTTTTCATATTTACTTTGCAAATAGTTCACATTTACTTATCAGTGCATATGTTTCCTCTCTGTAGAATCTAAACTCCTTGAGAAAGGGACTTTTTTTGTTTTTGTCTTTGCATTCCTCAGTGTTTAGGGCAGTGTATGACGCACAGTAGGCTATTATTGAATATTTATTAAATTGTTGAATTTAATTGCACTCTAATTATTTTCCTCTCATCTCTGGTATCTCAGTTAAAGGATCTCCTTCACTACTATTACCCAATTGAGATTGATCCAAACAGGACAGTCAAAGAGAAGTTCCCCCTTATGGTAGAATGGTAAGTAGTTGGAGATGAAGGAAGATTTTAAGAAAACAGGAAAAATTATCTTAAAATGTTATGTTCCTAGCCCTGGTCAGATGAGAACTTAACTGGATGAGGATTTCAGCTGGAGTGGATACAGAGTTAATACAGTCATTAGAACTGTCTTTCCTAAGGCTATTGCTAAAGTTTATTGCTGGAATGGCAGCCTCTCGTAAATCGTAAGTGAGGGCAGCAGGCCCTATGAGATTTGGGGGAATCTGTGAACCAGGGACATTTTAGTTTTATTTTTGAAATTCTGTCACTGTACAGCAAGGATTTTATTTCTCAAAGGGCTTTAGGTCATGGAGATGGGCCTCAGAAGAACTTTTGAAGTTTTGGTATTGAAAGGAAGAGGGTTGAGGGAGAAGAAGTTTGACTTAAGTGTTAAATTACTCATGTGACAGGGGTTTTAGGGATGATTATCCTCATGCACAGTCCATGTGGGTTCTTGTACTTCTGTATACCTGCTACTAGCTCATTTTCCTTATTCATTCTCATTCCAGGTTCTAAGATATTCAGGGGATATAGTTTGTTTGATTTTTGGTAACATCTAAGCATAGTTGTACAAAACATCTACAAATTTGCCGTGCCCCAAAATGTATTTCTCTTTATGCACCTCCAGTCCACCATCTTTTCTGTCAAGAGGTGGGTAGCATACATTGGTCCTCTGGAGTTGTGGTTGATCATTGCAGGAATCAGAGTTCTTAAGTCTTTCAAAGCTGTCTTTTACAGCATTGTTAACTTATAAGTTGTTCTCCTGGTTCCTCTCACTTTATAAAGTCAGTTTATACTAGTCTTCCAGATTTCTCAAACCAAACCTTTTGTCATTTCTTGTGACATAATCCATTCCATTAATATAACATAATTTGTTCAGTCATCCCTCTATTACCGGGCCCCTCCTTTATTTCCAGTTCTTTGCCACAATAAAGAGTTATGAATATTTTTGTACATAATGGACCCTTTTCCTCTTTCTTTGATCTCTTTGTGGCATAAAAGGGGGGTATATTTTGACATTTCAACAATAATTATCAAAATCTCAACATCTCTCAGTAATCCATTGGTTCTGTGCTCCTTTCTTTTCCCATATGCATTTGCTTATCTCTTTCTACATATTAAACCTTGTAATCTCCTAGGCATAAATAGACATGAATGTTATTGGCTATACTATTTAGTAACAGCGTGAAGAAAAAAATAAGAGATGTAAATAATTATAGTATATCATATGTGGGATTGATCATAGCCCAAGTCAGCTTTTAACCAGCATTACAATTGCCAACTTTACAATTCTAGGAACATAGTCCTACCATTCAGTTCTCTCAGGATACCAATTAAAGGCTTTTCACACAAAAAAAATTATCTTCATGTTTTTTCTCAGGAAGTAAATTCCCTTAGTCTTTTTTCTTTGTCCTTTCCATAGCCATCCCAGTTAAAGGTCTCTCCAAAGAAAAAATTAAATTCTGGCTCTTCATGGTCTTTTCATAGTTAAATTGTAACTATCTAAAATTCCATTGCCTTTTGAAGGTACAGCAATAGTATCAGCTGTCTCTGTGGAAGAAACTATTCAGGTTGGTGTTATGTTTCTCCCCAAGACCAAAGATTTTTAGTCCCTATAAATTATTTGAGGGACATCAAATCCACATTTATATTATATACAGCATACATATGATGAAAAGCACCACTTGACAGGCTGCTTCAAATGGGAAAAGCAATACAATACTAGCAATAATAATAGGTAAATATGATAATATATGCTTAACACTGCATACATACAACGAAAAGTACAAAACAACATTACGTAAATTCAACAGTGAATTACATTGATGGATGCGTAACCACTTATTTTGTTTCTCTTACAGCATTACAACGGAGCCTATTTATAGGTTGCATGGTTCTTATTTTGTGGCCTTTCTATGTCTGTACTTGGTTGAGGGTATAACTATCAGTTTTTCTAAGCTCCGTGGTTGTCCCTTTACTCCAGTACTGAGGTTCTAGGTAACCTTTACTGCTTCTGGGTTCATCACTCTCTTGTTATATAAATTCAGGTCCTCTTGATTTCAGGGCCAGTGCTCTAGTTTTGTTTTGTTGTTGTTGTTGTTTTTTAATCAAGCTAGTGGCTTGTTTCCTTATCTTTATATCTAAAACACGAGTATCTTGATTTCTTGTAGCATCTTGCACCCATATATTTGTAAACTCATGCCTTTGTTGTACCTTCCTGTTCAACTTCATCTTCAGCCAAGGTATCCCATATTTAAGTTTTTCTATTTGGTTATCAGGTCTTTCCAGTATCTTCAGGACACTGAAAGTTTGTCAGCAAAATTCTTTTATTTTACTTTATTTCTTGATAATAAACTCTGGCCTCATCACATCATTCATCTCTGCCCCCTCCCTCCCCCCTGCTGCAGTATTTGCTCCTTGGGCATCAGTTTCTTCCAAACCATTTATTCCACATTTATAGAAAATAATTTTGCTTCTATGAGGCAGCACAGTGTAATGGATTGAGAGCTATCTTCAAAACTGGGGAGACCTAGGTTCAAATCCTACCTCTTGGCTCCTATGCATCCTGGCTTTGTTAGCTTGGGCAACACATTTAATTTCTGTATGCTAGAGACTAGAGGTGTCACACATGAGGATGGGCAGCGTGCGGTCTGCAGTTACTCCCAAGTGCTCTTGAACCAGATGAAAAGATAATTGGGAAATATTTTAACCAAAACAGAAAAAAATACAGTAAAGCATAGACAACATTGCATTTTAAAACTAAGTCAATGTGCAGCCCTCAGGGATCCTTATGTACCATGTGGTGGCCCCTGTTTCTATTTAAAACTGTAGACCACTTGCCAAGACTAGAAGTTGTAGGTAAGGGTCTGACTTGCATCAGTAGAGACAGTTTCCCATCCTAGGAATTTCCTTTACCAGTTAAATCACAGGTCCATTCCCTCTCCCTATAAGATGATTGAGTATTTTTTGATTTTGTTTTGGTTCAAACTTTATTCTTTAAATTCTGAACTTAGCAAATACCAAATAAGGTGAATATTTCCACATATGAAGAAAAACAGAAAGAGGATTTCATATGTAGCTGCAAGTCTGCATCATCCATAGCTCGCATCTCTCTCCAGCTCTGCAACAAATTCAACATGTTATTTCTCTTTATATGTTAAATTTTATTTTTTAAAAATTATTGAGCATTTATTTTTTCCCTCCACCTCACCTTTCTTCTTACCACTGGGAAAAAAAGAAGAAAAAATCATAGTCAACAAAACAAATTCCCACATTGTCCATGTTCAAAAATATGTGTTTCATTCTTCATCATCAATCCTCTGGAATCATGTCAACATGTTATTGTCAAAATTGTTCTGCTTGTCCTGTTAACATTCCTACTTTTCTGTTTTGTGCATTTTTAAAATGCTCTAAATACCCTCTTTTCTTACTCTTCTTTTAAAAAAAATTTTGTAACCCTATTGCATCTCCTCTCCTTACCCAAATTGAAATTAAGAAAAACAAAAATCGAATATTCATAGTCAAGCAAAACACATCCCCACATTGACAAGATCTGAAAATTTTTTTCCTTCTGCACCTTGAGTTTGTGACCTCTCTTTCATGAGGCAGGTAGTGTATTTCATCACCAGTTCTCTACACTTGTTGTTGGCCATTGCATTAATCTTGTATATCAAAATGGTGGTGTTATTGTATCAGTTGTTAGCCTCTAACCGATGATAAGGTCATTCTTAACTGTTTTGGGGGACTCCAGAACAATCTTTATCTCTGGATCCGACTTCATTTCCCAGTCCTGATTCTTTGGAATTCAGTTTCTTGCACTTTAATTCTTCATTCCTCTTTTGAGTACATTTATCAGTCATGTATCTGTGCCTCAGTTATAGAAAATGATTCCATTTCTTCATTTTATAAGGTGCTAATGGTGATTTTGCAATCTTGTCTTCACAATTAAGATGATGTTGTCTCCAGTTCCATTTTCGATCAGATTTTCTGTAAACTTGTATCAGTGTGATTCCGTTGCCATTCTTCTTTATCCCATCCATAAGAGGATGCTTTGGGCTTCCCTCAAATCTGCTAAAATCTCACCTTTAGTAAACCAGTAATGCTAAGCTAATCATTAAGCATGCAACATAAACTGTAAAAAGCAATGAAATAGTTATTTAATAACGAATATATGGCAAATAAAACAGGTGAATGAAAGTCGTCATCAGCAGCACTACTGGGCAATTTGTATTTATGATTTTTCAATTATAGTCAGCTTATAATGAGAGAAAATACATATGGGAAAGAAAAAAATATTTGAAAATCCCAGATGCAAATCTGCACATATAGCAGAGGTGTTAGGGTCTATTCCATTCTTATACGTAGCCTGGGTAGTGTGATTACCTCTTGATCTGTTACTAGATTTTTCCTAATTCTTTCTCAGTTTGGCTTCTAGGTAGTAAGTCATGTATTGGTATTTCTTTTATTATTATTATTTTTAGTTTTCAACATTCACTTTGGTATTTCTACATTACTAAAATTGCTCTAGTCTTAAATAAGAATATTTATTTAATAAGAAACCTCTCTTCTCATAAATGTTTGCTCATTTTTTTTCTCTATATCAAACTCCTTAATCTTCTAGGCTTATATAAACATCTAGGTTACTGGCTTGCTTTATTAACGGTGTAACAATAAAACAATAAAACAAAGCAATAGTTATTTACATCATATGAACTATGAGATTGATCATAGCTAAATATTTGCTCATTTTTTTCTCTATATCAAACTCCATAATCTTCTAGGCTTAAATAAATATCTAGGTTACTGGCTTTATTTATTAACAGTGTAACAATAAACGATAAAACAAAGGCAGTAGTTATTTACATCATATGAGCTATGAGATTGAGCATGGCTAAAGTCCTCTTTAACAATATAAATAGCTACTGACTTCTCAATTCTGGAAATATAGTCCCACCATTCAGTTTTCTCAGGATGATAATTAAAATCTTTCTCAAGAAATATCTTCGTTTTTCTTCACAAAATAAAGGTTAAACTCAGTTCTCTCAGTAAATAAGTTCTTGTAGTCCTTTTCTCTCTATGCTTTTTTTCTGCTATCGTAGTCTCTGTAGCGTGGTAATTAAAATTTGTTTCCTCATGGACTGCTGATAGAATGACAGTTAAATTATAATTGCCCCAAATTCCATTGCTCTTGAAGACACAGTAGCAGTACATACAGTTTCTATGGGAGAGAATATTGAAGCTGGTTATAAACCTAGTTTTAGTGTTGCTATTTTCTTCCTTACTTTCTTTCTTCCTTTTGAGGGATGATCAGAACCTGGAAGAAAGTGGCACTTTGCAGAAGTGTAGCATGTCCATTGGAGACAATTGTGTGATGAATCAGGAGAAAGATCTCTGTCTGCTTCAGTGATTTGAAGATGTTGGTGTCTTGGGGGGGAATATCTGTTTCTAGGTGGACTAAAGCCCACAATCTCCTGTGTCAACAGAAGATTCAGAAGTACCAGATAGCCCAGATTGTTAGAGATTCAGATGCAATGCTCAGGTATGTTAATTTCTTATCCTGGAGGGAGCATTTATGCCAGCTTGCTGCCAGTTATGAGATCAGTTTGGTCAATAGGTAAAGAGAAAAGAGGTGAAAGGGTGGCTTTTAATACTGTTGAAAATTAAGAGTTTGGAGTCAAGAGGGATATAACAATATATAGAATTAATGTTGAAAATATGTGATGTTATTCTGCAGGTATAGAATGCTGTAGAGTCAGAAGCCCTAAGTTCACATATTAGCTTTACTACTTACTAATTTTTAATTACCATTTACTATTACTAAATCACTTATCCTTTCTGAAGCTGTTTCCTTATATATAAAATGGCTATGTATGAGTAAATCAGTAAGCACTGATTAAGGGCCTACTAGACACTGGGGATAGAACAATGATCTGGAGTCAAGAAGACCTAACTTCAAATCTGGCCTCAGATCCTTATTAGCTATATGACCCTGGGCAAGTCACTTTAGCATAAGATAATCCCTGCCCTCAAGGAGTGTACAGTCTAATAACCAGCAAACAAATATGTACAAACAAAGGATGCGTAGGATAAATGGGAAATAATTAATGGAAGGCATTAGAATGAATAGGGGTTAGGAAACGCTTCCTGTCAAAGGTGAGATTTTAGTTGGGACTTGGAGGAAGGCAGGAGGAGGCATAGACAAGAAGGGAAAGCAAGGGGGCCAACCAGAGAAAATGCTTATAGGTACTTTCTAAGAAATTATTAGCTGATTGTATATATAGTGCAAATTCTAACTGGCTTTCTCTGCCCATCCCATATCAAACATCCCAAATCCTGTGTTAGTTTTTTTGGAAGATATTTTAAGCTACCCTTTTTAGCTTCTGTATGTCATTGAGATCATAACCATGTATCCAACTCTTGAGAATTGGTATTGGCTTGTCAGGTACTCCTGTCACCTCTGTGATCACTTCTGGTATATAGAAGAAGTGAACGTGGTCCATGCCCTCAAAGAATGCATAGTCTTTGCACACGTATGTTGTTTTCAGTCCTTTTCAGTTGTGTCCAACTCTCTGTGACCCCATTTGGGGGTTTTCTTGGCATAGGTACTGGAGTGGTTTGCCATTTCCTTCTCCAGCTCATTTGACATGAGGAAACTGAGACAGACAGGGTTAAGTGACTTGCCTAGGTTCTCACATAGCTGGTAAGTGTCTGAGACCAGATTTGAACTCACAAAGGTGGGTCTTCCTGACTCCAAGCCTAGTGCTCTATACACTGTACCACTTAGCTGCTTCTGCATGTGATAATCTATATCAAAGTGCTTGTCTTCTCAAAGAGGGAGGAGGGAAGGAGTTAGGGAGGAAATTTGCAAAATTATGAGAAATTATAGAAATTTAATGTTAAAAATTATTTTATGTGTAATTGAGAAATAAAATAAAAACATTCTTAAAAAAAGAATGTGTAGTTTCATTGAGGATACAGGGCACATACATGAAAGATGTGACTGCTTCTTGGAAACTAACTTGATAGGAGGGTTGAGGAGACATAGAATAACAAAGTAATCATTTGGGTGAAATAATTGGGAAAAGTGTTTTGATCAAAGATGAGTCTACCTGGGTCCAGTAGTTATGAATTTCTTTCTTGTGATAACTTTGGGAGAATAATTTATCCCTTTACAGGGAGGGGTTTGAAACATTTTTCAGCACACTCTACCGAAGCAATATTCCTCTTCTCATCTTTTCTGCTGGTATTGGAGACATTTTGGAAGAGATTATCAGGCAGATGAATGTTTTCCACCCCAACATCCATGTTGTGTCCAATTACATGGACTTTGATGAAAGTGTGAGTTATGTTTGTTACACTATGGGACTGGGGAGCATCTATACTTTAGTTACTACATTTTTGTACAGTGGGGAATTGGATAGAGTTCTTTGGGGAGGGAAGGGAGATAAGCATGCTGCTTCACCTTGACTCCCTACGGGAGTCAAAATTTCCCCCAAAGACAGGCTGATTTAGAGGCCCTGTATCTGTAGTCCTCGATCAACCCCCAACTCTGTCTCACTCACCAGTCTGCCGATTACCCATACTCCTGAATTCTGTTTGGCAGTTTCACTTCCACCAGAGGATTTCGGGGGCCTCAGAAGAGGAAGATAAGTTTTAGTCCATTTTGTTACTTGTTCATATTCTTGATTAAGCGATGTGCTTTTAAACAGAGATGATGCTACCCATAGCATGTGCATTTTGACTTATTTTCTTTTCCTTTTTTGTCCAAATAGGAAATTTTTGTTTAAAAAATTAGTTGGTTGAAGCTTCTTTGCTTAAAAAAGTACTCTGTGTTCTGTAGCTTAGTGAGAATTGGTATGCTCTTTAGAGTATTAGAAAAAACCCTAGAACATGACCAAATCATTTCTAAAGGAAGGGGTTACATGATGGAGCCATATATATATATAATCTTCACTTTTTGTGGTGTTCATTGTTTCCTTTCCAGGCATTTTGTTATTTTGACAAATTAGTGTTACTCTTTGAAAAATGCTGTCAGTGCCAGAGAAGTCAAAACTCAAGTCACATATATCCAAGTGTTGTTCTAGGGGACATAATTTCAATGATTCTGCCCATTTTCCAAAACCCAAGGGTTTTGGGTTGTTTTTTTTTTTTTTTTGGTGAGGTGATTGGGGTTAAGTGACTTGCCCAGAGTTGCACAGCTAGTGAGTGTTATGTGTCTGAGGCCGGATTTGAACTCAGGTCCTCCTGACTCACGGCTGGTACTCTTTCCACTGTGCCATCTAGCTGCCCCTAGGTTTTTTTTTAGTTGTGTTTCTTCTTCCCTTTATGTTGCTCAGCTTCCTAAGCAGTATTGTCATATGTACTCATCCATTCTGTTTGAGTTATTTTTCCATTTGTGGGAATTGGTTGCATTGAACATTTGAGATTACCATAATAAATATAATGAGATTACTTTGCTTTCATCCTCCCAGTAAAGAGGGGTGGTATACTTCTTCAAGATGGCCAGCTAGAGTTAGGTGCATAACTTGTGGTTAATGGAATAGAATGAGGCTCACCATTAACTTTGGCTCTATTAACCCTTGGCTTTATCAAGGTTGGTAGAAAGGGTATTAAGATCAGTAACCAGTTATAAGTCTTTTGAATGTGTTTTTTTAAAATTTCCTTTCAAAATCCTGAAAAATTGAGAAATGTCTGTATTTGGATTCATAGTCTGCCTCTTCCCTTGGTTGCTCAGGGCTTCCTGCAGGGTTTCAAGGGTAATCTCATCCATACCTTTAACAAGAATAGTTCAGTCCTAGAGGACTCAAAGTACTTTGAACAGCTCCAGGCTAAGACCAACATTCTCCTGCTGGGTGACTCCATGGGCGACCTGACTATGGCTGATGGGGTGTCCAGTGTGGGAAACATCCTTAAGATTGGCTTCCTGAATGACAAGGTAGGTGCAGAGAAGACTATGGAAGTCACTTCTTCTCTACTTCTATCCCACATATTTGTCAAATTACCTATCTTACAGGACTGTTGTGAAGAAAGCAGAATGTAAGTTGCAAAGTGTTATGTAGATGTGAACTACTATAAGGTAGTTGGTATTGAGATCTCAGGAACCAGGATTCAGGTTTGTAACCAACAGTATCAAAGAACAAGAAAATACTGGAGTTGAGTGAGGCTGAAAAAGTCTGTTGGTCCTAAACCATAAACTAGACACATATCAGTCATTATGTCCTACAAATGAAAAGGGTGCCAAGTCTCTGCCAACAGACTCAGAGCCCCATGAAGACAATTGTCTTAGATTTTTCTTCAGAATTTTCTATATTAAAATCTGTTAAAGAAAAAATGAAATGTTAGAACAACTCTATGCAACATTTGGCCGCTCACCTACTTCTTCAACATACACTAGGATTCAGTGTTATTGAATGAATTGGGGTTTGAGAAGATGCTCTCTAGATTTGTGTCAAAAAGCAGCTGCCCAGATAATGGCTGTCTCTGGGTATTTAAAAAACTTGTTCTGTGTTGCTTCAGATGGCAGAACTGGGGTCATTGGATGGAAGTTGCAAGAAAGAATATTTTGGTTCAGTTTGAGGAGGAACTTTCTGCCAGTAAGAGCTGACCAACAATGGAATAGGCCTCCTCAGAAAGTAGTGAGCTCTCCATCACTGGCCATATTTAAGTAAAAGGATGATTGATGATATGTTGTCTGTTGTAGAAGGGATTGCCAAGTTGGGAGGGGAACTGGAGTAGGTGACCTTTCCAAGGTCCTTCCAACCCCGTTCAGGTAAAATGGACTTGGCTAAAGATGGATATCATTAGGATTTCAGCTGTTGCTGCCTTTTCCCCAACGCTGTTGGGTTGCTGGAACTTGGAACTCCCAGCCTTTATATTGGGCTTTTGGGTAGGAGTTGATGTACCGGGCAAGTTGTTGGTATTTGAGCCAATGCCCTGGCCCTTAAAAAGGAAGGAAGTGGGAGAAAAGATGGGCAGGAGACCTGGGGAAACCTTAATTCATCTCTTCCCTGTCCTCCTCCTTAGGTAGAGGAACGGAGAGAGCGATATATGGATTCCTATGACATTGTGTTGGAGAAGGATGAGACCCTGGATGTGGTCAATGGGATCCTAACACACATCTTGTGTGAGCAGGACCAAGTGGGAATGCAAGAGTCCTGAATGCAGATGAAGACCCTCAAAAGCTGTCTGCTCCAGCTGGTTCTTCAAAAATGTCTTATCCCTCTGTGTACATAAAAAAGTCTTGGCTTCCAAGAGCCACTCAACCCCAGGTCCTTCCTCCTCTCCCATGGCCTGTTGCTGTTTTTACCAAGAGCTTTTGGTAACTGGCTGTCCAGTGCTGCTCTGACTTGTTAAAAAGAAACCTATGGTCAACATGTCCACCTGGCTGAGAAAGCAGTATAGCAGCTCAAACGATAGAGGAGAGAAGTGAAGACAAGCTGAATTGGATACCACTTTCATCAACTCACCTTCCCTATCCACCTACCTGTGTCCCTTGCCCCCCCCAAAAACACCCACACCGCGTAAAAACCTTCATTGAAAAGTGCTGAGGGCTTGTGTCCTCCCTGGCAATTCACTGACATTGGGAGGTGTGGCTATTAGAACTCATTGACTGCATGTCTGGAGGCCTGAGTCTGAGTCCCTGCCCCTCCCCCAGTTAGCTCTGTGACCACAGACAAGTCACTTAATCTTCCTAGGTCTCATTGTCCTTTTTGAAATGAAAGGTTTGGAATAGATGATTCTTCATAATTCTGAAATTCTGTGATTCTGTTACGTTCTGAAACTGAATGTTGGACTTGAAATTGTTTGAAATCCGAGAGGGTTATACAGCTGTACCTGTAGCCTGCTTGGTTTATCAAAGAATGAGGATTTTCTGCTTCATAGGTTTCCTTAAGTAACTTTGGGGCCTCCTCTCCCTGCCTTTCCTCTTTAGATAGTCTTAGCCACTGACAGGACCAAACACTGGGGGAAAAGAGGGAGGGAGCAGTTAAGTGAGGAGCTAGGAAGCAGTGACTGTGTCTGTATTTTAAGGTCAAATAAATGATTTTTGGATTCTATTTTATGTTATCTTTTCCTCCTTTTCTAATCCTAACCTTCTGTTCTCTAACCTTTTCTTCCTTCTGCTCCTCCCCCCCTCCCCTGCCCCAGCATCTTGGATACTCATGAGTTGGCTATTTTCGGTCATAGGGCAGCCTGACAAAGAAAGATAATAAAATTATAAGGACCCACCTTTTCCTAAAGAAATCCATTTCTCCTTAATTCTTAATTTATTTGTAAGGTTGTCTACAGCTGCATCTCTCTATCCAGCCCAGGGCTGAGCTGTTCTGATTGCAGACTTGCCTAAATTACCATATCTAGCTGGCTCCTGACCATGTTTTACATCCCATTCATCCATCATACCTGCCCACCCCTGGCTTCTAGATATCTGCCTTGCCAAGTGACCTTCCTCCTTCTCCCAGCTTGCTTTCTCTTGCTTAGGAACAGTAATCATATCAACATCACCATTCCTTCTAGATGTAGTGACAAATGTCACTTATGGCTTTACTCACCATCCCTGTGATTCTCTGGATCAAAACTTCCTTCCCTGGCCACCAGCCCCCCAATATTTGTTCTATTCCCCATTGGAATGTAAACTGCCTGAAGGCAGATGTTATTTTGTATGTCCCCAGTGCCTGGAACATAGGTGCTAATAAATTTTTCATCTGTTTTATAAACCTCAAGATGGCCTGTATCCTGTCAGATGAAAAACAGTATATGACCCACTAGCTGGGCCTACCACCTCAAAGATGTGGCACTCAGATACCAAGAAACATTCACTTCATATTGTCAAGAAGACATTTCTCTGATGAGACCTTTTGTGAATGGGTTAATTATGGGGTGAGTGGGGCAGCTAGGTGGCACAGTGGATAGAGCACCAGCCCTGGATTCAGGAGGACCTGAGTTCAAATCCGGCCTTAGACACATTAACACTCACTAGCTGTGTGACCCTGGGCAAGTTACTTAACCCCATTGCCTAGCCAAAATAAAATAATAGTAATAATAATTAGAGGGTGGAAGTTAATGAAAGCAAATACTTGCTAGCACCTCACTCTTCCCCCAACTCTTTTTTTTTTTGGATGCAATTGGGGTTAAGTGACTTGCTCAGGGTCACACAGTAAGCATCTGAGGCCACATTTGAACTCGGCTCCTCCTGACTCTAGAGCCAGTGCTGTATTCACTGAGCCACCTAGCTCTCCTCCCCCCAATTCTCAAAAACCTACTAGGATTTTCCAGAGCTAGGGATCCTACTGGGTCAACGAAAGGAAATACCACTGTTCTAAGATCAGCTGGTTCTATCGTAGAATGATGGCTTAGATCCAAATTTATCTCTTCAGGCTGGGGAATGAAGATATGTCCTAGTGCAAGATAGGATTTGGTGACCCAGAGTTCACTTAAATCTTTGAGGATGGAAACTAGGTCTTCTTCCCCCATTAATTTGGGAGCTTCCCAAAGGCAGAAACCATCTCTTTTGTTGCGGGATAGATCAATAGATATCTATTTATAAGATAGATTGATCTAGGTAGATACCTATTGATAGATAAAATGGCTGTTTCCACTGGACCTTCTTAACCCCCTTTACTTGTGAAATCTCAGTTCTGGACTCTGGCTCAGAACTTTAAGAACCCTTGGGTATATGAAATCTTCCAGCCCGTCCTGGGGGGAAGCAGGAAGTCCCACAGAATGGGAAGGGGGAGAATGAAACACACTGTCTTGGATAGAATGGGAATGGAAGGAAAGGTTTCATTTCCTTATTCTCTACCCCTGGCCCATATTTCCCCTGAATCACCACGTCCAGGGGCCCTGGGTTTAAATTTTTATTTGATGTAAAGAAAAAATACAACTGGCTTTTGATTTCACCCTCTACATCCCCCACCCCAGATGACCCCATATTTCAGATTTCTGAAGAATAATTTTTTTACAGTTACGACACTCATCCAAATAGTTTTTCTTTCACTGCCCTCTTACCCTTTTCTTTCTTTTTATTCTTCTTTCCCCCTTTCCTCATTAAAAAAAAAAAGCCACATTCCAGGGCCTTGGGAGTAAGACACACAAAGGTAGCAGAACCACATAGAACCCAACCCTGTCCTGCAGCATGAGCAAATCTGGGGCCGTCTTAGCTCCTCTGAACTCCAGGCTGAGGGGGTGGTACAGAAATAGGTGAGGTAGGGTAGCCTTCCTGAAACTGCCCTCTCCCCTAGCACCTCTCTTTTTTCAGTGGAAGGGCGGACCAGGTCAGTTTTCCTTGAGGACTAGAAGGAGTCTCCTCATTGCTTTCTGCTTTTGCTCCTGGGCAGCCCGAGATGTACGCAGAGAGTTTGGGGAGACAGTTGAAGGACGGAAGCAAGTCAAGAAGAGGTTTGGAGAATCTAAAATAGGTGAGCCCACACCCTAAAATCCCCATTTATCTGGTGTTGGTGAGGTGCATATGAGGGATAGGGGAGTATCTGCTGTCCCTACTCCACCCTTGCCAAAGGAGAGAAACCCAATTACCCTCCCACCCCCCAAAACTGCTTCCAAGTAGTTCTCATTCTTAAAAAGTTTAACTAAGGGGAGGCTAAAGAAAGGAATAAAATGGAGGCTTGCACCTTGGGTTTAAATATGGGTTGGCTGGAAGGCCAGGCAGCAGTTAGCACCTTAAGACAACTTGGCAGATGAGCCCAAAGCTTCCCAGTAGAGAAGAAGAGGGGCTGATATCAGAGGTCTGTCCCACTGCCAGCTGTAGATTTTGCATCCTAGGCTGGGCCCCCTAGTCCTCTAGTTCCCTCAGAGCTCTTCATGAACTCTCTCCTGGTCTTCATCTGACTTCAATTTGAGCTCCTCCATAGTGATCTTGCCATCTTGATTTCGGTCCTGGTTCTGGAACATATCACCGATGGTCTTCTCAGGGTCCTGCCCAGGCATGAGTTTCCCTTTGCCTTCTGCTACCTGGGTCTTGATGAAGGTGGAAAACTGGGAGGGAAAGAGAATCAACAGGATAGAGGGTAAGAAAAAGTCAAAGCCCAAGGGGTCAAGCAGGGTCATGGGAGGGAGGATTAGGAAGGATATAGATAGATAGATAGATAGATAGATAGATAGATAGATAGATAGATAGATAGATAGATAGATAGATGGATGGAGGTCATGCTTATTTTTGAGGAGTTGGATCAGCCCAACCTAACTGAGTAGTAACGGGGGAAGGGAGTTAGACCTGTTATAGTGATGGTGAACCCAGAAAAGAGTAGGAGTGATGGTGACCCCCAAGGAGGGGACAGTGAGAAGGGGAAAAGTCTAGAGGGAGGGCAAGGGTCAAGGACAAGGAAAGCAGTAGCATTGGTGATGGGATGAGAAGCATGAATGGATTTGAGGGAGGGTGAGAATTGGTTAATATTTGAGTTAATTTTGACCACCAGGAATACCTGATATCCTGCCTCCTGCCCTCATGCCTTTGCACAGGTGACTATCCCCCATATTTGAAATACCCTCCCTTCTTCCAGAAAGCCTCTTAGAATCTTTAGCTTCCTTGAGGGATTGGTTTAAGTACCGCCTCCCACAGAGGTTTCTCCTAACCCTTTCCCACTCCCTAGCTGCTAGTGCCCTCCCCTCCAAATTACAGTTATCCCTTCCACATCTTGGGGGATTAGGGGCACAGTGCCTCCATGATCTGGAAAATCTGCATAAAAGTTTTTGGCCCTCCCTTCATACCAGAGAAGTCTGAATTATTATGATATTAAACGATAAACTATATTGATTTTATAAAACACTACATATATATGTTTTATGTATTTCTGAGTTTCTAAACTTTTTCTGTGTCTGCTGGCCTTCTTGTGACATCTGTGGCTTCCACAAAACTCACCTAAAATTCCCGTTTAATTTCTTGTGCCAGCTCATGATATATTGAAACCACAATGTGGAAAGTTGCAATGTGGAAGGGGAAAATGGTACTTTGTATTTTCTAGTCTGTGTAGACATTATTTATTTCCAATATAATGTAAGCTCCTTGGGGTCAAGGACTGTATAATTTTTGGCTCTGAATCCTCAGCACAGTGCCCGGCACATAGTAGGTGCTTAATAAATATTTCTTGAATGAATGGATGGAATGAATGGATAGCACAGGCCTTAAGTGGAACTCCTGAATTGAGTAATGGTTTTCTAAATGCTAGGGCTCTTCCTCCTACCTCCTCAGGTGGGATCTCTCCATCCTTGTTGAGGTCCATGTCTTCATACAGGTTAGCAGGAGGGTCCCCATGCCACACAAACAAGTAACCCTCAGGCAGCCCCTCCTCTCGGGATACCAGCTCTACCTCAAATAGTAGCACAGCACTGCCTGGGACACCTCGGGCTTGGAGAAACACAAATGAGACTTTATTGGAGATTAAGGTCCTCAGCCCTACCAACATGCCCTCACTAGCCCCTATTACTTGAATTTGAAAGAGTAAGGAATGAAAGAGTAGGGGGTAGTGCTTGACCTGTAGGGGCCAAAATGGTCTTATTGGGACTTAAAGGGTAGATATGTAGAAGAATTGGAAGAACCAGTCAATGCTTCATTCCCAAGGCTTCCTCAATCCCCTCACTGGAAATAGAAGCTCTCTTTACCCTCCTTTACCCTCCTTCCCTGCCCCGTTTAACTCTTTCACCCAGCATCCACCTTCTCCGGTTGGGACAAAGTCAGAGAGATTAGAGAGCATATGACCTCATCTCCCATTTGCCCCCTCACCTCCATTCTCTCCATGTCCCAGGTGGGGAGGAATGATCAGTTGTCTTCTCTCTCCCACACACATGCCCTGAAGGCCAGTGTTCAGGCCTTCAATCACCTTGTTGGCCCCCAAAGTGGCTTCCTGGGGCTCTCCGTAATCATGGCTGGAAGAAGAGAATGAGTATCTGAATCTGGAGGAGTGTTCCTGGGCGTATGTTTCCACCTCCTCCATTTATAATAATCTGTAGGCTACTGGAAACAGCTAAGCATAGTGAATAGAGCACTGGGCTTGGAGCCTACAAGATCTGAGTTTGAATTCTATCTTACTAGTCATGTGACCCTGGGCAAATCATTTCCTCTCTCTCAGTCTCAGATTCTCTGTCTTTAAAATTGTTCAGTCATGTCCTACTCTTTTTTTTTTTTAATTTTTAAAGTCTTTTTTTTTTTTAGCTAGGCAGTGGGGTTAAGTGACTTGCCCAGGGTCACACAGCTAGTAAGTGTTATGTGTCTGAGGCTGGATTTGAACTCAGGTCCTCCTGAATCCAGGGCTGGTGCTCTATCCACTGTGCCACCTAGCTGGCCCCATGTCCTACTCTTCATAAGCCCCTTCAAGGTTTTCTTGGCAAAGATATTGGAGTGGTTTGCTGTTTCCTCATCCAGATGAGGAACTGAGGCAAATAGGGTTAAGTGACTTGCCCAGGGTCACAGAGCTAGCAAGTGCCTGAGGCCAGATTTGAACTCAGGAAGATGAGTCTTCCTGACCCCAGGCCCATCGCTCTGTGCACGATGGCACACATTAAACATTTAATAAATGCTCATTCCCTCCCACCTTTCCTCTCCCCTTTGGATTGGAAATACTTAGGAATGAGAAAATAGTTATAATAGACATGTGGGAATCAGGCAGAAGAAACAAGAAACCCTAAATGAGAGCTCTTGACCATTTTATGTGTCCTGGTCCCCTTTGCCAGGCTGGTGTAGCCCATGGCACCCTTTTCAGAATAGTTTTTAAGTGCATAAAAATAGGATTGCCAAGGAAACCAATTATACTGAAATAACAATGATCAAAATAAAAAACAAATTCATGGACCCCCTGCAATCTATCCGTGGATCCCAAATTAAGAACCTCTGCCTTAGATTGTCTGGAAACCAAATAACCAGCCCCCTAGATCATCAGAGATGGTTTGGTTTTGTTTCTATTTTTTCCCTTCCTTGACCAGTATAAGGAACAATTGCAGGCTGGTGTGTGGTGGTGGGTGAGTTCTCCTGTGTTCCATTTCTCTGCCAGTAGATGATTAACTCCTGTAAAAACAGAGGCTGTTTTGGATTTTGTCTTTATGTCCCCAGCACCTCTGCATGGCACCTAGCATGTGGCAGGTCTTGATGAGCGCTCCTTGAATGAATGAATGAATGAATGAATGAATGAATGACTCTCCCCTGCCCAGTACTCACGAAGAGAAGAGCTTGGTTCCATCCAGCAAGGAGCAGTTATAGTGATAGCGTACAAAATCCCCCAGTCTGGAGGTCTCATTGCAGCCTTCACTGGGCCTGGAAATTGTCTGAGTTTCCACCGTGTCGGATGGGTTGTGGAAGTCGATGACGTGGACATCAAAGATCAGCACCGCTGAGCCAGGGATCTTGTCTCCTGGAGTCCAGGATGGGTAATACACCATTGCATACATATAGACTTAGAGCTAAACAGAAACTTCAAGGCCAATCTAATCCACCCCCTCACCTCCATTTTACAGATGAGGAAACAGAGGCCCAGGGAAGTTAAGGGATTTGCCCTTAGAGACAGTTAGTTAACTAGGTGGCACAATGATAGAGTACTGGATCTGGAGTAAGGAAGAGCTGAGTTCCAATTTGACTTCAGACACTTCCTAGTTTTGTGACCCTAGACAAGTCACTTAACCTTTGCCTGCCTCAGTTTTCTCAACTATAAAATGGAGATCATTATAGCACCTGCCTCCCAGGGTTGTTGTGAAGGATCAAATGAGATATTTGTAAAGTGCTCAGCACTGTGCCTGGCACGTGGTAGTAGACCCTTAATAAATGCTTGTTCTCCTCCCCTGGCCCAAGGTCACCCAGGAAGTAAATGGCAGAGGCAGAATGAATCCTGAGACCTCCATGACTCTGAGGCATAGGAGATCCCCTAGCTCTAAATACCTCTCCTTCCTTCTCTCTACTGTCTCTACACTCTCTCCTGGTCATCCAGGACTAGTGATAAGACGGGAAACCAACATCCTATAGCCTTTGGGATCACTTTGCCCTCCTATGGGAAAAAATGGAAGCAGGGATTGGACTTCCCCAGCAGACAATAATCACATTCTTTAAAAAAAAAATTTATATTTTTGAATCACATTCCTGAGAACCTATTAGACAACTCAAAACATTTGTTTTTGTGGAAGGGGAGAAGGGCTAGGCTGGACCTCAAGTCCCTAGCCATTGCTTAGTTAACATCAAATCCCAATTATAAAGTCCCCATTATAGAAAGAGACAAACAAAATTAGGGTGCATGTGTCCACAATTTAATTTTTCTCAAGCTGGCTTGACATGCATTACATGGGAGTTCAGTCCAAAACTGGACCCCCCTAAAGGGGCCAGTTCAGAATTGGATCCATTTGGGATTTGGGGGTACATGCCCTTCGAAGAGTAGTTGTTCCCAAGGGGTGCCAATCAACTGTGATTGATTGACATATGAGGAGGTAGGCTATATTAAAATGAGGTCTGGAGTACGTGACTTAGGTCACTTAATCAACAGGGGCCAATATCGCCTGCCATCAAAGGAAATACTATCCCCAGTCTTGGGAATCTGTCTCCACCCAAACCTGAGTAGGATAAAATCAATTCAATTCAGGCCTGGGTTGGAGTTTGACCAAGATAAGAAGATTCAATGCAATCTCATTATCAGGAATGTACTTCTGAAGAACTTTGGACAGAAGGCTGGCGGTGAGGGCAGCTCTGAGTCTCCAAGACACAGATTACCAAGAGAAATCATTTTTCACACCTAGTATCATGTGGATGTATCTAATGGTTTAAGAAAAGCTGTCCCCACTGTAACTGGGAGATAAAGGGAAGGGGAGGTTTGAGGCTAGGGTTTGTAATGTGGTGGGGGGTAGGTAAAAGAGAAAATCCTACCAGCTCCATTTTCTCCATAGGCGAGGTGTGGAGGGATGGTGATTCGTCGGAGCTCTCCGATGCATACTCCCTGCAGACCCTGGTCCATGCCTGGGATGATGTAACCCTGCCCTATGTAAGTATTATATGTGTGGTTTCTGGAGTAACTGCAATATAAAGTAGGGGGGAAATGGGGTTGTGTTGTCAGGTAAGGGCAAGAGACTCCTCCATGCCCTCCAAACACTGTGACCCATCATCATCGTGGACTAGATGCCCCCTCCCCTTCTCCTTGATGACTGGACTGTAGCCTGGTCACTTCTACATCTGATCACATCTCTCCCTCTAGTCACCTGGGCACTTCCCCAGTACAGGCCCTCCTGGCTCCTCAGCAGGACTGCTGCAGTAGCCTTCTGATTGGCCCCCCTGCCTTCAATCTCTCACCCTCCACCCAGCTGTCAAAGTGATATTCCTAAAGCACAGTTCTGACCACTTCACTTTCCTATTCAAGAGCCTCCAGGGGTTCTGTCTTGCTTTTGGAATAAAATACAGACTGCCTGTTTGGCTTTTAAAACCTCTCACTATCTGGCTCCATCCTCCTTTTCTTTCTTCTTAAAAAAGTATATCTTTTATTTTGCTTTTTAAAAAATCAGCAAGCACTTATTGTCTCTCCCTTTTTCTCTTTCCCAAATAATTGGGGGGAAAAAGAAAGGAAAAAAGAAGGAAGGAGGGTGGAAAGGAAGGAAAAAAGGGAGGAAGAAAAGAAAGGAGGAGGGAAGGAAGGAGAGAAGGAGGGAAGGGAAAAAGAAAGGAAAGAAGGGATGTAAGAGGAAAGGAGAGAAGGAAGGAAAGAAAGAAGGGAGGAGGGAACTAAAGAGGGGAAGAGAAAGGGAAGGAGGGAAAGGAGAGAAGGAAAAAGGAAGGAGAGAAGGGAAGAAAGAGGGAATGAGGGAAGGAAATAATGGAGAAAGGGAGGAAGGAAGACAGAAAAGGAGGAAAAAAGGAAGAAGGAAGGAAGGGAAGGAGGAGAGAAGAAAGGGAGGAGGGAAGGAGAGAAGAAAAGAGGGAGGGAAGGAAGACCAAATCCTTATAACAATTATTCATAGTCAAGAAAAACAAATGCCCTCATTGGCCATGTCCAAAAGTATATGTCTCATTTGACATCTTGAGTCCATCACCTCATAGTAATCGGACTACCTGCCGAGATGTAAGGCTTGTTATCATCCTTCACACACACCACAGTGTAGATAATTGGCCTGTTGCTCTTCCTTATACACCATGCTTTTGCATTAGCTGAATGCTATGACTGGAATGCACTCTCTTCATTTCTACCTCATAAAAAACCTAGCTTCCTTCACAGCTTAGCTTAAGGGTCACCTCCTAGACAAGGCCTTTCCCGACCTTCCCAGCTACCAATACTTTCTCCCCCTATCTTGTATTTTATGTCCATATTTTGTATTTAAATTGATACGTATTTGTTGTTTCTCTGAGTGGAAGAAACAGCTTCGAGAAAGGAGAGGCTGTTCAATTTTTGGCTTTTAATTCCATAGTGCCCAACATATGGTTCTCAAAGGGTGGGTGATGACACACCAAGTTTTGCTAGGTATGCTATGAAATTTTGAATGTTATATTATTGAAGATAAACAAAATTATTATATTTTTGTTTAGCATAAATTTTACTTACCCAGGATATACATTATATATTAATGTAATTAATATGTATTAATACAAGGATTTTTTTTTTTGGTGGAGGGTAGTCCTGGTGAGGAGCTCTTTCTACTATTGCAGGTCAGCACCTTCTTTGCAACTTAGGGTCTTACGGAGCCACCCAGAGCATTGAAAAATTAAGTGACTTGCCCCCAGTCCCACAGATAGTATGTGTTAGAAGTGGGACAATGAACTCAGTCCTTCATGGCTCTGAAGCCGGTTCTCAATCTACTGCACTGTGTTGCTTCTCCCATGTTGTAACTATAGTATTTGTAAAATAAACGAAGCTTGCCTATGACATGTATACATGAACCTTGAAATGTTGAAATACCTGACCTGAATCTGAAAAGAACTCAACAAAAGGCTGCTTTTATTGAAGAGACATGGCCCACGTGCAAGCCTTCCAATTCTCCTGTTATGTTATCATCTGGAAAGTTGAGTGTCCCTTGATACCTCACAGCCAAAAGCACTGTCCCATGAAGTGAAAAGAGTTTAAGCATTATCACGGTGGGCATTAGAATGATTTATTGACATCTCGGAGATGTACTTTAGATACATTTCACTAGGGATGACAATGGCTTCCCAAACTCTCCTTCCTCCCCCTGGTCTCTTCCCAGTTCTTCTTCCCCCAGTGTTTTTCAGTCTCCAAAGCCTTCTTGGTGTTTCCTAATCCTTACCATCCAAGTTCAGGCCCTCATCACTTCTTGCCTGGACTACTTCAATAGCCTCCTAATTGGTCTTCTTGCCTCAAGCTTCTTCTTACTCCAAACCATCCTCCCCATAAACTGCCAAAATAATTTCCCCAAAGTACGGGTCTGACTGTTCTCCTACTTAATAAACTCCAGTGGTTCCTTCTTCCTAGCAATTCCTACCAACTTCTCTATTTGACATTTAAAACCCTGCACAACTTGCCTCCAAACTACCTTGCCAGCCTTAGTATCGATTACTCCCTTAGACTTTCCTTGGATTTTTTGCTGTTCCTCACACATGGCATTCCATCTCCCAACTCCTTACCTTTGTATAGCTGTGCTCCATCCCTAGGGTGATCTTCTGTGTCTCCTCTAAACCTAAGAATCCTCAATTTCCTTCTACCCACTGTGCCACCTAGCTGCCCCATCATGAAGTCTTTTCTGATCCTGCCCCAGATCCTTGTGGTGTCTCCCCTCCCAAATGACATACATTTGTTTTGTGACTATAACCTGCCTGTTGGTCCCATTCAGAGGGCTGACTAGGTAGACTTGGGGGAGGGGGCAGGTAAGTGGTGCAGTGGATAGAACACTGGCCTTGGAGTCAGGAAGACCTGAGTTCAAATCTAGCCACAGACACTTGGCACTACCTATCTGTGTGACCCTGGCCAAATCACTTAACCCTAATTGCCTCACCCCCCCCCAAAAGAGAGAGACATAAAAATTGAAACCCAATGGGTATGACCAGCACAAATAATAGCACAAACAATGAAATCAGGTAGACTTGGGGGACAGGACCTACCAGCTGGCCAGGAGGTTTGCCCAATATTCACCAAGTTCCTAAGGTTCTACCTTTCACCTTAAACTGGGATGACTTCTGGGATATATTTCATATACACCTATATATGTACATGTTGTCTCGCCTTATAGTATGAAAGCATCTTGAGGGAAGCAACGACTTCATTTTTGTTGTATCCCCAGGGCTTAGCACAGCACCCAGCACATATAATAGTAGTTGTTCAGTCATTTTGTCAATCATGTCCAACTCTTCGTGACCCCCATTTGGGGTTTTCTTGGCAAAAAATACTGAAGCATTTCCTCCTGACTCATTTTATAGATGAGGAAACTGAGGCAAACATGACTTGCTCAGGGTCACACAGCTAGTACATGTCTGAGCCCAGATCTGGACCCAGGAATATGAGTCTTCCTGACTCCAGGCCTAGCACTCTTTCCACTGTACCACCTAGCTGCCCCATATAGTAAGTATTGAGTAAGACCTGAGTTCAAATAAATTCCTGTTCATCGATTGTTCTGTTTGGCTCTGGGAAGAGGCAGGCAGAAATAGGAGCAATGAGTTGGGGCTGCAAAGAGGCAGATTTAGACTTAATATATGGAAAAATTTGAATAATTAAATTATTGAAAAGTAGAATTGGGATCTATTAGGTTCCTTCTCAGTGGAGGTCTCCAAGCAGATGAGGGATGACTATTTGTTGGGCATGACTGCTGAGATCCTTTCTTAATCTAAATTTCTGTGATTCTTCACCTAATGCTGCCTCCAGTCTCTTCCCTATTTCCAGTGACTTGTTTCAACAATTTCTTCAGCTCTTACCATTCTCCCCTAGGCCTACCTGACCTCTTACCTGGAGTCAAAAATGGTGCCATCCATCAGGGAGCCATTATAATGGTATCGCATGAAATCCCCTGCCACAGCTTTCCGCCCACAGCCTGGAGGCAGCAGCAGAGTCTCCAGCTGGACACTGTCCTTGGGATTGTGGACATCAATTAGAAGGACGTGGAAAACCAGGGAAGCCTGAGGAGGGATCACAGTTCCTAGAGGGTGAAGAGAGGAATGCCCAAGGTCAAGCTCCCCAGGGCTGCTCCCTCTGTCCTCTAAGGTTTCTCTGGACTACTAAGCTTGGGGATGAATAGTTTGCATAGCATTTTAAAAAATTAAACATTTTAATTAACCAATATACATTTTCTTTCCTTCCCTTTCCTCCCTCCCCCACCCCCCACTCCCCAGTGGAGGGGAAAAAAAAGTAAAAACTCATAACAAATGTATATGGTCAACCAAAATAAAATTCTGCATTGACCATATTTAAACAATCTCAGTCTGCATCCTGAGTTCATCATTGCTCTGTTAAGGGGTGGGTAGCATTTGCATATCATTTGTATTTCCTCAAATACTAGCTTCAGGGGCAGCTGGGTAGCACAGTGTATGGAGCACCAGCCCTGGAATCAGGAGGACCTGAGTTCAAATCCAGCCTCGGACACTTGACACTTACAAGTTGTGTGACCCTGGGCAAATCACTTAACCCTAATTGCCTAAAAAAAAAGTCAACCTACGGGAGGTCCTCTCTTATCCCCTTTCCAGTGCCTTCACTTTCCTTCTAACAGCCATCCCCCTCCCCCTCCCTTAAGCCCACTGTTCTCACCATAGCCTTTCTCTCCATATGCCAGGAATGGGGGTATGATGATCTTCCTTTTCTCTCCAGGACACATCCCCAGCAGCCCCTGGTCCATGCCCTTGATAAGCCATCCTGAGCCCACATAGGTATCATAAGTGCTACTCTTGCTGTAGCTATGGAGAATGAGATGGAGGAAGGATTGAATAGGGAGAAGACATTCCCTCATCTCCCAGGCTTCACATTCCTCAGTGCCCTGCAGGGTCCCCTGGGACCCCATTACCTGGAGTCAAATGCTGTTCCATCCAGTAATGTGCCATTGTAGTGGTATCGGACAAAGTCACTGTCCTGGACCATGCGGGGACAATTTGGTGGTCTAAGGAGAGTGTTCACCTGCACTGAGTCTTCCTTGTTCCATACATCCAGCAGGATAACGTCAAAGTACAGTGTGGAGTCAGGAGGGATCAGCCCGGCTGAGGAAGGGAGGCCAGTCTGTTAGCCCCAGTGGCAATCAAACAGAAGTCTCACCCCTCCCTTCAAAGGGATGTCTTCCTTCCCAGAAGCATCCTAGCTTCCATTGCCCTATATGGCCTTCATGCTATGAGGAAGGCCATGCGATGGGGTGGAAGAAGTACTGGACTCATAGTTCAATCTGGGTCCAGTCCAGGTTCCAACATTTCCTAGGTGTGTGACTGTGGGTTAGTCACTTAAACCTCTCAGAGACTCAGTTTTCCCATGTGTAAAATGGTATTAATAATCATACTTGGACTACCCACTGTGCAAAATTTTAAGCATTAAGTATTATGTGCCTGTGCCTCCCTACCATTTCCTCTGGCCAAGGCCTCCCTGACAATTTTCCATGTGTGTGTCCCGACCACCCCCTCTCCACTGCTCACCAACCCCGATGCTTCCATAGCCAAGGTGGGGAGGCACAACGAGGCGTCTTCGTTCATTGACACACATTCCCATGAGGCCTCGGTCCATGCCAGTGATGAGCCGACCCACACCCACCACTCCTGCTACTGTCACTCCACGATCATAGCTGCAGAAGAATGGATAAATACAGGACTAAGTGGCCCAGAATCACTGAAGCCATGTAGCATAGTAGAAGGAACAATAAATTTGGAGTCAGTGGACTTCGGTTCAAATCTGGACTAAGCTTTTTGTTAGCTGAATCAACTTTAGCAAGTCATTTAAACTTCTTGAGCCTCTGTTTCCTCATGTGTAAAATGAGGATAATCATACCTGTACTACCTGTCTCCTAGGGGAAAGGTAAAGCACCCTCGAAATGTGAGCTATCAAAGCCATAGGTAGACTCAGGCAAATATACACACATGCATTCACAAAGCATATATGTATATGTGTGCCATCTCCTACACAACACGCCTCTGAAAAAACGCATATAAAGATAGACACGTACTACCTGTTAATTAATTAATATTAGTACTACCCATTACTTAAGTTATGTGGCACATTAGACAGAATTCTGGGCCTGGAATCAGGGAAGACTTGAGTCCAAATCCCATATCAGACACTTACTAGCTGTGTGACCCTAACTTCTGTCTGCCACAGTTTCTTCATCTGCTAAAGGGAGATAACAATAGCACCTGTCTCCCAGGATTGTGGTGAGAATCAAGTGAGATAATATTTCTAAAGTGCTTTGAAAACCTTAAATCAGCATATAAATGCTGTCCTTGTTGGTTTTCTTGGCAAAGATACTGGAGTGATTTGCCATTTCCTCCTCCAGCTCACTTGACAGATAAAGAGACAGGCAAACTGGCTTAAGTGACTTGCCCAGGGTCACACAGCTAGGAAGTGTCTGAGACAAGATTTGAATTCAGGACTTCCTGACCCTAGGCCTGGTGCTCTGACCCCTGAGCCATCTAGCTGCCTCATAAATGCTAGCTATCATGATTTATTTTTTAATTTTTCACTCATGATCTCCTATGCTTGCATATACATAACAGGTCCATAACTGGACATGTATATCTAAAGACACATATACACATAAACGGTGTCCCCTGTGCAGGCTTGCACACTCCTGCAAACATGCCTTCTAAGTTTTCCCCCTCCCCAGCTGAATTATCATGTCCTTGATGACCCCTCCTCCATCAGGATTTGGCCTCTGTTTCAGAAATGGTGAATCCCTTTTATTTAGGTATTGAATGTGAAGCTGGGACTCTTCATCTTTCCCGGGTTTGGGCCTTGAGGGTGAGGTCCAAGCCTGGTTTTGCCTACTTGGTTAGAAAGTAGCACAAAGATTTTCTTCCAGGGGCTCTTGGGTCATCTGGAGTAATGGCTGACTTAAAAGACTGCCTAGCAGAGCTGTATCTTGTGCCAATGGGGCTTTGCTCCAGGACAGTAATATCTAGGGGCATACACTTTCTGCTTGTGTGGCTACTATTTCCATGCTTCATCTTGAGGTTCTTCATGAAGGCGTCTCTGGCTGCTCCAGACATCTTTTACACCAATAATTCCTCCCCCCCCCATAAAACAATCCTGTTTTTGCCTTATGTGAACACATTCCTAGTTATCGCTTTCCTACCCAGCACTGCCTACCCCCTTTGCCACCTCTGCCACAGCTCCCCAAAGCATCTGAGCTAATGATTCCAAAGACCTTTGTGGTTTTACAAGGCAGTTATTTTCCAAAGAGTGGTGGCATTTGTTGGGGGAACTACTATGTTAGAGTGGAGCAGGAGGAGACCTAGAAATCCTGGGTACATACCCTATCATCTTTGGATGCTAACCTCAGATCAGCACACTCTACTTACTCTCTGTCCCCTAACCTCAGGCCTCCCTGGAGAAGACAAGTCAGATTCCAAATCTCTAGGTCAACAAGATGGACAGCCAAGGTTATGGCCTTTAAAATAGAGGGAAGTTGAGGGAGGAGGAGAGTGGTGGTAGGGAATCAGAAAGAAAGGCCTTGGAGGGGATGGGAAGGAGTCCACCAAAGAGATGTCAGGGGACACAGGAGAAATGTCTCTGATGGGTGACGATCTGATCTTTTCCCTCACTCCCAAATCAGTACCACTTCTTTCCACTTTTCCTTTATCTCTGCTTTACAAAATTCTTTCTTAGGCTCTGAATAAACTCTTCCCTCAGACAAATTCCAGCTCCCTTTCTGACATCAAAGACCTTTGAAACTGGTGAGGGGTAGGGAGGAAGGAAGGGAGCTAGTGTCAAAGTGAGATGGGGTCAATCAATCTGAAAGGGGGTCCCAGACCCCCCATCACATATATACTGTTGGTTTGCAGATGCAGTGGAGCACACCCCTATGTTCCCACACTCCACTTCTTTAAAAAATATGTTCAGTATGCCAACAACATGCAAATCACAGGCAAACAAGCAATCAGCCAGTAAGTGTTGCTATCTCAGGCACTTTGGGGAGGATGGCGGGTGTATGAATGGAGGGATAGAAGGTGAAAGAATGGAGAACACATGGAAGTCAGACAATTGGTGAAGAACAGGATGTCTGGGTACAGGGGATTTGTGGGAGATCAAGTCTGTGTCAGGGTAAAAGAAGGTGAATCTTTGAGGTCAGAGAGGGGTTGTGCTCAGGAGATGGGGGGAGTGGTGAGTAGTTGGGGGTCCCCCCACCCTATTACCTGGAATCAAACTTCTTGCCATCCTCAAAGGTGCCGTTGTAATGGTAGCGGATGAAGTCCCCCATCTGCACCTCTCGAGGACAGGCTCGGGGTACATGGTACCTCTCAATGACTATATCTTCTAAGGGCCCTGAGCCTGGGCTGGCCCGGCCCAGAGCTCTTCCCGAGGCCTGCAGCAGCAGGAGCAGGATGGGGAATAGCGGGAGGATGCGGCTGAGGGAGCCCCAGGGGGACATGGTGCCTGGAGCTGCTTTGGCTGAGAGTGAGAGAGACCAAGGCGTCTTCTCTGCCTCCTCCTCCTCCTCCGGCTTCTCCTTCGCCCAGCGCTGGCTCCCCCCCTTCCTGTCAATGCAACCCCCCTTCCCCCAAAGCAGTCTACGTGGAATGGGGGCTGGGGAAGCTGAGCTGGCTGCGGGGGGAGCTCAGGGGGCGGTGGGGAGTTGGGGAAGAGGCCAGAGAAAGAAGAGCAGAGACCACAAACTTTCCTAAGGGGGCTCTCCATCCCTCCTGCTGCCCCCCCCCCAGGTGGTAGGGTTGTTTTTTTTGGGGGGGTACAACATCCTGAGAGGGAACCAAGGGGCTTTGGGGAAAGGAAAAAGTTGGAAAAACTATTTAGGAAAACTTGCAGCTTCTTTTTCCAGCGCTGCCACTGGGTCCTAGCGCCCGTATGCGTGCTTGATCTTCCAGCGTGTCCCTCCCTCCTTCCCCAAATTGGGGCGGGGGTGAGGGGGGAGTGGGATGTGTCCGGGTACTTAAAGAAACTGCAGATCTTGAAGCTGATTCTCTTGAGCGAACCTTCCAATCACTCTTCCCCCCATATTGGGCTTCCCACCAGAAGCCAAGGGGGTCTCAGAGCGGTCAAAGTCCTCTGAGCATCATCCGCTCTGGTCTCTAAGGTTAGACAGCTGGAAGGACTTTCCAGGTCCCCAGGACCCTGAGGCAGTGTAATGGGGTGGGGGGTGGGAAAACGGCCTGGAGTGTCTCCTCTACCCTGGAGACTTTCTGCCATACTAGAGACGCTGGTGGAGGTGGGGCAGAAATAGGGATACAGATAGGGGAAATATTCATTAAGCGACTATTTTGTGCCAGGCACTTGGCTAAGCAAGTTACAAATATTATTTCATTTAATGAGGTGACCTGAAATCACAGGATTAAATAGTATTAGAATGTTCCTCTGGACAGCCTGGTCATCTGGGAAGTATGGCTAAGTGGATGATATACGCGGACAGACATTCCTCTTCTCCCTCAATTTCCTGATCATAAAGGGTAGAGGAGATGGAGGTCTCCACGTGTAGAAATCCTGGGCCACTCCCTCTGCAACCAGAGAGCCCAGAGTTGGCGTGTCCTTCCTAAAGCCAGGCCTCTAGGCACTTATGTTCTCACGATGGAGTTAAAGATATTGGAAGGGAGTGCTGGGAATTTGGTGGGGCTTAGGCCATTCCTTCTTCTTCAGTCCCCAAGGACAAATTCCTGAGTATGTTCCCCATTTCCTCTTTGGGGAGTCTCCCACTAGGCAACTTTCTATTGCCATTCTGTTCTAAGACCTAGTACCCCCTCGTTAATGAGACAGGCACTAAGACCCAGCTGGCTGCCCCTCTGTTCCTCCCTGCCCAGTCCCCCAAATCCCCGCCCCTTTCCCCACCTCCCAACGCCTTCTTCAGCATCTGGAGGCCAGGGCCCTCAAGGAGCCTGTGGGACTCTGGGCTTGGGGCATGGGGCAAACGTGGGGGCTGCTGCTTCTCCTGGTGGGCAGTGTCTGGGCACAGTATGAGAAGTATAGTTTTCGGGGCTTTCCCCCAGAGGACCTAATGCCTTTAGGCTCAGCGTATGCCTATGCCCTGGAGCAGTATGAAGGCGAGAGCTGGAAGGAGAGTGCTCGCTACCTGGAGGCATCACTGAGGCTGCACAGGCTGCTTCAAGACAGTGAGGCCTTCTGCCATGCCAACTGTAGCAGTACCAAACCCTCTGCGGAGCACTCCCCTGCCTGGGGGACCAAAGAAGAGCTGGAGGAAGAGTGGGGACGAGAGCTATGGTTTTTTGGGCAGGTGCTGGAGCGGGCAGCCTGCCTGAAGCGGTGCAAACGGACCCTGCCAGCCTTCCAGGTGCCTTACCCTCCTCGACAACTGCTCAAGGACTTCCAGAGTCGGCTGCCTTATCAGTATCTGCATTATGCCCTATTCAAGGTACGGGTCTTCCTTCCACTTCTCTCTGTTCCCTGCCCCTGCCTGCTCTCTCGACCCCTCGAACTTCTAGAATCCCTAGTTCTCAGTTTCTTGGCCTCCAGTCCCTACCTGTCTTTCACCAGTATTCTCCAGTCTTTGTCCCTCTTTTTACTATGGCAGCCTCTAATCCTCTGCCCCCAGCATCCCGCCAACTTCTGTTTTCTTCCCTCTGTTTCCCCCATGTACAACTCCTATTACCTCAGTGTTTCACCATCCCTGCACTTCTTCCCCCAATGTAGATTCAAGTCAAAACTAGAAAAAGATCAAATTAAAAATCTTCAATTGAGCACCAAATTGGAAATCCTGAAAATCAAAGATGAGATTAATAAGATTGAAAGTAAGAAAACTATTGAGTAATAAATACATCTAGGAGCTGGTTTTATGAAAAAACCCAATAAGGTAGATAAGCCATTGGTTAATTTGATTAAAAAGAAGAAAGAAGGCAGGGGTTGAGGCAGCTAGGTGGTGCAGTGGCCCTGGAGTCAGAAGGACCTGAGTTCAAATCTGGACTCACACACATAACACTCACTAGCTGTGTGACTCTGGGCAAGTCACTTAATCCCAATTGCCTCACCAAAAAAAAAAAGAAAGAAAAAGAAAACCAAATATCCAGTATAAAAAATGAAAAGGGTGAAATTACCAACAATGAAGAAGAAATTAAAGCAATAATTAGGAGCTATTTTACCCAATTATATGCCAATAAATCCGACAATTTGAGTGAAATGGATGAATATCTACAAAAACATAAATTATTCAATGTAGATTCAATTCAGTAAGCATTTATTAAGTGCCTACTGTGTGCCAGCTATCAGGACTCAGGTGCTCCAGTGTCTCTCAGTCCGTCTTCTCTTCCTTTAATATCCCCCTAATTCCTACTCCTCTTGTGCATGGATCCCACTACCCTTGTTTCTGTCACCTCCCAACCTTTGCCTCTCTTCACCAGTGTTTTCTGTCCCTCTCTTCCCCAGTGTGCCCTCATCTTTCTTTCCCTCTCACCCGGACTATTACAACAGCCTCCTAACTGTCTTCCTGCTTCAAGGAGTACCCTATCCCACACAAGCACTAGAGTGACATTTCTAAAGTTCCATGTCTAATCCTGTCATCTCCCTCCCTCAGAAAGCTCCACTGGCTCCCTATGGCCTTTAAGATAAAAACGTCAGTTCTTTGGTTTGGCATTGAAAAGCCTTCCCAATCTGGCTTTCAGCCGCCTTTCCAAGCTTCATATGCCTTACTTCCCTTTTTGGTTCAGCCAGAATGATCTACTTGCTATTCCTGGTATAAACAACATTCCATCTTGCTTCACTGTGCCTTTTGCCAAGGTTGATCCCCGTACCTGGAATTCACTTTCTCTGCATCTCCAATTTCTAGACTCCCTAGCTGCCTTCAGCTCAAGCTCTACACCCCATATGAGGCTTTTTCTTATCCCACATGCTACTTTGTCATATGTACCTGTTGTTTCCCACGGATAGAATGTAAGCTTTTGAGGGCAGGGACAGTTCTAGTTTTATCTCTCTGTCTCCAGGTCTTAGCATAGTACTTGATATGTAACAGATGCTTATTAAATGTGTATGAATTGATTGATTTCTTCCCCTGCCTTGTTCCTCCTCCCTAGGGTCCCCAAACTCCTGCCTCTCTCCCCCAGTTCCCTCCAGCCCAGTCTTTGGCCCCTAGTTCACGTTGTCCCCACTCTGATCCCTTCACCATTGCCCACCCCCTGCCCCCAGTGTCCCCAACCTCCATCTCCTGAGCCTAGGAGGGCTGGGATGAGATTTGTGTTCAGGGAATTACAAGAATCTCTCCTTCCTTATTCTTCCCCCAAATTTGAGTGACCTCTCTATTCTGATGCTGTGTTCCCCCTTTCTATCTAGTCTAACCAGCTAGAGAAAGCAGTGGCTGCTGCCTATACCTTCCTGCAAAGAAACCCCAAGCATGAGATGACCACCAAGTACCTTAACTACTACAGGGGACTCCTGGATGTGGATGAGTACCTGACAGACCTGGAGGCCCACCCCTATGAGGTGGGAGCCTGTGGAGAGGGTGGGGGAAAGGACAGGGAGGAAATACAGAAAGTGGTTGATTCTGGTGGAGAAAAGGGAAGGACCGGGAAGTGGGCTTGGAGTGGAACCTCCCCACACCATTCCAAGGTTCATCAAAAGGCTAGGGTTTGACTCCCCCACTTATCTCCTCTCTCAGGCAGTGTTTGTCCAGGCTGTGAAGCTCTACAATAGTGGCGATTTCCGAAGCAGTGTTGGGGATATGGAGCGAGCTCTTGCTGACTATCTCACTGTCTTTGGCAATTGCCTGGCTGGTTGTGAGGGGGCCCATGAGCTCTCAGACTTCAAGGACTTTTACCCAGCTATTGCAGGTACTTTGCTACTATCTCTTATTTTCATTCTGTTCTTCTTCAGGTTCCCCCCACTGAATCACCCCTGTGGGCCCCAGTATCCCCAGTGAAACTGCCCCACCTTAGACCCTTGCTAAAAACCTTATCTCTGCAGGAGATTCTCCTCACTAACCTCGACTTCCTGATTTCAATTCAGTAAACATTCAGTGGACTACCTACTGTATGTAAGACATCTTACTAGGTACTGGGGATGCAGAGATCAAAATTAAAAGAAAAAGATACAGTACCTGCTTTGAGGAATTTCTGTTCTATTGGGGAGGAGAACAGAACTTGTATACAAGAAAATGCGAAGTATCATGCAGTGGCTCTATTACTTCATCAATGTAAGCTCTCCCATAATAAGGGTTCTTAACCTGGGGTCTGTGAACTAGGGTTTTATTTATTTATTTATTTGTTTGTTTGTTTGTTTTTAAAGGCAATTGGGGTTAAGTGACTTGCCCAGTGTCACACAGCTAGTAAATATTACGTGTCTAAGGCTGGATTTGAACTCTGGAGCTTTATCTACTGTGTCACCTAACTGTCCCTTGAACTAGGTTTTAAAATTTTAAAAAAATATTTTATTTTTTCCCCAATTACATGTAAAAACAGTTTTAATCCTTTGTTTTCAGCAATTTTGAGTTCCAAATTCTCTCCCATTCTCCCTCCCTTCCCTTATCACTGAGAAGGTAGGCAATTTGGTAAAAGTTATATATATGCAGTCATGCAAAAAATATTTCCATATTAGTCATTTGTGAAAGAGGACACACACACATAAACAGCAAGAAATACAAGGAAAGTAAAAAAAATACACGGTATGCTTCGATCTTCCTTCAAATTATATCAGTTCTTTCTCTGAAGGTGGATTGCATTTTTCATCATAGGTACTTCGGAATTGAATTAGATCTTTGTATTTCTGGGAATAGCTAAGTTATTCACAGTTGATCATTATACCATATTGTTGTTACTATGTGCAGTGCTCTCCTGGTTCTGTTCACTTCACTTTGCATCAGTTCATTTAAGTCTTTCCAGGTTTTTTCTGAGAGCATCTGGCCCATCATTTCTTACAGCACAATAGTTCTCCATCATAATCATATACCACAACTTGTTTAGCCATTCCTTAGTTGAAGGGCATCTCCTTAATTTCCAATTCTTTGCCACCACAAAAAGAGCTGGTATACATGAACTTGTTTTAAAAAATATTTTGATGTCTGTATTACAATAGAATTGGTTTCCTTTGTAATCCTATGTATTTTATGCATTGAAAAGCATTCTTTGGAGAAGGGGGTCATAGGCTTTACCAGACTGCCAAATGGGTCTATGACACAAAAAAGCACCCTACAACAGTGCAGACTGAACACTATGTGTACCTTTCCGTCTTGGTCCTCCCCATAAATTTGTCAGAGTTAGCCAGTCATTAATTAAGCACTAACTATGTGCTCAGCACCAGGGATACAAAGAAAGGCAAAAAAAAGTTCCCTGCCCTTAAGAAGCTCACCTTCTAATAGGAGAGACCATAAGTAAATAGTCGTCTCTTCCATATTGTGTGACTTTCTCCATTGTTGTTTTGATATATCATGGGTTGGCGTAAGAAATTAAATGGGAATTTGGGGGGAGTTTTGTGGAAGCCACAAATGACATACAAAGGCCAGCAGACAACACAGAAAAAAGTTTAGAAACTCAAAAATGCATAAATATATTGCATAATATGAACATATTTTATCTTTTAATACCATAATAATTTAGACTTCTTCTCTGGTATGAGGAGGGACCAAAAATTTTTACACAGGTTTTCTAGATCATGAGGATGCCATGCCCCTAATCCCCATGATGTAGAAGGGGATAACTGTAACTAGGTCCATGAAAGACATACACATAGTAGATGGAAGTTAATCTAAGAGAGAAAATACACAGCAGCTAAGGGAACTGCGAAAAGCTCCTGAAGAACTTGGGATTTGATTTCTCTCTTTCTCTGTCTCTGTCCCTCCCCCCCCTTTTGAAACTGAATCTTAAAGGAAATGAAGAGAAGGTGAAGAGGGGGAGCATTCCAGAGGTGGGGGACAGCCATTGAAAATACATGGAGTCAGGAGATGGGGTATCGTGTTTGAGGAACCACAAGCAGGGCAATGTAGTTGGATTGTAGAGTTCATGAGGGGAGTGAAAGTATGAGAACACTGGAAAGATAGGAAGGAGCCAGCTTGTGATGGGCTTTGGTGATAGAATAGTTCATATTTAATGGTACTCTCAAAGTCTGTCTGAAGAACTTTGGAATTAATTGTGAGACATGGCACAGGACTGCCCAACATGGCATACTTGCATCAAAGACAGCGCTGTGCTCTGGGAGCAAAGCAGAATTGCAGTAGCTCAAAGGAGAGACTGCAGGAAACAACACATTTAGAGACAGCTCCACTCCAAATGTTCGCATGGATTATTTGTGCTTGATCTGTGGTAGAGCCTTCCGAGCTGGTAAAGGTCAGACACATGGTAGCTTGACTCCAACATAGTTTGGTCATTTTGGTCCTCTTCAAGAACAAAGAACAGCAACCAACCGGTTCTGTTTGATCTGAGAAGCAGCTGCAGTTCAATGAGGGCTGGTGAGAGAGAGGGGTGTGTGTGTGTGTGTGTGTGTGTGTGTGTGTGTGTGTGTGATATGGAAAATCACTTTCACACAAGAGCAGAGGACAGACCAGAGTGGGAAGAGATGAAGCAGGGAGATCAATTAGGAGGCTATTTCAGTAGTTCAGGAGTGAAGTGATGAAGACTTGAAACATGGCGGTGTTTGTGTGAATAGAGAGAAGGGGATGTATATGAGAGGTGTTGTCAAGGCAGATTTGGGTATATGGAGTCAGTAAGAGTGAGTTGTCTAGGATGACATAGAAATTTCCAGGCTGGGTGATTGAGAGGATGGTGCCACCTTTACAGTAATATGGAATTTCAAAAGAGTGAATTCAGTTTTGTACATATTGAGTTTGAGATATCTATAGGTCACTCAGAGATTTCCAAAAGGCAGCTGGAGATTCAGTACCGGAACTCAGGGGAAAGACAAGGATTGGTTATATAGCACTGGGAATCATCTACATAGAGATGGTGACTGAACTCATGAGAGCTGATGAGGTCACCAATTGACATAATATTGAAGCAGAAGAGAAAAGAGCCCAGGACAAAGCATTTGGGGACATCTATGGTTAGTGGACATGGCATGGATCAGAGACAGGAGAACCAGAACAGTATCATGAAAACCTAGAGAGGAGAGGCTATTCAGTAGAAGAAGGTGACCAACAGTGTCAAATGCTGCAGAGAGGTCAAGAAATGTGAGGACTGAGAAAAGGCCATTAGATTTGGCAATTAAGAGCTCACTGGTAACTTGAGAGAGCAGTTTCAGTTGAATGATAAGGTTGGAAGTCAGATGGCAAAGGATTTAGAAATGAGTAAGAAGAGAGAAAATGGAGGCTGAGAAGGGGAGATGAAATACAGGACAGTAGCTAGCAGGGATGGTAGGAATAAGTGAGGGGGTTTTTTGTTTGTTTTTTAGGGATGGGGGAGGCATGGGTGCCTTTGTAGGGGGAGGAGATAGTAGTTGGGGAGAGATGGATAATAAGAGAGAGTGGGGCCATCTACTAGAGAAGATGGGATGGGATGGTATCAAGGGTGCATGCAAGGAGAAGGGCCATGATTCAATCTGAGATTCCTTGAAACCCCCTCAGACTCCTTGAGCCTTCTTTCCCCAGGGCTCTTGGTGGATTCCAAAGGATGAGGGTAATCTGAGGTTGGGGCAGGTTAGAGGTTGTAGTGGTCTTATTTGTTCATCTTCCATCCCCGTCTCCTCCCACCCCTTAGACCGTTTTGCAGAATCTCTGCAGTGCAAAGTGGACTGTGAGGCCGACCTAACCCCCAACGTGGGTGGCTACTTTGTGGACAAATTCGTGGCTACGATGTATCACTACCTCCAATTTGCCTACTACAAATGTAAGTACTTCCATGGGAGAAGAAGGGAAGGATGGGAAGGATGGTTGCAAGTAATTGATATTGGAGCCCACAAAGAAGAGGGAAATGATGGGAAAAGGGGATGTAAGTATTCAAGGTTGGGAGATTGACCCCCCACAAAGAAGAGGGGAAAGATGGGAAAAGAATAAGATGCAAGTATTTGAGAAAGGGGAACTGGGGTCTGCAAAGAGATATTTAGCAGGACATGGGGAGGACTGAGAAAGAGCTTGGTAGGTACAGGAACAGAGGGGATTTGGGGACAGGAACAGTTTGGGGGATGCTTAGGGAGGGCCAAGGCAACCTGAAAAGGAAGAAAGAAGGGAGGCTGAGCTTTGGAAGGACAGGTAGAATACCTAAGAAGAGAGAGTAGAGTTGCTGATGAGGGGTGAGGAGAAGGGTGAACAAAAGAAAATTGCCCTGGGTGAGGAGAAGGCCAGGGAGGGAATTCCTGGGAGGTGGAAGCAGGAAGGAAGATGGGATTGGAAGATCTTGCCCTGGAAGAGATGAACAATGGGGAAAAGGAGGAGGGTTTCCAACTGTGGGTGTGGGCATGACTCTCCCTTACTCATAATTCTGTTTTCCCAGTGAATGATGTTCGACAGGCTGCCCGGAGTGTAGCCAGCTACATGCTTTTTGACCCTACAGACAGCATAATGCAGCAGAACTTGGTGTATTACCGATTTCACCGGGAGCGTTGGGGGCTGCAGGAGGAAGATTTCCAGCCCCGAGAGGTGGGGCTCACTTAGGAGTGACACTCATAATATGTAGTTTAATTATTTCAAGGGAACAAATCCTGACTTCAGCACTCTTTACTCCCATCTATGCCCCCTTAGGGTCCCTTTAGTCTTGGCTCCTGGAGGTGGGGGAGCTCTGTTAAGGTCAAGGTCAGGCTAACCTGCTTGCACTTATCACCCCTATAGTACCTAAGAGTTCAGGCCAGGGATGTTCTGTCCCAGTCCCTTCTCACGTGGCTCCCAGAGTTAGCCTCCTACTTCTCTCCTGAATCATCAAGTCTCAGAAGAATCCAGCTCACATATTCTCCCCGTGGTATAGTAGACATAGTGAGAGCTTTGAAGTCAGAGAACACTATATTAAAATTCTGCCTGTTACTTCCTGGCAATGTGATCTTGGGCAAATCATTTCTCCTCTCTGAGCTTTGATTGCTCCCCTGTAGGATGAGGAGGATGGATCAAACGACCTCTAAGTTCCCCTGCTAGCTCTAAAAAGATCAAGAGTCCCTCCCTTCTCTCCATTTTACAGATGAAGTTAAGGGACTTTTACATATGAGGAAACAGATCCAGGGGAAGTTAAGGAACTTGTCCATGGTCACTCCAGAAGTAAAAATCAGAGATGGGATTTGAATCCAGGTGGCACAGTAGATAGAGTTCTGGGCCTGGAGTCAGGAAGACCTAAGTTCAAATGTGGCCTCAGACACTTACTAGCTGTGTGACCCTGGCCAAGTCACTTAACCCTGTTTGCCTCAGTTTCCTCAGGTGTAAAATGAGCTGGAGAAGGAAATGGCAAACCACTCCAGCATCTTTGCCAAGAAAACCGCAGATGGGGTCACGAAGAGTAGGACAAGACTGAAGAACAACAATAACTTTTGACATTAGAGCTAGTACTTTTTCCTGTGTACCGTACTGCCTCTCAAAGAGAAGGGTCACAGGTACCAGGCAGCCAACAGGTAACATCTCCCAGAAACATAACAAAGGTGGGTTTCATGTAGAAGGAAGCAAGCAAGGACATGCAGTCTCCACCTGTAGTAAGCTGGAGTGAGGTTGCAAGTGTTAATGAGGTGTAAATCTGTAATCCTATGCTCCATTCACCTCCTTCCTCACTCCAGGAAGCGATGCTCTACCATAACCAGACCACAGAACTCCGGGAGCTGCTAGATTTTGCTCGTTTGTATTTGCAGTCAGATGATGAGGTGAGTGCTCAGCTTCTTCCTGACCCTGGGTGAATGCTGTGTGCATGGGTAAGTGTGTGTGTGTGTGTGTGTGTGTGTGTGTGTGTGTGTGTTCCTGTGGGGGGTACTGTCCACAAGTTTTGCCCCATTTTAGAAGAATCTGCCTCTAGGAAGAGCTATACAAATGATTATATATGATGATAGAATTTAGAGCTGGAAGACACCATTAGAAGCCAATTAATCCAATTTCCTCATTCCAGGATTTGTAAGAGATATGATTATTAAATAACCAGTTATTGGGGAGACCCATGTTTTTTTTTTCCTTTCCTAGATCTTCATTCTCTAGTAGGTCATCAGCATGTGAAGGACATTGCTGATAATGATATTGGGTTAACTTTCTCCTCAGTCTTGTTCAGACCTAACCCAAGTAGGGAGGCCCATTGTGTTCTACTCAGGTTTGGATGGGGATAGATCCTTTGTCTAGATTGCTGAAGGCTGGAGGTGATTTGGAAGTAAATGACAATTAAAGTCACATCCCCCAACTGCTATTAGAATAGGTCATTAGAATATTCATTCTCTCATTACTTGTTAACCAATCAGAGTCGAGTGCCACCCTCAGGAACACCCACTCTTCCAAGGGCATTTGAGCATTGAGTGGGTTCCATGAGGGATCTTTGACATCTGAGAGTGCCACTCACCCCTTTTATTAATTATTGCTAGTATGATTAATAAAATGATTACCTATAAACTATGTCTCTTGAACTTTTTATATGTCACCATTTGTGAGGCAGCATCACATGGTGTGTGTAGAGCGGTGATTGGGTTTTGAATCCCAGCTCCAGTAGTGACTAGGCAAGTCACTCTCCCTTTGTGACTTATCCTGTATCTTCCTCTATCAACCTACATCACAGGGTACTTATGAGAAAAGCACTTTGTAAGCTATATAAATGTGTTGTTGTTATTTACCCTGTACTAGGCAAAATCACTTTTGTACATGCTTTCCTCTCTACAAACCTCCCTGCAGCCTCTCCCCACACCTTCTCTGCCTTTTCAGGCACCCAGTGTTTTCATGTGGTCCCAGATTACTTTGTTTAAGAGAAGAGCAGCCTAGGAAACTATTTTCCACTAAGTGACCTGACAAATTTTCACCTGGACTCAGTTTTTTAAAAATTAAGTTAATGTTTAATGAACAAAAAATAATGTTTTCTCCCTCCTACTTCCTTCTCCCCTCATGCCACCAAGTAGGGAAAAAAATCTTTTAAAAAATATGTAGAGTCAAGCAAGACAAATTTCCACAGTGGTCATGTTCAAAAAATATGTGTTTCAATTTGCACCCTGATTCCATCACCTCTCTGTTAGGAGGAGAGTAGCATTCTTCATTATGAGTTCTCTGGAATTGTGATTGATCATTGCCTTGATCAGAGATCTGAAGTCTTCCAAAGCTGGTTATCTCTACAATATTGTTGTTATAATATAAATTGTTTCCCGTGCTTCTACTTCCTTCACTCTGTGTCAGTTCAGACAAGTCTTCTCATGTTTCTCTGGTAGAGTAGGACTTAAGATATTATTCCTTGAAGAAAAATGCATAGTTGAAAAAAAGATCTCTAGGGCAAGGACCGTGCTTGACCTCAAGAAGTAAGACTTTTTTATTGATAATGTTGGGATTTCAGATCTCTGTGAAATGCTTTTGGAGGCCCTTTTGCCACACTTCTTTATCCCAGGGGCCTTGAGGAAGGGAGGCCTGGTCAAAATGGTATTTTATCCCAACATCTAGCAAACTCCAAACTCTTTCTTTCTTAATCCTGGTGATTTGTGGTCCACAATTGCTTAGACAAAAATCTTCCCCTCTTACTGCTCCCCAGTCTCACATCTTCATTCACCTCAACCTTACTACTTCCCTAGACCTGCTGACCTCTTCTTCTGTTGTACCCTTCATCTTAGACTGTCATCTCTCGCTCTTTCCATTTTCTCTAATTCACAGAAAACTGACTCTTCCAGAAGACACTATGTCCCTGGTCATCCTTTCCAGTACTGAGTGGATGTACATTCCCTCATGACCCTCTGCTTTTCTCCATTACAGGGAGCAGGTGGAGAAGTAGGCAATACTCCTTGCTCTTCACTGCCACTTTTAGACTCTCTCCCTGCTACATCGCACAACAAAGTCTTCTCCCTTGAGGTTCATTCTGTCAAGATCCATGTTATCCTGCCTATTATGTAGCAATCTCCAGGTCATCCTCCTTCCTTTCTCAAGGAATTCAAGACCTGACTCACAGTCTTCTTCTGTACCTGAACCCCTGCTTGTATGTTTGGTGACTTCAGTATATATTCTGTGTACATGTTGATGTCACTTCAGATGCCTTGGACTCCCAGTTCATCAGTCTTTTAAATTTTCATGACCTGTGCTTTCACTCCACCTCAGACACACTCAGAGATGGTCATGCCATTCATCTTGTCATTGCCCAATGTCTTCTTTTTCTATTATACAGAATTATGAAATTCTTCTGTCTCACTATACTTTATTTTCCTCTCCTCCAACTCCTTAACCCTTGGTAGATAGACTTTCAACCTCACCACTTAAGCGAAATTTTCCAAGGTTACCAATAATTTCTTTTTCATTCTGTTCTGTGTCTTTATTTTTATGTCTATTTCTTGTATAAAGCAAATTGTTGGGATTTTTAAAAATCCATTCTGACACTCATTTTATTGGATTATTTGATCCATTTTGATTTGAGGTTATGATTGTTTTCCCCATTTTTGGTACTGGGTTTTTCCTGTCATCTCTTAAGTCATTTTTTTTGTTTCTATGATTATTTTTGCTTTACAAATACATCACTTTGTCTTTCAGAGTCTCTTGTCTGGAGAGAAGGTTGTCTTCTAAGTTCTGCACTCTGCCATTTTTTTTGAAAGTCTGTTGAGAGCTCTGATTTCCAACCCAACTTCCAATATCTTCTTTTAACAATTGTACTTTTTTTGGGGAATGGTTATGAAATATCTTGCTATTTCTCTATGCTCTCTAATAAGTCCACAAGATTCTCTTTTTCAATGACTATTTTTGGTTCATTTTTCTTCAGAGTATAATAGTTGTTTATTGTTTTTTTGGCCTCTCTGAATTTTTACTCATTTTTCTTTCTGTCTTTATGAATCTCTCTGTTAGTTTATATGCTTATGAGTGAGATTTTTAATTAGCCTTTCTCCTTTAGACTTCTGGTCTTTCAGACTTACTCTTATATTCATAGTCACTTATCTCTGATTTTCCCCTTCACTCTTTGGTTCCCCCACCCCTCTTCCCCTACTGCACAGATACTCTGACACTGAATGTTCATAGCCTCTCGTTAAAAGATATGAGGGCAACCCTGGTCCCACCTGGAGGAAACTCCCGGGAGAGAAGACTGACCCAGCTAGGTTTCCAGTCCCTTTCCTTCAGATAGGGAAGCTCTTTCTCCTCTAGTTGGTTGTGCCACAAAGCAACAACACCCACATTTTTTTGTCTTCTCCCCACTTGCTCTTCCTTTCCTTTGTATGGCAGAGAATGAGTGTCTGCTGCCTCTTGTGGGATGAGAGTGGGTGGAGGTGTTCAGGCTGAGTCACTGCTATGGAGGGACTGGGCAGGGACCCCCATTGCTGTAGCACAAGCCTCTAAGATTGTTTGTGCCGTCTAAACCCTGTGAGTGAAATGGGTTGGAGCAATGGGGACACTGAGTGGAAACCCTAAGTCTTCAAATTCTAATATTATTTCATGGTTTTGATTTTTGTTTTTTACTTTGTGTGGTACTTCTGTCTTTTTGCCTTTGGGATTCAGCTTTGTTTACTCTAAATCCATAATTCCTTTTTTATGAGGTTTTTGAATGGCAGAGGTTTGTGGAAAACAACTCCTCCATCATCTTGCCAATTATGTGATCTCTACCAAGGATCTCTTAAGTGCCAAACCTGATGGCTTTTTCTCATTCCTTATCCTTCTCAAATCCTCTGCAGCATTTGACCCTGAGATGCAACCCCCCCCTTTTTTTTCTGGATACTCTCTTCCCCCTTGGTTTTTGTAACACTATTGCCATCTGGTTCCCTGCCTACCTATCGAACTTCTTTTAACTCTCCTCTGCTGCTCTCCCAGGAAGACCCTACCATCTCTGGAGGCTGCCCATTCTACTTTGCAATAGCTCTAATTATTAGGAAGCTTTTCCTGATATCAAGCATACATTCTTCTCTCTTCAACTTCCATTCCATGCTCCTGGTTTTGTCCTCATCTAATCCTTCTTTGACATGGGATATAAGGAGCAGACCTCTTGTTTCATTGGTGTTAGGAACTACCCAATAATTCCCTCTTCCAGTGCAGGTTGGCACCTGTAACTTGCCCACAGTCCCAGGGCCAGGGTATCAGATTTACAACTTGAACCCAAACTGCAGTGTCTCTTCATGACAGTCCTTCAAGTACTAAAAGACAGTTTTCGTGTTTCTCCTGATTCTTCTCCAGGCTAAATGTGTCCCTTCACCATCTGATTCCTTTGCCACTTTATTGCCTCTTCCCTAACTCTAAATTCCAGTCAAACTGGCTTACTTGCCGCTCCTCAAACTCAGCACTTAGTCATCTCCTACTCTCTCTGGACCCAGAATTCTCTCTCTGCCTCTTAACTCCCTCACTTTATGTGCTGTCTCCTAAGGGGAGTCTTTCCAGGTTCCCTTAATTGTCTGTGCTTGCGACCCCCTCCTTTCTCAAATTATCATGTATTTACCTATATGTTTGCCTATTGATGTCTCCAAAGGCAAAGTGTAAGCTCCTTGAGGACAGGGATTATTTTTGTTTTCTTTCTTGTATTTCTGGCACTTAGCCAAGTGCCTTGACCATAATAGGTGTTTAATGATTATTGGTTTGGATTGGGTTAGGAACTTTTCTGGGACCCCTCCAACCATACCAGATGGATCTACCATTAAGCTACTCCTATCCCTGGATCCTTGGGCTGAGAAGGAACTGGGTGATGGTGGTGGTGGTAAGTAAAGAGGCAACGTGTTGTAGAGGAAAGAGCATTGGATTTGCTGTCATATCTAGTGGTGTGTTGGTAAATGTTTAACAACTGCTTCTCTGAAATGTAGGCACAACATGCTTCTAAGTGTAAGATTTAAGTTTAATCTGATGTATTGCTATTTTTCCATCCCTTTCTTAAGTCTAGACAATCAATGAAATGAAACGATAAATCAAACCTTAATTTATAGAGTTAACTCATGCTGAGAATTTAACAATCACCTCTCCAGAGAGATCTGGCTCATACAGTGATCTAAGACAATTCCAAAAGACTCATGATGGAAAATGCTATCCACATCCAAAGAAAGAACTATGGAGTCTGAATGCAGATCAAAACATACTATTTTTTCTCTCTTTTTTTTCTTTCTCATGGTTTTTCCCTTTTGTTCTGATTCTTCTTTCACAATATGACTAATGTGGAAATATGTTTAATATGATTGTACATATATAGCCTATATCAGATTGCTGGCTGTCTTGGAGAGGAGAGGGAGAAAAAAATTAGAACTCAAAATCTCATAAAGTGAATGTTGAAAACTATCTTAACATATAATTGAAAAAAATGAAATACTATTAAGTGAGGGGGGGGGGAAAGATAGATCTGGCTCCAGCAAACCCCTGCTATAACACAGATTGAATCCTGGCTTTGCTATTTATGACTTTTGTGACTTGGGTAAGTCATTTCATGTCTTTGGACCTCAGTTTCCTCATCTGTAAAGTTGGGTGGTTAGACTCAAAGGTCCCTTCTAGTTCCAAGGTCATAATCCTACGTGATCCTGTATAGGGGGAACGATACTGCCCTGGGTCCCTTTGACTGGGGAGAGGTTTAGGGAAAAGGCCAAGTTGTAAACATAACCATTCTGCTTCCTCTTTCCTCTTCCTTTTACCTGGGGGCCAGTGTAGATGGAACTAGAGGAGTCGGCACTACCGTTGGAGTCAGAACCACCACCATCAGACACAGAATTTGAAGGAGATGGTGACTATGAGGAAGGCATCTACGCAGATTGGTGGCAAGAACCCAGTGCTAAGGGTGATGATGCAGAAGCTGGTCAGTGACTGGGAGCGGGTTGGGGTCTGTGTGGGAGAGTGGAGTAGGTTGACATGGGATCTGGATTTGCAAGAGGGGTGTGTGTGTGTGTGTGTGTGTGTGTGTGTGTGTGTGTGTGTGTGTGTGTGTGTGTGTGTGTGTGTATGTGTGTGTAACAGAGATTAGATGGTGCAAAGAACTTCCCAAAAGAAGTGGGTAGAACTCAGTGGGTCAGGAAGTGGGGGTGGGGACAAGACGACTGCCTCCCTGAAAAGTGTCTAGTGTGAGAAAAAATATTGTCTGGGTCTTGGGAGAAGAGTCTGCTTATAGACAGGGGACTATTGAGATGATCTCTTCACCAAATGTTTCCTCAGTATTCTATGTCTGCCCAGTTGTTCCTTTCCTGGACTATGCTTTGAGACCAATCTTGATCTGGGGCATTAGTTGGAGCTTTCAGGGGTGGGGAAGTCTAACCCTGATGTTTTCTTCTTTCTGTTCAGAGCCTGAGCAAGCATGAGATAAAATCCCTCTGGGGAGCACTCCAAAATGTTGGGATGATCAGGCCCTCCTACCTCCAAGGAAGCAGCAGCAGCCGCAACAACAAATATTTATTAAACATTCATGAGGAACAGAACTGGCATGACTCCTCCCCCACCTTCTCCCCCAAACCTCAGGGTCACCACCTCTCCAGGTCTTCAATTCTGCATTCTTCATCTCCTCTCCTGTAGTTCCTATGGAGCCGGGGTCACTCGTAAAATTGTCCAAGGGGGAAGGGAGAGAACTTTGCCACTCTGCTTGGGTTCTCCTGTCCTCCCGTGTTCCTACTCCCTGGACTCAGGAACCCGAGGTTCTTAGCAGGGAAGCTCTGGATGGAAGCAGCTGCAACCCTTGGATGCTGCCTTAAACCGGACTTTGGCTAATGTTGGAAACTTGAGGAACAGCCTATTGTAGTAGAAAAAAGCATTGTAATAAAAGTTGGGAGGCCTGAGTTCAAGTCCTGGTAGTTCCACTAATCAGCTTGGTGAATATTAGGCAGTTACTTCCCATCTCTGGAACTCCGTTTCCTTATCTGAAGAATAAGGGTGTTGGATTGGACTGACAATCTATGTCCTGTGAGGAGGAGGATTGGTGCAAATATGCTGGTATAAAATTTCCAAGGATGTGTCTATTTCCTCTTGTCCAGGCTTGGGGATGGGGGTGTGGTGCTGCTCATCTTGGGATGGGAACAGATTTGAGAGCATCTGATTTTGAAACAGTGTAACAAGAACCTAGAACTAGCGAATTGGAAATAGATTTTGTCCAGGCCCTGCCTTGCAGCGTCCCAGCCCTCTGAATGAAGGTGGCGGTAGGGAGCCAAAAGGTCCAGGAGTCACATCTCTTCCTTGGGATGAGAGCAGGGGAAAAGAGGAGTCTTTGTTTTTGAGGCACAGGGAGAAAATTAGGACCCGTTTCCCCTGTCCTAATCTTGCCTCAGACTCAAGATGGAGAAAGAGAGTAGAGGGAGGGATGGTGGGTAGGAGTGAGGGTGGAGGCTGGTGGCTAGAGCCCAAATTCATGACTCACCACCCCCAAACTCCATCTCCCCATCTCTTTGCCTAGAGCCCCCACCTCCAGTGACTGCCTCTCCCCAACTAGCCAGCAGAGGGAGCCTCTAACATAGACATGTTGGTTTGGACAATAGGAGAGTCTCTGGGAATTATGTATGGAAGACCAGTTTCCCAGTACAGCTGTGTCTGTGGAGAAACCAACCCAGAAGAAGTAGTGAAACTGGGTGCGGTGATGCAACCCTGCGATCCTTGCTCCCGGGAGGCTGAGACTGGTGGACCACTTGAGCTTGGGAGATCTGAGCTACAGGTGGGCTAATACCAATTGGGTGTCTGTCCTAAGTCTTGCACCAATATTAAACCCCTGGAAATGGAGGGCCACCTGGGTCCCCAAGGTGCAGGCTTTCATGTCCAGGAACAGTGGTATTAGGTCCATGTGGGGCTGCTGTGCTTCCAGCCTGGGCAAGACAGGGAAGTTCTGTCTTTAAAAAAAAAAAAAGGAGAAGCTAGTGAAATTTTATTTGTATTGGGGCAGGTAGCCAGGCAAATATTTGTTATATCTATTCCCCAAATTCATATGCTGCCCACCCTCAAAAAAAAGAGAGGAGAGGAAGGACAAAGACTCCTCCTCCTCTTAGTCTTAGAACATGGCACCAAAGGCTAGGAGGCAGAGTTCTCATGGTGTGTCCATGTCCCCAGCCTGGCTGCCAGGTGACCTGAACTGTGTCATCAATTCTCTGCTTCTTCCTTTATGGAATAGGGGGACCTCACCCCTCCACCCAGCTCCACCCTGCTCCTCCAGGGCCCTGGAGCTGAGGGTAAGATTCTGATTCAGGGTGGAGGGGAGGAAGGGAGTCAGAGACTTAGTCAAAGCTGGATAACCCAGGTGATGATGTCCACCCCCTTACTCCCCCCACCCCCACCCCAAGCAGGGCAGTGCCTTCTTCTAGGTGGGTCAGTTGGTGAAAGAGTTTTAGGTTTCATCTTTAGGACATTTCTTCATTGCAGTCCTAAGGAAGGTGAAACCAGAGCCTCTACACCCCACCTCCTCCAAAGTCTAAGGGCTATTATCACCTTTTCCAGACTGCCTTTCCCTCTGTTCCCAAGAGGAAATACTCAGACCAGCAAGGGAGAGCAGCCCTCACAGCATATTTATATATGATCCTTTAAGGTTTGCAAAGGGTTTTACATATGTAAGTTCCCTCATTTTTACACATTTACCCATTCCCTCAAATCTACACATTTTTACACATTTACAAATTTCCTCATATTTAGACACTGGAGCCTCACAACCACTGTGGGAGGTGGGTGCTATTATTATTCCCATTCTACAGTTGAGAAAACTGCGGCTGAGGGAGGTTGTGACTTGCCCAGGATCATACAGCCCTGGACAAGTCACAACCTTCCTCAGTCCCAGTTTTCTCAATAGTAGGATTCAAACCCAGGTCTTACTGACTCCAGGTTCAGCGCTCTATCCACTGTGCTGCTTAGCTGCCTTATAATATAGGGTGTTGTGTATCTGAGCGCATGTATATCTTTATGTCTTTGTCTATGAGTGTGTTCTATGTCACTGTATTTTGTGGAGTATCCAAGAGTGTGTATGGATCTATATATTTGCCTCGGTGGTTTTGTTCATGGGTGTGTGTGTGTGCCCATGAGTAGTTGGTTAGGTGACCATGTCTACACCTGTCTATGGCTCCTGTATATGAATGGATAGCTGTGTACTTGGGGCTGTGAGTACATGTAGGAAGCCACAGCTTTCAGGCATAAGGAGGCAGTCAGTGGTCCCAGTGGTCTCTGCCTTGGCCCAGCCACATGTGGGTTAAGTTCAGTTCTGGGCGTCACCATTTAAGAAAGATATCCATCAACTGGAGAACATCCAGAGGATGACAGCCATGTTTAGCACCTCCCCCCCCCTAAAAAAAAACTGGAGGGGGAGGGTGGTTATTTGAAGAGCAGTCATGTGGAAAAGGGATTTCATTTATTCTGTTTGTCCTCGGTGGGCATAACTAGAGTGATAAGTGGAAGTTACAAAGACGCAAATGTAGAGTTGATGTCAGGAACCTGTCCAAAGAATTGTCTGAAAGTGGAATGGGCTGCCGGGAAGGGGTGGGATTCTTCCTTATCAGCAGTCTTCAAACAAAGGCTGGATGATCAGTTCTTGGGAGACGAGGGGAGGGGCAAGGGATTTCTTTCAGATATGGACTACACAAGGTGGTCACTGAAGTTTCTTCCAATTCTAAAATTCTGTGATTCTCTATTTGTGTGCTTTGTTTCTCTGGGGGAGGTGGGAGATGGGGAGGTGGGGGGGAGGGCGCTAGGCACTGGTGGTCTTTTTCTCTCTCGTCCAGCCTTGTCCCTAAGATCTCCCTTGTGTCCATCAGTTCCTAGCACCATGGGCAGTGGAAGCTGACTGATGTGGGGAGTAGGGGAGGAAGGGGGAGGGGGTTGCTATGCTGGGAGACATTACCCTACACTCTCTTTTCTGTCTTACTCATCTCCCATTCCAGGGGAGCCAGTCCCTCCTACCCTCTCACTGACGCCTCAGTCTCTCCATTACCTAGCCAGCTCCCCAAACCGGTGAGACGGAGTCCTGTCCCAGCGTGGGCCCTCGGGGTGGCTCACACAGTCTGTCTCTCAATCTCGCCCCGCCCTGGACTCTCACCTATTCATTTCTCCCTGCCCCCCTTCCCCAACCCCCTCCCTATTCTTTGCCACATCTTTCTTTACCCAACCCCTGGGATATTTCCACTTATCTTTCAGGGCCTCAATTTGTCCACCTGGAGCATGAGGGGAGAGGGGGAGAGATGATTCCAAAGTAACTGGAGACAAACCCCACAGGGGATCTGCTGGAACGAGAGAGAGTTCCCATGGGTAGGGAGTGGTGGAGGAGAGGGAGAGGACAAAGAGTTTTCAGGCATTCTTCCCTTTCGGTTTATGTCACCATCTGGGATGTTGGGTTTTCTTCTGGGGAAGCAGCCAGGGCCTGAGAGAGGATACTAGGTGGACTGACAGGATGTGGAGACGAAGTCCCCTTTGCAGCCAGAGGCAAGGAATTTAGGAAGGAAGGAAGGAAGGAAAGAAGGGGAGGGGGGCCTCAATCCCTTGGTGTTTCCTCTGCCCTCCTACACAAGGACCCCAGGCTAGACAATAATTTCTTTACCACCGAAGGGCTCTTAGAGGAGGGATTGAAAAGTCATAGGGAGTCTGAATAACAAAGGGAAACTAGGGACTTCCCAGTCTAAAACCCTGATGACCAAAGCCTCTCAGTGGAACCCTTTTTGGGGTATTCTGTTCATCTGTCTTTAGTCAGAACGATTCCTCTCTAGATGGCACAGTGGATAGAGTGCTGGACTTGGAGTCAGAAAGACCTGAATTCAAATCCTACCTCATTCACTTCCTAGCTCTAGGATTCTCAGCAAGTCACTTTACCTCTATTTGCCTCAATGAACTCCTTTCTGAGATGGGGATAGTAATAGCACCTACCTCCAAGGGTTGTTGTGAGGATTAGATGAAATAATATTTGTGAAGTACTTTGTAAACTTTAAAGTGCTATACAAATGCTGGCTGTTATTATTATTTCTGATAGGGAAGGAGCATTCAGGGCTGGAAGGGACATTGAAGACAACCTTGTTCAATCCTTTTTTGCAAATCTAATTTCAGTCTTTCCCTTGGTTAGCAGGTTAGGAATCCCCCCCCAGAGGGCACTGGGACATGTGCTCCAGGGGTGGAGGCAGAGGAGAGTTGCAATGGTTGCCTCTTTCTGGTGGCCAGTGATCTGACATTGCGGGAATGTGACCTAGTTTTGGGGAAGACATCCTGGTCTCTGGTGAAGGGGTTCTTGATAGAGCAGGAATTAACTTGACTTTTCTGAGTGATTCTTCCAAAGGCAAAAGTCGAGGAACCACCAAAGGGAAATTCTATTCTGGATTTGATTTTTACTAACAAGGAGGAAGTGGGGTGGAAATGATGGGAACTCTGGGGGAAAGTGACCATGGCCTTCTAGTTTGTGATAGAGGAAAGGAAACCCAGGCAATAGTCTTACATATATTCTAGATTTTGGGAAGGCAGATTTCAAAGGGTTCAGGGGAAAAATGGCTAGGATCCAAAACATTATAGGAGGAGTTGGTCCAAGAGGGAGGGGAGATGCTCAAGAATGGAATCTGAAGACACCAAAGGAAACAGTTCCAGTGAGGAAGAAAAATGGAATTTATCTGAAAAGGCTTATGTGGATGCACAGGTAACTCGACCAATTGACTAGATTTTAAAAGAAATAAATTGAATATGAAAAAAAAAAGATCAGTTAGGAGAAGGTAAATCTGAGTGTGTCCCAGTCCAGTAAAAATAGTGTCAGGAATATTAAAGTTCAGAATGAGTAGAGGCTGGTAAAGGCAGTTAAGAGCAACAAAAAGGGTTTTTTAAAACTATAGAGGGAGAAAAAGGAGGATCATAGAGCTTAGGGTGGATGGGATGCTGATAACTGACAGAAGGGAGAAGCCAGAGCTTCTCCATTTTTATTTTGTTTCTTTCCTCTGCCAAAGTGAATAGAAATCACAACAGAGTTGACTGAGAGGTAATTGATACCCTGAATAACAAGAGATAATAAGAGAACATCTAGCTGCCCTTGATTTTGAGTCACCTAGGCCAGATGAACAGCCATCCCAGGATACTGAAAGGACTGGTTGTATGACCCTGAGCAAGTTACTTAAACTCTGTTTGTATCAGTTTCCTTATCTGTAAAGTGGAAGTCATAATAGCACCTACCTCCCAGGGTTTTTGCAAGGATGAAATGAGATTACATTTATAAAGTACTATATAAATGCTAGCTGCTTCTTCTTCTTCTTCTTCTTCTTCTTCTTCTTCTTCTTCTTCTTCTTCTTCTTCTTCCTCCTCCTCCTCCTCCTTTTCCTCTTCCTTCTTCTCCTCCTCCTCCTTCTTCTCCTCCTCTCCCTCCTCCTCCTCTCCCTCCTCTTCCTCTTCTCCTCTTTTTCCTCCTCCTTCTTCTCCTTATCTTGGAGAAGGACAGATGTTCCGACTTTCAGAAAAAGGAAGTGAACAGAGTCTGCAAACTATTGTCCAGTGAGTCTGACTTCACTTCCTGGTTTAGATGACTTGCATATCAAATTAAACTTGCAGATGCCAAAACACTGGGAGGGATAGACTGGTGACAAAGTCAAAATCCAAAAGGAACTTAACAGCCTAGAACATTGGGCTGAATCTAACAAGATAACATTCTATGGGGATAAATGTAAACTTTTAGACTTGAGTACAAAAAAATCATCTTCTCAAGTTCAAGATGGGGAATGACTGAAACATTAAATATGGGGGCAAAAATAGGAAAGTAAGATAGTTTCTGCTCTCAAGGAGCTCACATTTGAGTGGAGGAGGCAACACATGAGGAAGGTCTCAGCTACCAGTCAGATGGGAAAGTCTCATGGTCCTTAGGGTGCAATAACAATCCTTTTCACTGATAAGATCATATAATTTTCTGATGTTGGACCACTTAACAGTGCCAAAGACTGGTGAGAAGAACTTTCTTTTCTGGGTCTTCGATGAGTGGAGCTGGGGCAGGTAGGTGGTGAAGTGAATAGAGTCAGGAGGACCTGAGTTCAAATCCTGCCTCAGACACTTACTAGCTGTGTGACCCTGGACTAGTCATTTAACCTTGATTGCCTCTCCAAACAAAACAAAATCAATAAATGGGGCTGTAGCAGCTGCAGGAGCAGTTGCCAGGCTACATCTCCACAGGGGTTGCTTCCCAGGATGAAGGCTGAGGGCATGGACTGGAAGGAAGCATGGCCATTCCCAAGGGTCTCGGGTTCAGCTGCTGGGCTGTCTCTATTAGGGACTGAGGGGAGATGATGGTAGTGGTGGTGGCCTGCACTACCTTTCCCATGGTGTCTCCCATCTTTCCCCCAGGGAAATGGGGGTGATGATGGATTAGACATGATTAGACAGCAGAATTGTTCTGAGCAAGAGCTAGAGTTATTAGTAGAATGCAAGCTTAATTTGAACATGATGGGCCATATTGAGAGACATAGCTTCTAGGAATAGGAAGGTGATAATTTCACTGTACTCTGCCCTTGATCAGACCTTCTCTAAAGTATTGTGCTCAATTCTGGATGTCACAGTATAAGAAATGCATTGATAATAATAACATTAGCTAGCACTTATACAGCACTTTCCAAATACCATCTCATGGGGCAGCTAGGTGGTACAGCTGATAGAGCGCTGGCCCTGAAATCAAGAGGACCTGAGTTCAAATCCAGCTTCAGATACTTACTATGTGACCCTGGGCAAGTCACTTAATTTCCTCCAAAAAAGAAAAAAAATGTGATCTCATTTTATCCTTACAACAGCCCTGGGGAGGTAGATGCTATTATTATCCCAATTTTACAGATAAGGAAACTGAGGCAAACAGGTTAAGTGACTTACTCAGAGTCACACAACTGGTAAGTCAATGAGGCCAGACTTGAACTCAGATCTTCTTGACTCCAGGTCCAGTCCCCTAATCACAGCGTAACCAGACTAGAGTGTCCAGAAGATAACAACCAGGATGGTATAAAGGGGTCTTGAGTTCATGGTCATATGAAGATTGATTGAAGGAACTGAGAAGATTCTTGGGAGAAATGATAGTTGTATTTAAGTATTTGAAGAAATGTCCTGTGGAAGAGGGGCTAAGTTTGTTCTCTTTGGCAGAACCAAGAGTCATGGGTAGAAGTGGCAAAGAGGCCAATGTAAGCTTGTTATCTAACTTCTTAACAATTAGAAGCATCTGAAAGTGGAAAAGGTTGCCTTGAGAGGTGGTGGGTTCCCTCTCCTGGGAGGCCAGACGACCACTTGACGGGTATGTTAAAGTGGGGATTCCTATGGTATACGAGTTGGCCACTGTGTATGATGGCCACTGAGGTTCTTACCAAAGAATTCTAAAATCTATGATTCTGGTTGGGGCAGATCTAGGGTACAAGCTCACTGAGTCTCTTCCCTTTTATGCAGCTGTCTGCTGTACCTACCTCCTACTTCTTTCATAGCCCTTCTTCCCTGGAGAAATGGAAAAGGTATGATCTCATCAACACCCCAAGAAAACCCCTGAGGGCCAGGGAAGAGGTGATTGGCCCTGTTTTGGGAGCACAGAAACCTGAGGCCCATAAGAGGGATGGGGATGGACCCACAGGACCAGGTTCTCATCAGCCATCCATCTTAGACAGCCCCACCCTATCCAGTGATCAGGCTCCTTGATGGCACGAGGACAGGTGCGTCTTGGGAACCAGGGAGAATCTGGGCATTGACCCCATCCCCAGCATGAACGCCTGGCTCTGTTTGCTGGTTAAGTCATCTCATAATCACTGCCTTGACTGGATTACAACTGGCGCCCTGGTACCCATATCTTATCTTCTCTGATCCACAAGTAGCCCCAAGGAGTGGGGATGGCCTCTAATTCTCATTACTCAGGTAGGGAAATTGAGGTTGGGGGCAAATATGTATCTTCTTAATCCCCTCCTTTCCATCTCTTTTGTCCTCCAGCACATTCTTTCTCTTCTTTTTCTTACTAGGCCTATGTCCAAAACAGAAATCATTATTTTTTCTACCCAAATTCTTCAAATTCTGCCTAACTTCCTTATTTCTATTGAGGGTACCATTATACTTTCCATTAATCAGATCCACAGCTTTAAAATCATCCTCCATTCTTCCCTCTCCCTCACACCTCAGACCCAATCAGTTGCCAGGTCTTGTTGATTTTACCACCACAATATATCTCAAATCTGTTCCCTTCTCTCCATTCACATGGCTACCATCTATAGTTCAGACTCTCATCATCTTTTACCAAGACTGTTGCAATAGCCCTCTAACTGGGTTTCTTGCCTCAAATCTTTCACCTCTCCCATCCAACCTCCACATAGCTGCCAAAGCAATCTTACTAAAATACGAATCTGACCATGTTTCTCCCCTACTCAAAAAGGTCTCTCTCTCTTTAGGATAAAAATATAGTCTTTGACTCTTAAAACCTCTTATAAGCTGGCTCCAACCTACCTTTTCAGGCTTAATGAACATTACTCTTCTTCATGCAATCTATGTTCTGGCCAAACTGGTCTGCTCGCTATTTCATCTCCCATCTCCATGTCTTTGTCCAGGATATCTCCCATGCCTGGAATGCCCTCCCTTTTCACTTCTGTCTCTTAGAATTCCTGGCCTCCTTCAAAGCTCAGCTCAAGAGCCGCCTCCTGTCTTGAGACCTTCAGTTGTGAATGCCCTCTGCCCAGAATTTACTTTGCAAATATTTTGTATTTAATTTTCCTTGTGCATGTTGTTTTCCCTCCTAATAAAATGCAAGCTGCTTGAGGGCAGGGACTGTTTATGTTTTATTTTATCTTTTCATCCTCAGCCTCTAGCATGGTTCCTGGCACATAGTAGGTGCTAATAAATCCTTGTTGAATTAAATTGGTTTAATCAACATGTGTTTGCAGCACTCAGTTTGTCTGTCAAAGTTGACTTAGCTAAGGAGATGAAGTAGATATGTAGGCATCTTTCTTTCTTCTACTCATTTTAGTAAAAATACGGGGTGTTGTGAGAGCAGGTAGCAAGATTTTGGGGAACTTATTTCCATTGATTTGTGGAGGCCTCCCTGGAGGAGGTAGCTGGGAAGGATCTATGTATGGAGAAAAAAGGAGCATAGGTGGTGTCCAGTCTGTCTTCCAATCCCTGGACCATCCCTAGCACTCTTCTCTCTTCCAAGCCCTTGCCTCAGCTCTCTCCCAAACATTCGCACTAATCAAAACCCTCCACCCTGACCCTCCCTCCATTTCCTCTCCTCTCATATACTCTGGTTACTAGTAGTCAGTTGGAATGATAAATTATCCATGAGTTGTAGGCTGTTCCTTTAACTGTAGGCTAATGTGCTGATGAAATATTCAGGGAGCTTCGTTCCCAATTCCCACTGCTCCCCTGATGGGGGTGGTGGGTGGTGGTGGGTATTGCTTTTCAAGGCTAAGAACCACCAAATTTCCAAACTGGAGTCCTTGTCCCAGGGAATTATCTACATGAAGGTAGTTTGTACTAAAGGAAAAGAAGGCAGAGGTCAAGAGGATGAGGCTGAGACAACAGGAGAGTGAAGTGGGGGTGGAGGTGGGGGAGTGGCTAGAAGTCTTATTACTTCACTGATATCTCCAGCTGGGGGTAGAGTCATCTGTTCTGATTACAGGGAGCATGGGATAGAAGTGGTTATTGATTTACAATGGAATCCCTGGAGGAAGCAGAGACAGTCAGGAAAAGTCTCCATTGCCTCCCTTCCCCCCAATTCTGGCCTTTCTTCTAAGAGCAAATTTTTTCAGAGGTCTCAACTAAGTCACCTCACTGCAATGATAATAGCAGCCTGAATTGATTTTGGACTTTATAGTTTGCAAAGTAATCTTCTCACAACAATACAATGAGCTGGTATTATTAGCTCTTATTATGACCAAGTATAATTAGCTTTGTTTTACACTTGAGGAAACTGAGGCTGTGCATTACCTATAATCCTGGAGCTCATATGTAGCAGAGCCTGAACCCAGAATTTTGGTTTCAGGTCTAAAACTTTTTTCATTTTTCTGCACAGACTCTTAGACCTCATAGCAGTACTGTAATCATTTCACCCACCTTAGCCTGAATCTTGTAGTTAGAACCATGAACACGCTATTCTAACATGAGGGAGTGTCAAGACCTCTGGGAGAGAAAGAGACCTACCTGAGTTCTAATCCTTGTTCCACTTCTGATAAGCTGTGTGACCTTAAATAGATCCCATCTTGTCTCTGGACCATTTTTTTCTATCTTTTACATTTCTTTGTTATCCCTAGCACTTAGCATAGTACATAGTAGGTGATTTACAAAGAAGAGAATTAGCTGATGCTATGATTCTTCCTTGAGAATCTCTGGAAGCCTCTGGAGAGTTGCTTTGGGGTTGGAAGATAGGGGTGGAGTGCTGAATCTTCCCCCTCACCCCACTTGGAACACCAAAATGTAAATATGGAAGGATGCGGGGAGGCAAGCAAATGGATGTCAGCTGGTGGCATGGGTGCATGTTAGGACGGGCCTTTTCCCTTGCCTTGCCCAGCTTTGGGTATTGGTGGGAAGGTGGGGCAGGTGGGATGGGTGGGGCAACTGCTGTGTCAGCTAGAAAAGTCAGATGAGAAGCAGGTTTAAGGAGCTTGTGTTGTCTACTCTGGCTCCCCCTACACTTCCTCCCCCCCCAACCACCTAGGTGTGTCAAAGGATTTCCAGAAACTTGGGGGGGTGATCCTAGGATAACAAACCACTATATATTGAAGCAGCCTTGGGGAAGGGAAATTTGGCCCTGAACTCCTGAGTGAGGTTTCCCCAGTAAGAGACTTTCAGGGATTTTCTGTTACCAGTGAAAGGAGAACAGCTTGGGCTACCTGGGATGTGTGTTGAGCACAAATATTCTCTGGGATTTCATAGACATGTCTATGAACCTTCCAGATCCATCTCCTCCCCCTGAGCCTGTATCTTCCCTTTCTCCTTCCTCTCCCCCTTCCTCCTCTGTCTCAGTTTCTATGTCTTTCTGTTTTCCCTCTAACATTCCATTTCCATCCACATTTTTAACAGTGAAGTGTTTCTGGAACCACATCTGTAATTAAGTACCCTCCCCAGCATGGGTCAGGCACACCTCACCTTCAGTGTCAGGCCACTGGGCAGTTCGACCTAGAGCTAGGCCACTGTTCCTTTTTCTCTCACACCTCCCCCCCCCCACTCTACCCCAGCCCTTTAGGCTCCAGAGCACAAATCTCTTCTAGCTCTAAACAAGAGGGCTTGCTTGCTTAGGAAGTCATTTTTCCCTCCTTCTGCATCACATATCCCCTTCCCCAGTCCATAATGGTGTCTCTGCTGAGGTATAAAGCATTACAGAAGCTTTGGGTTTCTTTCATTGACCCTAGTTCTGGTGTCTTTCACCATGACCATTAGGGAAGTCCTTAGTTGTCTGACTGTGTTTCTTCTGATGAGCATTTACTATGTGATTAATCAGGAACCAGCCTGATTCAACAACCCAAGTTTGGGGGGATTACCAGACTAACCTCCCCTAGGTACTTTTTTATTCTGACCATTCTTTAAGCCTGAACTGAGTGGAACTGAGGGAAGTGAAGTGTGTGGTGTGTGTGTGTGTGTGTGAATATACATATGCCTGTCTGTGAATGTCTTTCTATGAGTTTGTGGGTATGGAGCTTCATGTGTATGTGAATGTATGTCCATGTGTCTCCCAGTGTGGGTCTTGATTTCTGTGTGGATGGGAATGTGGGTATAACTGTGTATGGGTCTCAGTTCCTATGAGTGTACAAGGTGTGTGTGTATTTAAGTGTGTGTGGGTGGAGTGGAGAGGGGGTTCAAATAACAAGCAGAAGCTTCAGTACCTTATATGGCCAGAGGCCTCAAATGAAGAGGAGGGGAAGGGGAAGATAAGAATGAGAAGGGGAGCCTATTCCTTTTCTGGTATAATGGCTGCCAGAAGCCCTCTGGGCTTCACTGGACAGGGTGAAAAGGAGATCTTCCCCTCTTCCACAGAAACTCACTATCTCCAGACAGGACCTCTACCTGCTCCCCTTCCCCCATAGTACTTCCTGCCACTCTTTGAGCAACTCCATTTTCGAGTTACTTTTGTTCCCCTGGGGGGGTCGACCCCTTTTTATGAGTTAGAGTGAGATGGGGAAACCCTTTCTCCCAGTCTAAATGTAGCCCTAGAAAGCTGAAGTGATGGGGGAAGTGAATTCATCCTTTGAGGGCTAATGTCTCAGCCGCCACAGAAGTCTGGACAAGAGGAAACAGATTTAAACCACAGCAAGGGAATTTATGTTAAAAACAAAACAAAACAAAACAAAACAAAACAAAAACTTTCCACATGTCGCTAGCACAATTGCACTTTTTTTCTAAAGCAATTTGGGAATTTTGTTTTTCCCCAAAAGGAGAATTCCCTGATTGCCTTGGTTTAGAAGCACAGAAATGGCTGTCTCATCTTCCCCAAGCTCAGTTTGTGGCAGAGAGAGAGAAAAAAAAATGTCACTCTTGAGAATCAGTTTAAATTCACCATGTTGACAGAAAAATGATGATCTCCAAGCCTCTAACAAAACAACAACAACAACAGAAATCTGATTTGGGGGTGTAGGAGAGGGACAAGGTTTCTATATGAGGAATAGGGAAAAGAGACCCCTCCTAGTCCAGCTTTTGGGTCTTCTCTGCAAACTCTGCTTCTACTTCCATCTATAGTAACACCCTATGCTTTTTAGTTAGGAGCAGACAAGTTGGGACACGATGTGGGGTGAGACACCCTTGAATTATTGTTGGGAAGAAAGGCACACGTACTGTGTTCTATTCACTCCATTCAGAGGCTTTATGTTTTCCTCTCTTGTTCCTGATACCTTCCCCCTTCCCCTGCTCCCCACCCTCTGACCAAGTCAGTCCAGGACTCTCCTTCTTATTGAGTGGATCATGTGAAACAGAGATGTACCCTAAGTAGGGGTATGGGCGAGAACTAGGACAGAGTAGGTGTTGGCCTTCAGGAAAGGGAAACCCAAGCACCAATGGGGGGAAAGGCTCTTGTCCCCAACCAGGAAAAGTTGATAACTTGGGTGAAGCAGAGGGAGACTGGGTGGGTGTAAGCAATGAAGAGATGAAAAGGCCCAGGGAGGGAGCAGACTAAGGGGGCGGGTCCAGGAGAGCAGAGCAAAGAGTATTTGGAAGGCTGATGTGTTTGGCGCTGCTGCAAAGTCTTTCCTGCCTCTCTGCTCATTATCTCCTGCAGGAAGACCTCCTGGATTGGGGTAGGATGTTTGGTTATCAGCTGTGGGCTGGATTGGAAGGCATCACCGTGCCTGAGGTAGGATGTGGAACCCATTGCGAGCCCTTCTAAAAACATCCATTCAATAAATACCCAGAAAAGGAAAGACCATGTTTTTCTCTCCAGAATCATAGGACCACTGTGGCTCTTTTTTTTTTTTTCCCGCCTGCTGCCTGGTTTTCTTTAGCCCCACAGGCTTGCTTCTTCGAAGTCTTCTTTCCATCATTCCATACGTGGCTATTCTTGGGCCGGCGAGTTTGCATTCAAATCCTCTTTTCACTCAATCCGAGGTCTTTGCCACCTGATGATTACTTTTTTGCCCGCGGTGAATAATCCCCTTAAGGGAATTATTCCCCGATGCTGAGTTGGTTAGGCGTCTACACAGACACGCAGCTTTCCTCCCCAAGAGCCGCTCCCCTGACTCACCTGTAGGACAGGTATGGGGGGGAGGTGGGGGTGGTTTCTACCTGTTGGAGAGCATGGGTGGGGCAAGGCACACCCCAACCATCCCATTGGTTTCTCCCAAAGGCTTACTGACAGCGCCTCACCCATTCACGAGGCAGTATTCCTTCTCCATCCAATGGACGCGGAATTGGGATCGAACCTCGGGCTGGGGTCGGGCCCTAGAGTCGACTGGCAGGGCACAAGGCCAATGGAGAGGCGGTAAACACTGGTGGTCGGGGCGGGGGCGGACTTGGAGCTGGGCCCCGCCTACCAGCGGGACGGGCAGGCCGAGGGGCCAGTGGGAGCGCGCGGCGGCGGGTGGGCGTCGCCCCCGGGGGCGGGGCTCCTAGGGGGAGCCCGAGGCGTGGCTTGGCTGTCAGGTCTCTTCGCCTTTTGTTCGTTTAGGGAGTTGCAGCCGCGGCCAGAGTCCGGAGCAGCCACCGCCCGAGCGGAGCCGATCCTCCGATCCAAACCCAGCCTAGCCCCAGTCCTGCCCGCTGCTCCGAGCCCTAGCTCCAGCCCGGACCCCGGCTACAAGCGCAGGTGAGGGGCGCGTGTGGCTGGGGCGGGGGGCGACAGTGACTCCGAGCGCGCTCGGGTGCGTGGGGTGGGGGCGCCTGGAGAGGCAGGTCCGTCGAGGTGACATTTAGAGGAGGAGAGGAAGGGGGCGCCAATGGGAGGGGGCATGAGAGAGCTTTTGCCGACGGGGCGGTGGGAACAAGCGCCTACTTATAGGGAGTGGAGAGGACGGCTGCTTTTGGAGTATTGAGGTCTGGGATGGGTGGGTGGGTGGTGGGGACAGAAAGGCAATCGGGGTCGCGAGATTTTTCTTGGGGAGAGGGTGTCTGAAGGGTCAGGCTGGCCACTCTGAAGGGGGAGTGGGTTAGTGGAGGACTGAACTGGGTGGGGCGGGAAATGTGGAGCAAGAGATTGAGAGGAGAGTGAGTTTGGGGAGGGTGGATCTCTCTGGTCCTTTTTAAGGAGGGGAGGTGGGCAGCAGTGGCTTGGGAAGGGCTTTGGCCTCGTCCTGGAAAAGTCTGCGCTGGAGGGGATGGGAATTGGAGGAGGGGTACGGTGGAGGGGGGAGAGTCAGGTCTAACTAGAGCACTGCCCTCCCTGGCAGTGGCCTTAGTGGACTGGGATTGAAGGGGAGACTTTGACCTCATTTCGCGTGGTGAGCACATAGAGCATTCTCTCTCTGTCCAGCTGGGAATTTATAGTTAAAGAAACTTGCAGCTGGGCTGCCCTCCCCGTCCCCCTTCCATCTTCCCCCCACCAAGCGTCATTCTTGCCCTCTTCCTCCCCCACTTCCCCAGGCCTGGGTGGGGCCCTATTGTCTGGGTCCAGTTTTCCGAGCCGTGGGGTCAGTGCTTTTGCATTGGAGGCGGGACCTCCATTCCTGGTTTGCTGAGCAGGTGAATTTGTTGTTAGGCATAAATTTGCCATTGGGCATTACACGGATCCCAGGTCCGAAGGAGTTAAAATCAAAGTCCTGGATTTTCTTCTCTCTAATGCCTGTTTGGGTTTCAGGAGGTGCGGAGAAGTAGGTGGCTTGTTTTGTTTTAGAGTGTCTGACTTGCTGAGACTTAGGGAGGGCTTCAGGGAGGAGGTGGTTTATGGAAGGTCAGGAAGCACTAGGGGTGGTGGGCATTGATGGACCAGAACAGCAGAAAGTTACTTGGTCTTGCTGGTGTGTTCTTCCTATGCTGTTGTCTGACTTGTGTAGCTTAGAGACCGAAGAACTCAGGATTCTAAATGGCCCTTAGGAGGGGAGGGCCATTTAGAGAACACCTGGTTCAAATACCTCATTTCACAGACTCTTTTGAAACTAGCTTTTATGAAACTAGATTTATATGGACCTCAGTTTGCCTTAGTTTCCTGAACTGTAACATGGGAATAATACCATTTGCCTTGAGGGGTTGTGAGGACCAAATGAGATAATATTTGCCAAGTGCCTAGCACAGTGCCTGGCACATGGTAGGTGTATATACATGCTTATTTTACCCCTCACCCTGTCTTCCCCCCTGTCCTTTTTTTCTCCTTCCTTCCTAACACTCCTCCCCCCTTTCATTTTTTATTGTGGAAAATTCACCTAGCAATAAACCTTCTTGTTGTTCAGTGCTGCCTGACTCTTCCATGATCCCATTTGGGTTTTTGGGGTTTTTTTTTTTGCAAAGATACTGCAGTGGTTTGCCATTTACTTCTCCAGCTAGTTTTACAGCGGAGGAAACTGAGGCAAACAGGGTTAAATGACTTGCCTAGGGTCACACAGCTAGTAAATGTCTGAGGCTGGATTTGGACTCAGAGCCTCCTGACTCCAGGCCCAAGGCTCCAACTTTCTAGGGGGAATCATGGAATCAGATCTAGAGCAAAAGGATTTTATGGTCCATGAAGTTCAGCTCCCTCCTCCTCAAGACCTTCTTAACTCTGGATAGAGCTCAGAATAGAGAGCTCAGAGTCGATCCTTTCTGATCTTATCCCTTCCCCTCCCCACCTCCATTCTGTTTACTAGTCCCTTGGAGATAGAGGGAGCCCACTTGCACTTTCTTTCCATATCCAGGGGCACCCCTTGTACTCCTCACCCCTCTCTCTTCCCCCATTCAGGCCAAGCCTTTGTAACCTTCTCCTGTAGCCACTGCCCCCAGCCCAGAGCAGGAGATTTGAGCTAGGAAAAGAATTGTGTCAGAGACGCTAATTATCTCATATTCTTACCCTGTCTTTTACCCTTTACCATTCTCTGGTTTAATTAGCCACCTCTTAATTTAGGAGGAAGCTAGCAGCAAGCAATAGGACTTGATTTCCACTTGATTACCAAGTTATGAAGTTTGCTGAAGCGTGACTACTGCAGCTATGTTTGGGATATCTGGGTCTTTTGAGGTACTCCTTGAACAAATCCTAGGGTCAGAGGATTTTTACAGCTGGAAGGGCTTTCATGTAGCCTAGATCCTTGCCAAGACATGGGTAGGGTTGGTAGTCTGGTCCACACTGGAGAAATGGAAGAAAGTTTCATGACTACTTGGGTCTTGACCAAGAAATATAGCTCACATTTATATATTGTTTTCAGGTTTACAAAGCACCCTTTTCAAGCAGATAATGCCAGTACTATTGTCCCCATTTTAGAGATGAGAAAATGGAGGCTGGGAGAGGTAAAAGTGACTGGCTGGTCACACAGCTAGAAGGCAATCCTGAAGGGGAAGAAAAAGGGTTGGATTTGGAATCAGTGCACCAGAGTCTGAACCCCAGCTCTGCTGCCTATTACACACTGGGGTCATTCTTTGGCAAACCTTTTCAATTCTTCTAGTCTCAGTTTCCTCATCTGGGGAAGAAAAAAGAGGATATTGGACTAAAAGACCTCCAAGATACCTTCTAACCCTAAATCTATACTCATAATCCTTTGTCAGATATGATATTTGAACTGAGATCTCCTGACTACATATTTCAGCACTTGGCCATCACATTGCCTCTGAGATTTTCTCATTCCTCTTCCCTTACCCCCTTTGCTGTTGTATTGTTTTTCAGACACGTCCAACTCTTCATGACCCCATTTGGCGTTTTTTTGGCAGTGATACTGGAGTGGTTGGCCATTTCCTTCTCCAGATCATTTTACAGATGAGAAAACTGAGGCAAACAGGGTTAAGTGATTTGGCCAGGGTCATACAGCTAGGAAGTGTCTGAAGCCAGTTTTGAACTTGGGAAGATGGGTCTTCCTTACTTTAGGCCTGGCACTCTATCCACTTCACCACCTAGCTGAATGCCCTCTCCCCCTAATCCCACCATGCCCCCCCCCCAAATCTTTGCAGGTTGAATTTAGGGGATTTATCAATGAGACCTAATTTTCTCCTATTAGCCCAGGGCTTTCCAAGACCTTTCTCATCAGGGTTCAGATTTAGCCCTAGGGGTGAAGAGGTAGAGGGAAAGCTTGGAAGGTTAGTAGTAGAAATCATCTGAATCTAATTCCTTTGCTGTGCTGCTGCTGCTGGTGTGAAGGTGGGGGCAGGGGAGGAATGGTACTGTATGGTTTGTACCAGAGCCAAGGAGGAGGGGAAAAGGCATAGTAATTGCATTAACTCAATGATTAGTTTAGCTAATCTGGTTTGTGGCTGAGTTGAAAAGATTATACTGAAGAAGAATTGCTCTGTACTTGTCTGAGAAAACTAGCTTTTGCTGGAGGAGGAAGGTGAGTATATTAAAAAAAGAAGAAGAAAATGTTTGGATTTGATGTGTTCATTCTGCCTGAGATCTGTACCAATTTAGGTGAAAGGGGATCCTCGTCCTTCTACCCTCCTCTTTACCCCACTGAGTGCTCAAGTCCAGCCTACCCTCCAAAACTCAGTCTTTGTCATCAGTGCCTTACATTCTGAGGAGGAAAGGGAGATAAAAGAATGAGGAAGGCCAGGATTGGAGACCTCTCAGCAAGGCGAAGAGACCCTTCTTTGTCTCAGGACTGGGAAATTGGAGGTTGGGGGCCAGATAGTACTTCTGCAGAGCCCTGAGAAGTCAGTCTTCACTAAGAAGCTTTTTTATTGTTGTTGTTGTTCTTAACTCCCTGGCAGTTCCCTTTTTTTCCCCTCCCAAAACCTCCAGAGGCTCTGTATGAGTGGAGAGAAGGAAAGTTGAGAGGGGACCGTAAAGGGGCACAGTGCTGGCAGGTGGGAGCCGGACTTCTTTGAAGACTGGACTGATTCACTTTCACATTCTCAGTCCTCTGGAGAAAGGAGTTCACCCTTGTGGCCCTTGTGATTTTTGGGGTGGGGCTAAAAGGCTCTTTCGGACCAGTAGATAGTAGGAATATAATGGGGGGTGGGGTAGGGGTGGAAGAAGATCAGACTTCCAGATAGGGAGGCCTCTGGAAGGAGGGAGCTGTGGGTAAAGCTACTAAGTACCAGGGAATGCCTGGCTCCAGCTGGTTGGAGCTCCTGGACTGATCCAGTCTTATGGATGGAACAGAAAGTGAAATGCTCTGCTTTTACTGGTGATAGGACCACGCTAGAAGGAAAGAGGATACATAAAAACAGGGGGGGAACAAACCGGCTGGTAAAAGTTGCTCTCATCTTAAACTTTTGGACCTTCCTTCTTAGGTGGTGGAGAGAGTATCTGAAGAGCCAGACTGGAGAGAAACTCTTAATTAGCTGTGTCCAGCTTTTGATTGGGAGAAATCTAGAGGTTAAACCTATCCATTTCCCTGCCATTGGGTGGCAAGGCCTCTCCCTCAGATTAGTGGAAAAGATTCCTTTCTCCTTTCTGTCCCAGGTGGGAGAACTAAGGCAGCCCAGGATGACAGGGATTCACGAGTCATAGTAGCCACTTTGGTGCTTTTTGAGAATGGAGACTAATTCTCTTGGTGGAACCAGAGGGGCCCTCGGCTCTAACAGTGCTAAACCCTGGACTCACTTTGGGCTAGGTTGGACTAGATGACCTTTGAGGTGCCTTCTAGTGCCTAAACTGTGATTCTATGATTTAGAGGGCCTGGGAATGGGGGAGGGAATCCAAAGGTTTGCTATATAGCTATCTGAACTTCTGTGGTATGTGGGAAGGCAGGCAAAGGTCAGTTTAGAGTTCTGGTCACTAACAGAGTTGGGGTCGGCCCTAACTTTTGTCATCTTTTCTCTAATTTCTCAACAGCCCAGGCCCTGTGAAAAAAAAGAATTGGGGCCCTTGGTATTGGGCTGGGGAAGGCAGCTTCTGCTAAGCAACCTGGGGAATAAGCCTTTGACTAAGCAAGTTTCTGTTGTACTGTGTTTAGGTCTTTTGCTTGTGGTTTAGAGGAAACCACCAATGGTCATCCTTCATTCTTTCCTTTCCTCTAACTCCATTGTTTTTTAAGAAGGATGCTCTATTCTCATTTCTTTCTGACCCATCCCTGGGGTAAAATAAGCTAGGGAGTTTTAGGGTGCTTCTAATGCCCAATCCTGGAGAAAAGACTTGACAAGATGGGAAGAAAATGGGGTTGCAATTTAGATCTCCAGGCATATGAATGGTTATCATACAGAGGGTCTGTCACCACTGAGGATATAAGAAGATGGAAATGGGCTAGAACCACTGAAGGTGGATTGGTTAGATATGTGAAATAGCAAGGATGACTATCAAGATTGGATCTTGATTAGGTTAGATCAGGATTCCTTCCTCACATTGCCATTGCCTTCCCCAGCTTTTTTTTTTCTTTTCTTTTTGGTGAGGCAATTGGGGTTAAGTGACTTGTCCAGGGTCACATAGCTAGTAAGTGTTAAGTGTCTGAGGCTGGATTTGAACTCAGGTCCTTCTGACTCCCAAGGCCAGAGCTCTATTCACTGTGCCACCTAGCTGCCCCCCTGGCTTCTTTTAAGACCTAATTAAAATCCCATTTTCTAAAAGCCTTTTGTATCCTCTCTTAATTCTAGTGCCTTTATTCTCTTAATTGTTTCCTATTTGTCCTGTATGTGGCTTATGTGGATGTATTTCTTTTCTTGTTGTCCCTCTTTTTGCCTCTTTGTAACCCCAGAGCTTAACATGGTGCTTGGGACATAGTAGGTGCTTAATGAATGTTTATTGACTGGAGCCACTGGGATGGGTGTGTGTGTGTGTGTGTGTGTGTGTGTGTGTGTGTGTGTGTGTGTGTGTGTGTGTGTGTGTGTATGCTGAAGGCCACTAGTAGTAGTGAATAAGGATGTCAAGGGCTGACTTTCCTTCTGAACAGGAGCTGACTTTCCTTCTAAACAGGATATTGGTCAACTTGTCTATGTCAGTAGGGAGAAAGGTTCTCTTTGTGTGGGAGAAGAAAGATAACTAAGACTCCGCCCCTAGAGGGGGTGTTTGAGGTTTGAACTGTAGTGACTCTTGAGAGCCTTTTGCTGACTTCAATCAATCAATATTTATTAACTGCCTACTGTGTGCTAGGCATATAAGCCTTAGGTCCTGGGGATGCAAAGATTTGTCCTAAAGTAGGAAAGGCGACAGCAGTATAGAGATGAGTTTCAGAGAAGGTTTAAGATGGAACCATATATAGTGAGGGAAATTGCTGGGTAATTTATTATAGGTGAATGGGAAAGAGCCATCTATACTGTTAAGGAAACTTTTCCTTGATCTTAGTCCAGTTTTATTGGGGATGGAGCTGATGGTACCATTCTCTGGCAGTTCTCTAGGCAGGGCCTGATGAGAGGGGTGAGGGACCACTGTTGTTGGTTTTGTCTAGTTGGATAATCCTGAACTTTAGGTTCCTTGGTTTGGGATGGGAGAGGAGTGTGACCTGAGATTTTTCTGTAGCTTAGATTAACTAGCCATCTGCTTCTCCTACCACAAGTTCAACTAACTCTTGAGTCTTCATGGTTAGCAGGGTCTGGATAATTGAAAACAAACATGGAAAATCTATCAATATTATTTTTTTTCTGTGACTTTTACACTAAACCTTTCTTGTCTCAACCAGCCTACTCAGTTTTACGAGCTGTTAATAAGAAGCGATAATAGCTAATGTTTTCCTACTTTGTTCTGTTTATTCCTCCATCCTTATTCCAAGGAATGAACCCCAAGGGGCTACTAGATTGAGACTGAATGAGTGAATCAGTAGTCCTGAATAAACCACATTCCATGCAGAAACAAAGATGACATTTCTGCACTTTATAAAGAGATATGTAAAGCAATTTCTTCATACCAAGTATGAATGGTTTTGGATTACCCATGTAAATCATCTCCAGTTAGTATGGAAAACTGGCAGTAAATATGATTTCGTCAGTGGGGTGCCTTCAGTGGAGTAGACTAATTTCCCTGAGGGATAGAGTAGTTTAGCAGTGGGCATTTCTGTCTCCCTTGAATCTCCTTCATTTTTTTCCCTCCTGCTTTATTTGCTTTGGGAGCAAGCCAAGAGGGAAAAAAAACCCCAACAACAACAAATAGGCAGCTGTATCCGGCTTGGAACTGTGACCATCTCACAGTCCTCAGCATGTCCCCAGGCGCCAGCTTGGGCCGGACATCTTCCACTATTGAAGCTGGACATGAAGAGGGTTTTTCCTTTGAAGATGCAAGATGTGCCTTCATCCCATCCAAAAACTGGGAGTTCTCATTATGCAGGAGGATGGAGATGCCAAGGAAGGAGGAGACAATATCTCCACCCTTTGGGGAGCTCCCAGTCTGAGCAGGAAGATAGGACATACAAAGGAAGCAGATATGTTTTGGACTCTGAGTATCTAGGCCCCTGGCTATGTACAGGAAGAGCTAGAGACTAGAGGCTAACTCCTAAGGGAAAGAGTTAGTTGGTATCCCTGTTGAATATAATCTCCCTTAAGGTGATAGGGGTGCTATATGGGGAATGTCCACCCATCTGGGCAATGTTCAGTCATCTCTCTGGCCCTGGAATGGCATGGCTTTGGGAGGAGACCCAGTGGCACATGCATATAGATAGATAGTGAAAAAGACTAGATCCCAGCTGCCTGGTGATGGGGAACACCATGGGCAAAACCTGGATGCTGAACGCTAACATAGCCTGACAGTGACAGCTGCCCCTCAGGGTCTTAGAGATTCCTGGCACTAAGGCAGCTCTTCGAGATATGATCAATATGGACAAAGAAGTAAATCGAGACTATGGAGGGGCAGAACTTGTAGATGCCTGACTGGGCATGTGGGCCTCTATAAATGTTTCCACTTAAGCTTCAGCACATCTGTCTCTGTCAGTTTTTGTATATTTCTGTCTCTTGCAAAAATTGCACACTTTACCTCCAACCATTCCAGCCTCTTCCAGGGGCCTTGTAAAGAATCTATCACCTTCAAGAAAAAATTGTATTGATAGCTTTTATTTTTTGTCGCCTTCATTTCCAAATATGTGCCTCTCTCCCCTATCCAGAGAGCAATCTCTTATAAAAAAGGATATGAAAAAGCCAGAGAAAAGAAGAAAGTGATTTCACATCACCTGAATCTGAAAGTATATGCAATGTTCCACACCCATCGTTCCTGTATTTTCTTGTCTCTTCTGGGCCCAGCTTGGTCATTAGAATTACACGGCATGTAGGGGTTTTGTTACTGCTGTTCTTCTTCCCATTTACATTGTGTTTTTTTTTTCCTGGATCTGCTTTGCTTTGAGTCTCTCTGTTCTTGATATTCATTGTTTCTTACAGCCCAGTAATAAGTCCATCACACTCATGCACAAGAATTTGTTTAACTGTTGGCCAATGCATGGGCATCTGCTGAAGAATCTGCTCTCAGCTAAGATCCCAGATCTGCCCTCTTACTGAGATGGCTCCTTGGTTTGGAGATCTTGAGCCCTCTTCCATGTACAAATCATGTCAGCATTTGAGCCACCTTGGATTTAAACAAGAGCATAGATTTACTTAACAAAGGAACGGGGAATATGAATCTAAAAAGAATACACTAGGATAAAGTTTGTGAAATATATTTGAAGTGTGATCATATGGAAGAGGGTTGAAACTGCTGAACTTGGAGCCATGGGTAGAAATTCTAGACAGGCTTGACATAAGAAAGAAACACTTCTTGCCAATTCTGTGCTGTCCCAAAGGGGATACACTACCTCCTCCTCCTCCTCTTTCCCACCCCTGGTAATCTTCAGGTAGAGGCTAGGAGACCAGCTTTTAGGGATATAATAAAGTAGGTTTCCATTCAGTTTGGGTTAAATGATTGACCTCTAGGATTCTGTGATTGTGTGAAAAGTATGTATAAAAGATTTCTGCCCAGTCCAGGCAGGATGGGACCTGTTTTTCTGAAATATCAGAAACAAATGAAAAGTTCCCTGTTGAATTTTCAGTCCTTGAGTGTCTGGCACACCAGAGAGTTAGTGTGGTCTAGTGGAATAATAGAAAAAGAATGGGACTTGAAACTGGGGAACCTGGAGTATTGAGATCTAGGTTCAAGGTCTAGCTTCTGGACAAGGCTCTTTTTTTTTTTTAACCTTTCTTAGCATCAGTTTCCTCATCTGTGAGATGGTCTGTCTCCCTGGGTTGCTGTGAGAAAAGCAAATACTATGTAAAATGAACTGCTATGTATTAATCATTTTACCAATGATTTTATTGTTCTTTTTAATGGGGCTTCTTAGTTCAAATGACAGACCACAAGATCAAATCTTTGAAATCTGCTTCTTTTAATCACTAACTTGCTAACTTCCTCTAGCCAAAGGAAAGAATGTAATCAGATTTTTTTAGGGGAGTAATCTCCAAAGTGGGACAGGTTGGTGGCATACTGGATGGAGTACCAGACTCCTGAGTCTTCCTGAGTTCAAAAATCTGGCCTAGGGGCAGCTAGGTGGTGCAGTGGATAGAGCACCGGCTCTGAAGTCAGGAGGACCTGAGTTCAAATCCGGCCTCAGACCAAACACTTGACATGTACTAGCTGTGTGACCTTGGGCAAGTCTCTTAATCCCAATTGCTTCACTAAAAAAAAAAATCTGGCCTCAGACACCTGACCCTGGGCAAGTCACTTAACCCTATTTGTATCAGTTTCCTCATGTGTATAGTGAGCTGGAGAAGGAAATGGCAAACCACTCCAGTATCTCTGCCAAGAAAACCCCAAATGGGGTCATGAAGTCAATGCAACTGAAATGACTGACCAATAAAGTATCCAAAGTGGGGTCCATGTATGGACCAGGAGTATGTGAGCATCCAATCAAAAGATGGGAAGATGGGCTGCCTCCTACTCTCCTCATGATAACCTATTTCCTGCTTATCTCTAACAGAACCCCACCTACCCTTATCCCTTTACATATCTGCCTCCATGCAAGATCCCCATTTCTTCCCATCCCAGAGGCATTGGTCTCTCAGGGTAATTATAATCCAAGTTCATGTGCTTTTTGGAAAATTTCCTTCTCCCTCTTTCCCCAAAGCTTACTCACTTCCTCCCCTCTAGATCACTTAGTGGCTGGGGCAGGGACCTGAGGGAGCCTCCATAGCTCAGCTCAGGGGGCAATGACCCTCTAAGTAAGAGATTCACCTGCTCCCTTTCTTTTTGGATGCAATGGAGTGAGTTGACAAGGTTGCACAGGCAAAAATGTACCGGAATCCATATCAAGATCCACGGTTATCTCTCCCCACAAACCCACCTACATTCTTACCTTAATAACAATAGCAGATATTTACATAGTGAATAAGGTAGGTAGGTGTGGTAGGTGCTATTCTTATCCCCCATTTTACTGATTGGAGACCTGAGGTTTAGGGAGGTTAAGTGACTTGCTCAGTTAGAGTCACAGCTATGAAGTGCCTGAGGCAGTATCTGGACTCAGGTCTTCCCTATTACTGTCAAAAGACACTACTATCTTAGTACCCAGATTGGCAACCTGTATGTTGTCTTCTATTCCTCGCTCTTCCTTCACCCCACATATCCAAACAGTTGCCAAATCTTATCATTTCTCTCTTTATAACATTTCTTCCATTTGTCCCCTTCTCTCTAGTCACACAGCCACCATCCTACTTCAGTTCCTCATCAGCTGCCTGGACCATTGCAAATTAAAAATAAATAAATAAATAAAAGAGCAGCTAGGTGTCACAGTGGATAAAATTTGGGGTCTGGAGTCAGGAAGATTCATCTTCCTGAGTTCAAATCTGGCCTCAGACACGTAATAGCTGTGTGACCTTGGCCAAGTCACTTAACCTTGTTTGCCTCAGTTTCCTTATTTGGCAAATGAGCTGGAGAAGCAAATGACTAACCACTCCGGCATCTTTGCCAAGAAAACCCTAAATGGAGTCACAAAGAGTCAGACAGGACTGGAAAATGACTGAATAACAAGATTAAGGGTGTAATTAGTCCTAATCGCAACAAATTAATATATGTACCCCCAATAAACCAATTAAATTTTATTGTTAATTGGTCTCCCTGCCTCAATTTCCTCCCCCGTCCAGTCCACACAACTGCCATAGTGATCTTACCAAACCTTGAGCCTGACCCTATCCCTCCCCTACTTAATCAACTCTAGTGGCTCCCTATCTCTCTCTTTATAAATTTCTATTCTTGTGTAAGTTTTGTAAGATATACAATTATTAGTATAGCAGTATGTGTATATAGTTTGTAAATGAGCAAAATAAACTCAAAGTGTTTACTCCATAGTGTTGGATGAACAAAATTTGGAGACCAGTCACATGTCCTCAGAAATAAAAGACAGCATTACAAAGAAAGTAGGAGAGGCAACCAAACCTTTTCCTGTCACCCTAGCTCGTTATCACTGGGGACATAGCAAACTTAGTCCAGGCTGAGAGCCCAAGGCTATTTTTAATTACCCTCCCCTGCCCTCCTCTCCTCCCACCTTGGGTCACACTCTTTGCTGGGTGGATGGGCTCTCCTTCTGTCTGGCTGCATTCAGATTTAGGATGCATGGGTGATATCCAGCTGGAATTACTGCAGTTTTTGCAAAGAGGGCTTTAAAGCTATGGAAAAGGGACCTGGGAGGGAGGGGAGCATCGTGCCTCACACCAGTTACTCTTGGGAGTTTGATTGCCCATGTGATCATGTGAACACACTCAAATCCACTTGCACATATCTCTGGTGCACATACCACTGGACAGTTAGCCTATCTTTTCCCCTACCCTGAGCCAGAAGTTACCCCAGGAGAGACGGCTCCTTCCGCTCTTAGTGCCAACAATAGAACTTGTACTAAACAAAGACTTCCCTATTCAATTTTTAAAAGCCTTTTTCTGTCTCTGTTTCTGGGGCTAGAGGTATAGGTAGGACTTGGTTTCTTTACAGGAAGTAAGGAAGGGCTGACATGAAGCCCAGACCAAACCCAATGGCCCCTTATATTGTTTTCCCTATTCCCATGGTACATAAAGCCCTCCTGGGCTGAGCATTTGGGTAGCAAGGTGTTTACTACTTGGGATGGACTGCCTGAACATCCTGCCAGGCAACAGTGGTGATAAAGGATGATGATAATAATAATAACCGCTAAAATTTGTACAAAATATACAACCTGAAGTAGCGGATTAAGTTATGGATTTGGCATCAAGAAAACTTGGGTTCAGATCCTCCCTAGGACACTAGATATTTAGCTATCAGTGGGCTGCTAGGTGGCACAGTGGCTAGAGTGCCCGGCCTGGAGTCAGGAAGACATATCTCCCTGAGTTCAAATCTGGCTTTAGACACTTACTAGCTGTGTGATCTTGTGCAAGTCATTTTACTCTGCCTCAGTTTCCTCATCTGTAAAATCAGCTGGAGAAGGAAATAGCAAAATACCCCATTATCTTTGCCAAGAAAACCCCAAATGGAGTCACGAAGAGTTGGACACAACTGAACAACAATATTTGGCTATGAGCAAGTCAGTTAATTTCCCCAGCCTCAGTTTCCTTATCAGAACCTACCTTAAAGGGTGAAATAAAGTAATATGTGTAAATGGCTTTGCAAGGTTTAACGTGACTGTAAAGGTCAGTTACTATGTCATGTTTTATAGCAACAAAACCGTGAAATAGCAAAGGTATATTATTCCCATTTTGCAGAGAAGGAAACAGTGATTTGCCCAAAATCACACAATAAGTGACAGAATTGGGGTTCGTGCTCACATCTTCTGATTCAAAGTCATCCTGGGCTCTGTACTCAGTACTGTACTGCCTCACTGTAACCCGTAGCTTGCTTAGACTTAGCCTTATCCTCTGAACCTGTCCTCAGAGAGGAGAAATATTATATTCCCCTTCCACTGAATAATTTTAAGACACTCATTTTGCTAACCCTCAAATTTTTCTCCAGTTAACTTTTCTCCCATTTCCCACCTACACACTTCTCACAGTTACCAAATCTAGAAGGTGACAATGCCTTGGAGATATTGCTCTCCTGGTGAATGTTTTGATCATCCAGACAAATTTGGAGATAGTCACACAATCACCCTTTTCTCACTAGGTGGGATGAACTTAGGGTGGCCCTCAGCGGCTAGATCCTCTCCTTCTGGGGCTGCTGCCCTGTAATCTCCTTCCCCTTATCCCACCAGCCTAAGGTGGATGGATGGAAAAGTGTAGCTGGTGCTCACTTCCCTCTGGCCCCACTGCCAGCATCCTCTTTCCTTCCCTCCTGACTGTCCCAAGCTGCTAACAGGTGATAAAAACCACCTGTGACATCAGACTTACCCCCTTGGGGTATCCAGACTAGGGAGATCTCTGTCACAGCTTTCCCTAACCCCTATTGGAAATCAGAGGAGAAAGTCCAGTGGGAATAGCCTTAACAATGACCTCTGACCTCTGGGATAATTGACTCTGCAGTACAATAAGGAATTAGTACCCTCTCTGTTGCTGCTTCAGCTTGGCTCAAGGCCCTGGGGACAGATGGCTTCCATGTAACCCAGTGTTCCTGTTGCTGGCCTTGACCTTGTTGTCTTCTTTGATTTGGAAGCAGAGCAAATTGATTTGGATGGAGTAGGGGGATGAGGGGCTTAAATAGAAACCTCTCTGTGGCCATAATTAATGGGACTGGGCTAATGGAAGAGCCAGAGCGTTCCTGTCCTTGTTGACCTCGAGGTTAATGTCAGGAGGTGAGCCCTCCTCCCTGCCCAGACAGAGCTGAATGCCGTCTAGGGGGTTAAGGTGACCTTATTTACTGACATAGTTTGCCTCTTCCTACGCTGGTTTTCTTCCACACTGGAGGAGGAAATGAAAACCAGAACTCAAGTGACAGGCTTGAACTGTGTAGGATGAATGTATGGCATTCCCTTTACCCCCCACCTCTAACCTTAAGGACTCTGGTTTTGGGGATGGAGGAAAAGTCTTCAGGGACCTGGATTACTGGCTCCAAAGGTTTCGTCTAGGCCTCCTGTTGCCTCACCCCCCTCCTCTCTCTTTGCCTCCTGGAGGCCCTGGGGAAGAGTGTGGGAGCAGGGGCAGGGAGCTGTGGGCTTGCTCCTGAAATAGCCAGAGACGGCCCTGTCTTTCCTGTAGAGAATGCCAGGAAAGCAGCTGGGCGCATCTGGCTGGAGCCTGTGCCTGTCCTGTCTGTCTTTCTGGGCCTCTCTGGCACATTCCACTTATCAGCCCTGAAACTCTGAGTCATTCGGGGAAGGAGGGAAGAAGCTGATCTCTCTCTCCTGGCCCTGCCTGTCTCAGGTGGTGTGCTGGCAGGGAGCTGGGCGGAGCTGGCTTTATCTGGCCATGAAAGGCAGCAAGAAAAGAAGAAATAAGATCTTCCTTTATGGGGATGACCCTCTAATTGACCCATTGTCAGTGGGACGGGCACTCTGAATTGTTTATTCTGCTGGTGGGAATGAGTTAACTCTGAATGAACTAGCTTTCTGTCACCCTGCCCTTCCCTTGTAACAAATGGAGTGTGTTCTGGCTAGAATTAAGTGCCCAATCTGTTGGGAAAACGGAGTTTTTCCATTGTGTGGTGCTTACTCAGCCTAGGGGGGATTGAAGCTGTGATGTTGGCTTCATTAACACAGTACTCTAGCTAACTGAATCAATCATTTCTGAAGTAGAGAAAAAGGAAGCATTCTCTATTAATGCATGGAGAAGTCAGGCTTTTAGCTCTTAAGGATCTGCAGGTTGAAGTAAAAGACAACTGTTGTCATTGGCCATCCACAGGGTCTTACCTGATTGACTAGATTCTGTAGGATAAGGGGAAAGAGGTGGCAGCAGGGCAGCAACCCTAGAAGGAGAGGCTATCTCTATAAGGAAAGTTAGTGTCTGGCCTCCTGTGAATTATCCCACGTTAGCTCTTGCTTCACCTAGGAAGGGAGAGTGACTATGTGATTGTCTCAACGTATGACTGTGACCAAGTGTTCATAATATTTTCCCTGTTTTCTGGATAGTTGGTCCCTGGAGAAACCAGTTTGGCCTGTTCCCCTAAGCCCTGCCCATCACTCCCTGCTGCTATTGAATCCTTCTTGGGAGTGGAGCTATCAGAAATAGCCCCCTAGAGCCCCACGTGAGGTGGTAGGATGGAATGGGATGGGTACCTCAGAGACCTATCGTTCTGATTTTGGGGGAGTGGTGGAGAGGAGGGGATGAGCTAGTCTAGTCTTGGAGAGGTAGTTCTTTCCTGCCTCTTTGCACATACATACCTATGATGTCATGCACCCCTCCCATCCCAAACTCCTTTCACTGGAGTGGACAGTTCGGTGATGGTGAGTGGAGTGCATGTACACCCTGGTGTCCACCCACCCAGCTCCAGGCACCTTGTAACTCCACCTTCCCCTTGAGACCGTGCGTCATTTCTCTGCCGCTCCCTGTGTACTCACTCCTCTCTCTACCTGTTCAGACAACACTGGGACACTGAACAGATAGCTCTGTGCCCTTTCTGGGTAAGCTTCCTGGATCTTCAGCTTGATTCCTACAGCTGATCCTGGTGGGAAGAGTGGGTGAAGGAGGTGGGGGACAGCCGTGTCTGTGGGTGAGGGCAGCCTGTCTAGGTTGTTGGGAAGGGTCCAGTAAAAAAACTCCTTTTAGCTTTCAGCAATAGGAGGAAGAGCTGGCATTGGATTGGGAAGGGAGGTGGGAGAGAAGAATTAACAGGCTAGAAGAGACTGGTGGATGCAGCTGAAATGGGGAAAGGGTTTAAAAGAAAATTGATGGTGATGGGAGCTAGAAAGAAGCCTAGGGAGTGGTGTGAGGGACCTTTCCTGGAGCTGTCTGACCCTTTTATCCCTTGCATGTATCAGCAGCAACTGCCATGGAGGTGATCAATCTGGTTGAGCAGCCCATCAAGGTGACAGAATGGCAGCAGACATACACCTACGACTCGGGCATCCACTCTGGGGCCAACACCTGTGTGCCATCAGTCAGCGGTAAAGGTATTGTCGAGGAGGATGAGGCCTGTGGCCGCCAATACACACTCAAGAAAACCACCACCTACTCCCAGGGGGCTCCCCAGAGCCAAGGTTAGTGCAGTCACATGACTCTCTGTGTTGGCACTAGAGAAGGAGCCAATCTGATGGGAGAGAAAAGCCCCATGCCCATACAAAATGTTCAGGGACAAACTGGGTGCAATGCCAAGGGGCCATAGAGTGGTAAGAGTGGGGTGGTGGGAAGACTTATTGGAATAGATGAGGGGAGATTGTTCTGCTTTGACTGGGCAAAGAGGAGTCCTAGGTGTGTGCAGGCTCATATTTCTGGGTGTATGCCAGGATCATTACTGGTCCATTGATTATTTAGCAGCCAACTATCTGTAAGCAACTTGGCCTTCATGGAAGGCCCAGACCAGGTCTTGGTTAAATTTGTATCTCTCGGGGGTGGAGCTAAGATGGCAGAGTAAAAACAGTGACTTGCTTGAGCTGTCCTCCACACCCCTCTAAATTTGTATCTCTCTCATCACCCAACACAGTGATCTACCCATAGAAGGCTTTTAAGAAATGACTGTTGTAGTTGTTTTCTCTGGATTGTGGATTATCTGTGTCTTTTGATTGTTAAAAGCTAGTAACGACTTTCAGTGTTCATGGATGGGTAAGGCTGCATGTATTTGTCTGAGCTGGTAATAGTAAAGGTGAGGTCTCTGAAAGGGCTCTGAGGGCACTAAGGACCTTAGCAATCAGGGCATCTATCTGTGGGCAGCCAGCCCTTATGTTTGGCATTGTCAGGTATTGCTTTGGTAGCTGAAAGCCTGGAATCACTGCAGGCAGGCAGGGAGGGAGCAGAGACTGTCTCCTCCTTCCTGTCTAATTAGAGGGTGGGGCTGTTCCAACTCCCTCTGCCAAGGGGCATTTGGGCAATTGCCAGGGTGGGGCTGCTCTGGGAAGCCTCTGGATCTACCACTCCCAGACTGGGGGAGGTGCTTATTGAGGGTTTGGGGGGGGGTAGGGAGACCCATTCGGCTAAGTCCTATTCTATATCTGGGGAAACTGCCTTAGACAGGAGACAGAAGGGCATACTCTTCTCAATTTCCAGAATGAGGAGAAAGTGCCAACTCCATTGCCAAGGCAAGGCAGCGGAGTTTCAGTATTCCATCTGTCTATCTGATGAATGGATCTCTGGGCTGAAAGGCAGGACTCTTGATTCCCAGCCCCTGCTCTTTCCCTGGCAGGATAGTGTTGGACATCATTGACCTCTTGGTTTCTGTGTCAGGTCTACCCATCATACAGTTGGGTATATGGTGGAATGTCATCTTTCCCATGTCTAATCCTGTCTTATCTCTTGAATCTGTTCCTTCCTTCGTACTTTACTGCCACCACCCTGGTATAGACCATTATTACCTCTCACCTGGCTGATTGCAATAGCTTACTAACTGGTCTTCCTGCCTCTGATATTTCCTATGCCCTGTTGTGGGATTAATCTAATTTATGCATAGCAGTTCTGATTATGTTACACTCTGTTCAAAACTTTCTTGGGCCCTTATTACTTACAGGATAGTCTTAAATCCTCAGCCTGACATTCAGGGCCTTCCACAATCTGGCTTTGGCCTTATCTCATTTACTCCCATCCAAGTTTTCTATGCTCTAGCCAAGCTGTACTGCTCACTAACATGTCCCACTAATGTTCCTTGCTCATAGGATTCCCTCTGCCTGGAATACTCACATTTTCGCTTTTTTTTTTTTTTAGAGACAATGGGGTTAAATGACTTGCCCAGGGTCACACAGCTAATAAATGTCTAAGGCTGGATTTGAACTTGGGTCTTCCTAACTCCAGGGCCAGTGCTCTATCTACTGCTCTACCTAGCTGTCTCTACATTTTCACTTTTTAAAATCCTACTTATGCTTCAAGGCCCTGCTCAAATGCTAGCCTTTTTATGAATTCTTGTCAGAAAAGATCTTTTCCAGGGCAGCTAGGTGGCGCAGTGGATAGAGTGCTGGCCCTGAAGTCAGGAGGACCTGAGTTCAAATCTGACCTCAAACCAAGCACTTGACACTTACTAGCTGTGTGACCCTGGGCAAGTTGCTTAACCCCAATTGCCTGAAACCAGAAAACAAACAAACAAACAGAAATGATCTTTTCCTCCTCTGAACCTTTGCCCAAGTTCCATTTTGAATTGAACTTATCTTATTTCCCCTACTAGGTTGTCAGCATTTTGAGGGCAGTGACCCTTGTTTTATGTCTCATTACCATAGTGCCTTATACATAATGTACTTAATAAATCTTTGTGGAGTTTCATGGGGAAATTATCATCTTATATTTCTATAGTGCCTATGTGGTAGGTAGATTAGTTTCTATTATGTAGGGAAAGGAAGCTAAGGCCTGATAAAGTTAAGCAACTTAACTATGATCTTTTGGCAAGTTACTCTCAGAGCTGGCATTAGAATTCATATCTCCTGACAAACCAGCCTTCTGGTCTTTCCATTAGAACACATAGCCACAGCAAGATAGGCAAGATGTCAAAGAAGGGGGCTGAGGGAAGTCCTAGAGAAATCTGGAGGTGGGGCCAGGGCAGTGGTTAGGGCCATTCCACATACGGCACCGTTCTCCACGTACATGGAACCCCACCTTTCAAACCTGCCTTTCCTTTGCTTCCAGGTGATCCTAGAATGCCAGATGGCAATGACAAGGGCCCAGAGGGTGAGGGCAGCCATGTACCCTGAGACGACCGAGGACCGTTCTGTCCTATTGACCACCCAGATTGAAGGACAGGCCACCAACGTGCAGCGATTAGCCGAGCCCTCACAGCTATTAAAAATCGGCCATCGTCCACCTCATCAACTACCAGGATGATGCTGAGCTGGCCACACGAGCCCTGCCTGAACTCACCAAGCTGCTCAATGATGAGGACCCGGTTGGTGGCAGGGGCTGGGGAGAAATGGGAAAACCTGATTATAAGGAATTTGCTGATAGTGCTGAGGGGTGGGGGTGGGGGTGAATCCTAAGAAATCAGCATCAAGGCCATTGGTTATAGGATTATTATGGGAGGGTCCAGCCTCCCTGCTTCCAGGGTAGGGCAGCCCCTCTGTGGTCTTTCAGCACCAATGCTAACCTTCTCCAATCTTTCCCTTCCACCCCACTATCCTGCAGGTGGTGGTGAGTAAGGCAGCCATGATTGTGAATCAGCTATCAAAGAAGGAGGCGTCCCGGCGGGCGCTGATGGGCTCACCCCAGCTGGTGGCCGCTGTCGTGCGCACCATGCAGAACACCAGTGATCTGGATACTGCCCGCTGCACCACCAGCATCCTGCACAATCTCTCTCACCATCGTGAGGGGCTGCTTGCCATCTTCAAGTCAGGGGGCATCCCTGCTTTGGTCCGCATGCTCAGGTATTAATTGGGCAGCGAGTATTTATCAAGTACCTAGATATAGAGAAGCACAAGGCGGGATAGGATCCCTGTCCCCAAGAAACTTACTGTCAAGTTGAAATGAGTCTTAGCACGTTTGAAGCGATGAAGGAGCAATAAATGATAGTAAAGGGGGTACAGTACAGAATGTTAAGTCTACAGTGCAAAAATGGGAGAGGACTGTGAGGAGTTGGAGTAGTCTGGGAAGGCTTCATGGAGGAGATGGGCCCTGATGATGGGGTGCCAAGAATCCTGTGTCTCCTGGCCCAGTGCTGTAGCTTAAGCTAATCCTTACCCTAGCTTCTCATTGCTATATTACCCCTAGCTGCCATCTTCCCTTTCCCAACTGGGAGCTCTTTGAACCTCATTTTCTGATGACATGGGGTATGAGGCTCTGGGTGCATTGAAGGGGGTGCATCTTTCATGCCTTCCCTAACCCCCCATGGCTCTATCTTCCCCTCACAGTTCTCCAGTGGAATCAGTCCTGTTCTATGCCATCACAACATTGCATAACCTGCTGCTGTATCAAGAGGGTGCCAAGATGGCTGTCCGCCTGGCTGATGGGCTACAGAAAATGGTGCCCCTCCTCAACAAGAACAACCCCAAATTCCTGGCCATCACCACTGACTGCCTGCAGCTACTTGCCTATGGCAACCAGGAGAGCAAGGTGAGGTCGTCATCTGGGTGCCTTGAGTCTCTCCCCTCTCCAGCTGCCACAGGGATTTTCCTGCAGCATTCATCTTGCCCACACTCAAATTCCAGTGGCTCCCTTCTACCCCATCAGGATCAAACATGAAATCCTCTGCTTGTTGTTTAAGGGCTCTACAGCTTGTCTTCTTTCTGCTTTCCCACTCTCTTCTCATGCTTTACTCTCCTCCACGTTCCTAGCTTCTTTGGCCTCCTTGCTGTTCCGTCAACGCTACGCTCTACCTTCCGGCATGGTGCCTTTCCACTGGCTCCCCCCGTGCCTGGAGTGCTCTCCTTCCTCATCACTATCTCCTTCCTCTCCTGGCTTTCTTCAAGATCCCATCTTCTGTAGGAAGCCTTTCTTACTCTGGTTCCCACCCTTGGCTGTTCCTTTGAGATCTGAGATTACTTTCCATCTGTTCTGGCTATCTTTGTATGTGAAGAAACGTAGATGCACAAATTGAGAGACATCTCCACTGCCAATGTCCACATGGACAATTTGTGCCCGACTTGTGGTAGAGCCTTCTAAGCTCCTATTGGTTTGATCAGCCACAGTCAGACACACTGTAACTTGACCCCGACATAAGTCATGTCATGTTGATCCTCTTTGAGGATGAAGGCTAACAACCAACTGCATCTTTGTATTTACATAGTTGCTTTTGTCTCCCCAACTAAATTATGAGCTTCTGGAGAACAGAAATTGTGTTTTTTTGCCTTTCTCTATATCCCCAGCACTTAGCACAATAGCTGGCATGTAGTAAGCACTTAATAAATGTTTGTTGACTATTCACTGACTGTTTGTCGAGAAGCCTCTTCTGCCGGCTGCCCTCTCTGCCCTGCTGAAGCCTCCGCCTCTGGCCCGTCCAGTTTCTAGTTGAAACCACATAGATCCATGGTCCATGTTAACATCCTCCTGCCAACACTGCCTATGCTCAGCCTCCCTCTCTCACTTTGCTTCCTCTACAGCTCATCATCCTGGCCAATGGGGGCCCCCAGGCCCTGGTGCAGATTATGCGTAACTATAGTTACGAGAAGCTGCTCTGGACCACAAGCCGCGTGCTCAAGGTGCTGTCTGTGTGCCCCAGCAACAAGCCTGCCATCGTGGAGGCTGGTGAGGCACTCATTTAGCAGAGACCTTTGAATGAGACTTGGGGGATGAGCCAGTGGGTAGGTGGGGCTCTGCATGCATCACTGGCTATGTCAATCCCTCATAATGCTATTTCTTCTCCATATCTAGGTGGTATGCAGGCCCTGGGCAAACACTTGACAAGCAACAGCCCTCGCCTTGTGCAAAACTGTCTGTGGACCCTGCGTAACCTCTCAGATGTAGCCACTAAGCAGGTAAGAGCCTGGGGACTCATCCCTCCTGAGCCCTTCATGTCCTCCCATTCCTCTCCTGTTGGTGGCCTCCTTAACCCCACCCCCTCCACATCCACTCCCCAGGGATCTAATACCCCTTCCTTTATGTGGTATGACTGAAGCAGCCAGGAATGCCAGATATTCTGAAATCCTCTCCTACTTGGAAGCTGATGCCTGAAATCCATCTTCAGAGCTTCTTCACTTTGATTTACAGCTTTAATCCTTGGAAGGGATCATTTACATATTAATGTGTAGGAAGGACTCAAGATTCGGTTTTGTTAGGAAAAATTTGTGGAATAGAGACTTTGAAGGTACTAGGGATTTGAGATGAAAGAGGATAGTGGGAAATGAGGAAGCGGTGGGACAGTTTACTTCAAAATATTGCATAGTATTAGCCCAATTTTCCACATCTCCCCCCATAATGCCAATGTCTTACCTAGTCCGCTGTCCTTAAGGGCTGCATGCCCTACCCCACTCTGTTCAGGTGACAAGGACAGAGTTGGAATGGCAGACCAGTGGAGAGAAGTATGCCAGACACTGGCTCAGTCTGGAGGATTAGTTAGGACTTCAGAGTCTGTGTTGCTGTTGGGGGTGGGGGGGAAGGGAGAGGTGGTGGGACCTGGTAGGTCAGCTCAGCTGAAGCATGGTATAAGGTCAAGAACACTGGAAAGTTGGAAGGAGGGAGGATTTCAGAAGGAGTACCTTGTTCAATCAATTGATAAGCATTTACTATGGGCTAGACACTGTACTAAACACTGGGCATATGCAGAAAAGGCAGAAACAGTCCTTGTCCTCAAGGAGCTCGCGTTCTCTTCTCTTCCCCAGGAGGGCCTGGACAGCGTGTTGAAGGTCCTGGTCAACCAGCTGAGTGTGGACGATGTGAACGTGCTGACCTGTGCCACGGGCACCCTTTCCAACCTGACCTGCAACAACAGCAAGAACAAGACGCTAGTGACGCAGAACAGTGGCGTGGAGGCGCTGATCCATGCCATCCTGCGTGCCGGCGACAAAGACGACATCACCGAGCCTGCTGTCTGTGCGCTGCGGCATCTCACCAGCCGCCACCCGGAGGCTGAGATGGCCCAGAATTCTGTGCGCCTGAACTATGGCATCCCTGCCATCGTCAAGCTGCTGAACCAGCCCAGCCAGTGGCCTCTGGTTAAGGTATTGCCTTCTAGACGGGCTGAGGGAGGGAGCTGGCAGAGCAGCCCGATCGGCAGAATCTTCTGAGTGCAATACGGTCACAACTGAAGCCAGTTAGACTAGAGCAAGTCTCACTTTTCGATGGCCAGAGTTAAGAGAGAGGATGACAAAGAATAACACCTTTCCTGAAGACTTCTTCATGCAGCAAATATTTATTGAGCACCTACTAGATGCAAGGCACTGTATTAAGATCTATGGGGATATCAAGTTGAAGAAGGTAAAACTTTCAGCCTAAGACTATCCATTTTCACATCATGAACTGCCTAATAGATACCTACAGTTGGATGTCCCATAAGCATCTCAAACTCAATATGTTCTAAGTAGAACTCATTTTCTTTCTCCCAAAACATCGCTCCTTTCATAACTTCTCTATTTCCAATGAAGGCACCACCATCTTTTTGGTGCCCAACTTCCCAATCCCAGAGTCACCTTCCATTCTTCCTTCCCCCAAATTGTTCACATCCAATATGTGGCCAAGTCTTGTCCATTCTTCCTCCATAATGTGTCGTGAATCCTTCCCCTTTTGTCCACTCACATGGCCACCACCCTAATTCAGACCCTCATCACTCTTTGCCTACACGATTGTCGTTTCCTAACTGGCCCCCTTGTATCCAATACCTCCCCTCTCCAGTCCATCACTCACATGGTTCCTGAAGTAATAGTCTTAAAGTGTAGGCCTGACCCCATTACTCCTGTGCTCAAGAAGCTCTAGTGGTACCTTTTGCCTCTAGGATAAAAATACAATCTTCTTTATTTGGTTTTTAATACCCTTCCCAATATGACTCCATCTTACTTTCCGGGGTTCTTGCTCATCAACTCTCCTTCATGCATTCTGCCTTTCAGCCAAACTGGCCACTAAGATCCTTGAGGGCAGGGGGCTGTTTCATTTTTTCTTGCATCTCCTTGTGCCTAGCACAATGCCCTGCATGGATCAGGCTTTCAATAAATATTTATTGAATTGAATAGCAGAAGGGATAAGACAAATACACAAATATAAGCACAATATGTTATGGTGAGGTATACAAGAGGAGCCCAAAGTTCTATGAGGTACACGCCTTAGCTTGAGAAGGATGTCTTTAGTTGACGTGAGGTGACCAGAATGAGAGAAGGTCTAAAGGGCCGTGATGCTGGGAAGTGGGGTTTGGGGTGATGGTGGCAGGACCTTTCAGAGCAGCTCAATTGATACATGGTATAAGATCAAAGCACTGATCCATGCATATGTACATCCTTGCCTTTTACCCATATGGCCACTTCCCTAGTTCAGGCCCTCATCACCTGTCACCTGGATTTATGGAATAGCTTCCCAGAATCCAATCCTCTCCAATCGCTTCTCCACTTAGCTGCCAAAATGATATTCCTAAAGCAGTAGGTTGATTATATTAGTCTCTTGCTCTCAAAGCTCTGGGGGTCCCCTCATGCCTCTGGGGATCAAATATAAAACTTCTGTTTGGCATTTAAAGCCTTTCACAGTCTGGCTCCTGTTTCTCTTTCCTGGCTGTTTACACATTATTCTGCACCCCATGCTCTGTTCTTGCCAAACTGGAATGCTCTCCCTCCTCACTTCTACCTCAAGGAGCCCCTCCTTCCCTTTGAGGCTCAAGTCAAGTGCCACCTCCTACAAGAAGCCTTCCTTGATCCCCTAAGTCAACATTCTCCCAGTCCAAGTCCTACACCTTTTGATCTTCATTTTGCATATACTTTGTATTTACTGCTCTTTGTACCAGCTGTTGCCTGTCAATAGAGTGTAAGCTCCTTGAGGGCAAGGGGTGTTTTCAATTTTGTCTTCGTATCCCTTGTGCCTAACCCATACTGAGTGCAGCATATATTCTTTTTTTTTTTAACATTTCATTTTCACCCCAATTACATGTAAATATAATTTTTAACATTTGTGGGTTTTTTTTTAAAGTTTTGAGTTCCAAATTCTATCCTTCCCTCCCTCCCCTTCTCCCTTCCCTGAGACAGTAAGCAATCTGATAGAGGTTATACAGCTGCATACATTCCTATTGAATTGGATTGAATTACAAGCATGCCCAGGCCTCCTCTGTTCTTAAAAACCCATCAGTTGACCCTTCCATCCCTTTGAACCCTCATCCTGTATATCCTCTCCCTCTCACAGCCAGACTCTTAGTAAAGGTTGTCTGTACTGCTCGCCTCCATTGCCTCACCTCTAACTCACTTCTCAATCCCTTACAACCCCATGGACCTTCAACCCCAAGACTTGGCAGAAACTTCTGTCTCCAAAGTTACCTGTCATCTCTTAACTGCTAAATACACTCCAGTGTTCTCAGTCTGAAATTTATTTGACCTCTCTGCAATTTTTGACACTATCAACCATCCCCTCCACTGCCCTGTGACCTCCCCAAGACGTGTTCTTTCCCTCTCAGAATTACTTTGTATGTGCTTGTCTTTACTTATTTGGGAATACGGTATATTCTATAGAAGAATGCAAATGCCTTAAAGGCAGAGACTTTTATTTTTTTTTTTATTTTATTTTTTATTCCAGCACCATGCAAGGGCATATAGTATGTATTTAATGTTTGTTGAATTGAATTGACTGTGATTGATCAGGAAGAGGAGAGAAGGAAATCTATTGATGAGGCTATTTGATTCACTGCAAATCTTTTATCATGTTCCTGTGTTAAAGTTAAGGGATTTGATGCTGTGGTGCTGGGAAGCTGATCAATTCTCTGGGTGTTCAGAAAGTGCTTGTATTCACTGTCCTTTCCCCTTTCCCCTTTTTTATCAGGCAACTATTGGATTAATCAGGAACCTGGCCTTGTGTCCTGCCAACCATGCTCCCCTGCAAGAGGCGGCGGTCATTCCCCGCCTTGTCCAGTTGTTGGTCAAGGCCCATCAGGACGCCCAACGCCATGTGGCTGCAGGCACACAGCAGCCCTACACGGTGAGTATACTTGGATGGTACCCCCTTTGCCCTACTTTTTCCCCTTCCCCAAGCTCTGCTACTCATCAAGGAGAGGCCTGTAAAGGGCCAGACAACAGAGAAGGGATTTGGTGCCACCCCATCGTCAGGGAGGGGTGCCTGCTCCTTGGTTTGGCTCTGGACTGTGAATGTAGTACCTGCTGTTTGCTGGAACTCTGAGGACTGCTCTGTTGTCTCCCTCTCATAATGCCAGTATATGTTTGCAGGATGGTGTAAAGATGGAGGAAATTGTAGAAGGCTGTACTGGTGCCCTGCACATCCTTGCCCGGGATCCCATGAACCGTATGGAGATCTTCCGGTTGAACACCATCCCTCTGTTTGTACAGGTGAGTTCAGGGTGGGTGGGCAGCAGGATAGGCCCAGACACGCTATCTTTTTCTACTCTTTACCCAACTGAAGGGAAAGTCTTATGTTGTGCTGATGGGAAATATGGAGAATGGGAGAAGTCCAGTTTCCTTAGTTTCTGATCTCAGAAGCTCCCTGTCAAGGTACCTTTCTTAACTACCTGCTTCATGTCTAGAACCACAGGCTTCTCTGCACTCAGGCAGAGATGTCTGTGCCTTGGCATTCTTATTCCTTCAGAAATGCCCCGTCCCAGTGTGGCTTTCACTGTGAAAATAGGAAGGAAGGTGATAATGTTGAGGAGCCCTTTGGAAAGCAGGAAGGCGGAGAGGTAGTAGGGGGTGGGGGTGGGGCCAGCAGCCCTTTGCCCATGTCACATTCTGACCTATGTCCTGTCCTTATCCTCCCCAGCTCCTGTACTCATCAGTGGAGAACATTCAGCGGGTGGCAGCTGGAGTGCTGTGTGAGCTGGCCCAGGACAAAGAGGCTGCCGACTCCATCGATGCCGAGGGGGCCTCGGCCCCGCTCATGGAGCTCTTGCACTGCCGCAATGAAGGCACTGGTGAGGAAGCGGCTGAGGGAGGGGAGAGGAGGGCTTGAAACCCCGCAGAGCTCCCATGGCCATGATGGCAAGGAGGCTGGCTTTGTCCTGACTTTGTCCTCCCCCTCTCTTCTAACTCCCTGTGTTCCTGCCTCCCTACCACCAGCGACCTATGCCGCTGCCGTTCTATTCCGTATCTCTGAGGACAAGAACCCGGATTATCGCAAACGTGTTTCTGTAGAGCTCACAAATTCACTCTTCAAACATGATCCGGCTGCCTGGGAGGCTGTGAGTATCGTGGGCCTCAGCCCAGTCATCCTCTTCCCTCTTCCCCAGGATCATCAACCCACCCAGTTCCTTTACATTTTCTGCCTCCCTCATCTTTGTAATGGGGACCACCAGAACATAAGTAGGGTGACTATTTAAGCTTGGGGTTTGAACTTGGGAAGTGAATTTGTGGTGAGAAGAGGGCCATGAACTTATTGCTACATTTCCCCACCTTCCTCCAAGGAGACTTCACCCGTCTACCTGTTCAGTATTTCTAGAGGCAGCTGTTTCTGCCATTTGTCGTCTTCTCCCTCCCTCTACCAACCCCACATCTTAAGTTTCCTTCTTCTCTAGGCCCAGAGCATGATCCCCATTAACGAACCTTACCAAGAGGGTGAGTATATGGCAGAGAATAGCCCAAGAATGTTTCCATGTATGTGTGTCCTGTACTGTCTGTGTCCTATCTCCAAAGCTAGCTGATAAATGACTATAAAAATCCCTGGGGCCCCTGATATCTCAAGTAGTAACT
>NW_027555958.1:302652208-302718429 GCF_003287225.1 Phascolarctos cinereus | reverse complement strand
CATTTGGAACTCCAAATCTTGTGGAAGTAAATGTTGAAAATGAAAATGAATTTGTATTAAACAGTAATTCTCGTAGAGTTTATTGTCTTTGTATTTACTCTTCTTTCATTTCCTTTCAGTGAATACGTTAGGTGGTCTCATAGGACAAATACGGCTTCCTTTCTTGTCTCCTAATACACTCTGCTCATTTGCAGAAACTTCCTTGTCCTTGTAAATTTGTGCAATAGAGATGATGACGATGGTGGGGGGGATAATGCAGGTGATACTAATCCATCATTCATAAATAATCCAAAGAATGGAGTTCTTTGGCCACTAAGAGTAATTGATTTGTGTTGATCTTTCTACATCTTTGGGACTAATGTTAGGGAAATGACAGTTGCATGATATTTAAGTCCTGGCTCTGTCACTTCTTTTCTTTGTGATATTTGGCAGTATAGTTTACCTTTCTGGTCCTCCCTTTTCCTCATTTGTAAAATTAAGTGGCTGGACTAGAGGACCTCTATGGTTTTTTCCAGGTCTAAAGTTATGCACCCATAATTAAGGTCTCGTGTACCAGGGTCTCTGATAAGTACTGAGGATACAAAGAAAGGCAATAGCTCCAGAGTTAGAGGGGTTTACAATCTAGTGATGAAGATAATATGTAAATAATTTGCTGCACGTATGTGTGTATAGCTTTGTATACTCATGTGTATATCCATATACACGTGTGTATATATTATATTATATGTCAATACCTACATACATACATATACATAAATATCTCCATACCTATATACATGACAGAGAGAACAGACACAGACACAGAGAGTCTGAGATATTCAGTGCGCAGAAAGAGATAGAGAGACATAGAGGGAGAGAAAAGAGAGAGAGAGATATGAAGGGAGAGAGACACACAGAGAGACAGAGGTCGGCTGAGATAGAGAGATTGACAGAGCGAAGAGAGAGAACAACAGGGAGGGTGATCGTATATTCTTATGTGAACAATTATGAATAGAAGAATCCCATTAATGGAAGTATTAGAAACAGAGACTGGGCACGCATGTGCCAAGAAAGTTGTATCATGAAGCTGTCCACTTAGGAGCAAGGTTATCCTAGATGATTTTTATCATCGTGTCCAAGTTCACATTCCACGATTCTTTCATTCTGTGGCTAGAAGATACTCGACTTTGAAGCACCCTGGCCTAGACTTCAATTGTAGCAGTGAAGGGGATGAAGTGACAAAGGAGGATCAATAGTCCCCAGAAGGGTGTTTTTGCTGAAATAGCACCTTCTTTGCTGGGTTTCAACCTCCTATTCTTTCTACCAGAGTCCATAGTGAGATTCGTGACCTTTCCTCTAAGTCTAATGCCTTTAAACCAACAGAATAGGCACACCTTGGGCGGGCATATTTTGGTGCAACTTGCTGTAATGCAGGTTTAGCTAAGCCCCTTTTCCCAGAGGAAGAAAAGGTGACATAGAGCCAGAATAACTAGAAATATGGATGAGTCCATGAGTGCAGCACGTGAAATGAAAAGGATTCTAGTAAGCCTTCCAGTTGTCCTTCTCTAGACTACTCATAAAGAGCCAGTGTGGGGCAACAGTTAGAGGACTGGCTTTGGAGTTTGGAGGACTTGTGCAACTTTACTGTCCCTTTGGCCCTGGTGAAGACATTTAAGTCCTCCCTGCTTTGTTTGCAAAGCAGGTACCAATCTGCCTTGGTAGAGGAAGAGGGAGTTCTGCAAAAGGAATTCCTAAAGTAATAAATAAATGCTCATTAATTGGGGAATCCTAACCAAATAGTGGTACATGAATATCATGAAATATTACCTGTATCTAAGGTCACTTCTCTGTTAAAGTGATTAAATTATCACATAATGGACTTGCTTTGAATCGTGATGATAGATGCTTTCATGATAATGGTGAACATCTTTGAAGATGGATGTTCTAACTCTTGAGGAAAGGTTGGCTTGGATGAGTTCAAATGGAGGAACCAAAAAGTCATTTGTTCTAATAAGACTCATACTAAGTGTTACTCTAGTGTGTCTAGTATGAGCAACTTCTTCTTTTAGACAAAGAACATGGCATAAGCAATAACAAGGATGGATTCAGCCGTTTGACCTATGCTCAGCTAGTAAGGTTATATACAAAAAGCTCCAAAGTGGGAAGACTTTTCAGAATCTGGGCACCTTTCTACTGCAACTTAACACAAACTTCCACAACCACCACCATGGTGAGCTCTTACTTCTCTGCTCCCATCTGCTGCCAACCAACATGCTGCAGAATGGTTTGCTGAAAAACAACTTGTTATAGGCCCACCTGTTATGTGCCTAGCTGTTTCCAACCTTGCTGTCATCCATCCTGCTGTGGGTCCAGCTGTTGTACACCTTGCTGCCAGCCAACATGCTGCAGAACAACTTGTTGTAAGCGAACCTACTGTGTGTCTAGCTGCTGCCAACCCACCAGCTGTGGTTCCAATTGTTGCCAGCCTTCTTGCTGCCAGCCCACCTCCTGATGAACAACCTGTTGCCATCCTATCTACTGTGTGTCAAACTGCTGCCATCGCACTTGCTGGAGAACCACCTGCTGCCACCCAACTGCTTGTTTCTCTAGCTGCTGCCAACCTTCCTGCTATTGACTGACTTGCTGTCCAACAACCTGCCATGTTTCTAATTCCTGCTTACCATCTTCTCACCTGGAACATTGTTTTCTACCTACCTGCTTTCCTACAATCATTCTTTTCATAGTTTTGGTATCTATTTGTTGGATTAATATTACCACCTACAACTTAATTTTTAGGTCATCATCTTTTGTCTAGTTTGCAGGAAAGCAATCAACTTTATATTACCTACTGCTGCAGAGTATTGTTGCCCTTATATTGCTGTTGCTAGCCAAATCAGTCTTTCTACGACTCTCTTTGTGCTGGATTCCTTTGCCAGTCCATACCTTGCCCTCTCCTATCCCAAATACTCTCTGCTTGGCCACTTCTTCTGTCTATTGATGGAGGGAAGCACAAAGGACCAGTTCCAACCCTTTCATATACTTATGCAGTAAACATATTCTCATACTTAAGTTCTGCTAATGGGATCTTAAATGGCCAAACTCTTGAAGCTTCCATGTTTACAACTGTCAAACTTTTCTTGCTTCTAATATTATCTTCAATTTGTTTATTCTTGTTACATTGTGTTTCCTCCTCTTATTCTTCAATGTTCTCATGATCGTCAGGGTTTTTGTATTTGTTTCATAATAAACTTCATTCATTTGCCTAATTAAGCTTATTGCTGATTTGTGCCATATCTGAGGTGATGATGCTGATGCTGATGCTAATATACTGTCAGCAGATCTTCTACACATTTGTACTGATTTCTCAGTAATAGTAATGGATTCAGGTTCATTTGAGGGAGGCATGCTGATACAAAAGAATGAATGCTGATTTTGGAGTCAGAGGACCTGGGTTTGAATCCTCCCTACAAGATCCCTTCCAGTCCTAAATCTGTGATCTTATGATCTATATCTTTGTGTCCAGTAGGAGGTATTTGCAAACCATTTAGCAAACCAGCTAAATGCATTATGCTCTTGGCTTATATTTATACGATTAACACCAGAAATGTTGCAAAAACTTGATGTCTACTTACCTATTTGAGATAAATAAGGATATATTTCTCTACCTCAGCTTACCTCAAATTCTCTCTGCACTACTAAGAAAAAGGCATTGTTTTCTTTTAGATCTTTAGTGCAGCCACACTGCCATAATACCATCTAGGCAAACAGGCTAAACCAGGTTGAGGGTAACTGATAGGCGTTAAACCTGTCATTGAGTTAGGGGGATATCTACTCTAAGCCTGTGTTGACTTCTCCTGGAGGAATGGGCAGATGAGAATAATTTGTTCCAAGGGCCATGAAGGTGGCTAAAGCAGGTTCTGCAAAATGCTTAAAGTTTGATCAGGCATCAAAAATGCCAAGGACATCCACCACATCCTAGGCCAGTGCCAGTCATCGTGACATTTGTCCTGACACTGGAATTTGGTGTCTCTGTAAGAGAGAAGGAGGCTGATGACTCTGCATAGCTCTGCCTCACCTAAATCCAATTACTGTGCAAGTCAAGACATAACCCATCATCCACTATTTTACTCTCACTTTATGATGTCACTGGTCCTCTTCAAAAACAAAGGACAAACAACAACACCCTGGGAAACACTAAAGAAGCTTACAGAAAGGCAATGAATGGGCTGCCTTAGAAATAGGACTAAGCAACATACCTGTTTCATTCATTGGTATCACCACATGAAGACTCAATAAGAGCCCCAACAGAATTAACTTTTATATCTTGTTGTTTTTGGATTCTGAAAATGAGGAAACAAGACAGTTCAGAAAATTTGGATGGGGTTTAAGAGAAGGATAAACATGAGGGTTTTCTTTTTTCTTGGGGCAATACTGCCCATGACCTGTTCCAACATAGAAAATAGATGATGAGTTCTTTATACAACTCACTAAGTTGGTTAAAGAATGATTTTTGTTTCAATGGGTCACTCCAAGTATTTTGCCACCAGCTTAAATGTTATTTTTGCCTTTTTATAACAATAATTTTGTCTTTCAGGAGGTATAGGGGTGTGGTTGTGGAGCTAAGCAATTTAGATGAATAATGAGAAAGTGCTTGGTAAAGTAGTAGGAACTTAGGAAGCTAGCGGCAATGACAACTTTGATTTTTAAAATAAATAAGGAAAAGACAGCAAAGTATAATTTAATTCGTAGGTTAGAATTGGATAATTTTAGTCCATCTTCTCAAGTTAAATTTGTTAGTATGATTCTGCAATATTTTGGTTCCTTATAGACAACATTTTGTTAGTTTGTATTTTTAAATCTATTTATTAACCTCTCCTTTTTTTTGTAAGGTAGTTCAATGCAACTCAGGTATGTTCAACATTATAACAACTGAATTTAACCAACTCACTACCTGCTTTGCTAAATTTTTCATTTTTCCTTGAAGCAAATAAAATAATTTTAGTTAACCTGTAAACATGTATTAAGGTACTATGCTTAATGCTGTGGATTAAAAAAAAAAGGCAGCATGTCTCTACTTTCAAGGGGCTCACAATCTAATGCATGAGACAGTATCAAAACTTCTAGGTACAGATCTGCTATGTACAGAACAAATTAGAGATAATCAACAGAGGAAAGAAACCAGAGCTAAGGGGGCTTGGGAAAGGCTTCCTATCTAATCTTAACACGTACATATTCTTATGGGGCATGAAACAAAGGAATTATAATTTATACTATCAACTCCACAAGTGGTGCAAAAACTTGACTTCTCTTGCTTACTTGTTTAAAGCATATTGCCTTGGGATTTATCCATTTCTTGGCCCAGTATTAATCAATTTATTTTTTCCTTCACTGTATTTAAAAAAATTCATTTAAAAAATCAAATAAGTCATTTTGACTATAATAAATACCCAAATTAACTACAAAGGACCCATGAGGGGAGGTACTATCTGAATCTAGAGAAAGAACTGATAAATAGGAGTATGCATAGAATGATTATACACATGTATACATACATGTATGTGTGTGTGTATATATATGTACACATATATACACACACATACATATATTTATATATGAACACAAACATTTGTGTCTGGTAGCCATCTCTGGGGGGGGTGAGGTAGGAAGGAAGAAAAAAAGGAAAAAAGGGAACATCACATAATAACTTTATTATATATTTAAAAGGAATGGAGAGTTGTACATGATAGACTTGCAATTTTATGTGCAATCATCTTTTTTTCTTTTTTAAAAAAATTTATTAATTTATATTGATTTATCAACAATCACTTCCATATGCTTTTGAGTTGAAAATTTTTCTCCCCCTTCCTCCCCCCTACCTTCCCCAAAACGGTGCACAATTTGATATAGGCTTTACATTTACATACCCATTAAATATATTTTCACATTAGTGAAGTTGTAAGTAAAAATTAAAACCAATAGGAGGAACCATCAGAAAGAAATCTTCTTTTTTTCTATTCTACTATGTTATGGAAATGTATTTTTTCTAATTTTTTAAGTTCAGAATATGATAAACAAATTTTTGAAAAAATTTTGAATTACAATTTCTCTCCCACTCTCTAGCCCCTGCCCTGATCACTGAGAAGGCATGCAATATGACACAAATTACATTTGTGAAATCTTGCAAAATGTATTTCCATATCAGCTATGTCACAAAAAAAGCAAGAAAAATAAAGTGAGAAAATTATACTTCAATTTGCACTCAGAGTCCATCAGTTGTTTTTCTGGAGGTGGATAACAATTTTCCTCATAAATCCTTTGTAATTGTTTGAATCATAGTATTGATCAAAGTAGATAAGTATGTCACAGTTACAGTCCTTATAATATTGCTTTTATTGGGTACAATGATCTCCTGGTTCTGTTTTTTTCACTGAAGAATTTTACTTATTTTTGCTAGGTAGGTTATTCTTGGTTTTAATACTAATTCCCTTGCCTTTTGGAATATTATATTCCAAGCCCTCCATTTCTTTGACATGGAAATATCTAAAGCTTATGTGATCCTGATTGTGTCTCCATGGTGTCTGACTAGTTTCCTTCTTGCTGTTTACAAAACTTTCTCCTTGACATAAAAGCTCAGGAATTTGGTTATGCTATTCCTAGGAGTTTTCATTTTGAGATCTCTTTTAGGATTTATTCAGCGTATCCTTTCAATTTCTAGTTTACTCTCTGGATCTGAAATATTGGGGCAGTGGATAGAACACTGGACCAGGAGTAAGGAAGACTCATCTTTATGAGTTCAAATCCAGTCTCAGACACTTATTAACTGTGTGAGCCTGGGAAAATGACTTAATTCTGTTTGCTCAGTTTTCTCATCTATAAAATGAACAAGAGAATTAAATAGCAAACCATTGCAGTATCTTTGCTGAGAGAAATATAAACGGGGTCATGAAAAGTTAGACAATACTGAAACAACTTAACAACAAAATCAATGGAATTCCTGACCCTGTAAAAAATGCTCTTTCAAGGTTTTTTCATTACATTCATAGCTAAGATCCAGGAGAGAAGTTATAGGCTACTGAGTCCAAGTTTCTCTACTTTAGAGCTGAGGAAACTCAGCCACAGAGATGTTAAACAATTTGCCAAGGGTCTTCTAGCTAGTAAATGTATGAAGTAGGATTTAAACCCTGGTTTTCCTGACTCCAAGGCTGATCAACTTCTTTCATGTGTTTGTGACTCAACATTTTCTTTTCAAGGGTGTAAGTTGCATTTTTCCTGTCTATGATCAGGAGCTTAGATGACTGGATGAGGGTGGCTTATCAATAGCCTCTAGGAAGTAGGAGTCTATTACTTTCTGAAAAAAAATGAGGAGATTAGAAAAATTAAACTATAGCTAATTGCCCAACAAGCTGTCATATCCGCTATTGATCTCAAAGGGGTAGAGAGATCAACACAAATCTATTACTCTTAGTAGAAAATGAACTCAAGCGCATGGATGGATTAATAGTACCATTGCCATGACCACCATATCATGGCAACCACCACTGCCACCACCACCGTCATAATTACTTGTACTTCACAGATTGGCAAGGACAAAGGAGATTATGCAAATGAAAACAGTTTATTAGGTGACAAGCAAAAAAATCTATGCTGGTCCTATGAGTACCTTTAGGATTGAAATCCTTTGTCATCTACTTACTAGCTGTGTGATGTTGAACTTGTCACTTGGCTTCCCTAAACATCAATTGCCTTCTCTGTAACATGGAGATAGTAGAAACAATCATGTATGTTTCATTATCTCTTCTCCAGAACATTCAATAGTTTTTCTAATACCCAGTATACACATTTTTCCCTCTTGAAGTTTTTACTTCATTTATGCATTTATGTTGCTTCTCCAGTTTGAAACCCCATCATCTCTCCACACTTCCTCTCCTTCCTTTAGCCCTAATCTGTCCAAAGTTCTTGGGTTAACTCTTATTGTTATTTTCTCTCTTCTTTATTTAGTCCTTCCCTTTCTTTTTTTCAAATAAAAGTAGACTAGGTAATCTTTCTTGTGCCTTCCTCTTGATTCCATGTACATCATCTATTTCAGTGATAGTAGTTTATGATATCCATAATAAGAAGTGTTTTCCTTTCACTCCTTTTCTTACTCTTTGTCTCTTCTAAGATCCACTGTGTTTAATTTCCAGGAATGGCAATTCCAGAAGTGTTTTTGATGCTTGTTTGAGGTTCCAATCCTATTGTTTCTCTCTCTCTTTCTCTCTCTCTCTCTCTCTCTCTCTCTCTCTCTCTCTCTCTCTCTCTCTCTCTCTCTCTCTTTCTCTCTCTCCCCATATCAACATTCATTTTGGTATTATGCTACCTTCCCTCTGTACTTATGAATTCCATTCTATTCTCTGAGTTATGCCTTTCTGGATTCTCTCCAAGTTGAAGTTACCTAGGTAATTTCTTCTACTCTTGTGGGAGTTAGAAAATGTCATGACCCATTTTGTAGAAGTTGATTTCCTATGCCCATCAAATGGGGAATGGCTGAACAAGTTGTGGCATATGAATGTAATGGAATACTATTGTGCTGTAAGAAATGATGAGCAGGCAGACTTTCAGAAAAACCTGGAAAGACATGTATGGTCTGATGTTGAGTGAACTGAGCAGAACCAGGAGAATGTTGTACACAGTAACAGCCATGTTCTGTGATGACTAATATTGATAGACTTAGCCCTTCTCAGCAATGCAAGGATCTAAGGCATCTCCAAAGGCCTCATGATGGAAAAGGCTATCCACATCTAAAGAAAGAACTATGGAGTTTGAATGCAGATCGAAGCATATTATTTGCTATTTTTTCCTTCTGTTGTGTTTCATTTCCTCTTTCTGGTGGTTCCTCCTATTGGTTCTAATTACTACTTACAACATCACTAACATGAAAATATGTTTAATATGAATGCATATGTACAGCCTATATCAGATCGCATGCTGTCTTGGGGAGGGAGATGGAGAGGAAGGAAGAGAAGAAAAAAGTTGATTTCTTGAAGTTCCCAACCTAACCCCACCTCCTCTCCAGGATATAATTGGAGGGGAGGATATACTTGCAAGATCCCTTCTTCACTTCCTCTGCTATTCTAGAGTGTTGGCTTTCTGATCTTACTGAATTATGCTAGAATATATTTTTTACAAAAGGGGATATTTTAGCTATTGTTATTATTATTACTAATAGTAGTAGTACTGAACACAAAATAACTACTCAGAGCTATATATTACACCTCTGTCTAGTTCTGTCTTTCATGCATAGTTTGGGACTGTGGCTAACTCCTTTTTACTTTTGAGGGTGAGGAAGATGATTGGGCAGGGTCAAATACATCACCTGAACTTGATGCACTGAGGTAATGTAGACACCTCTCAAGGGGAATCCAAGGCTTAGTAGATTTCTGTCCAAACTCAGAGTATCATTCTATTCTGTCTGTACAGGTGTTAGTGATGAGGATGGGATCTAGACCCCAAAAAGGAAAAACCCTGGACTTTCCCACATGGCCAAATCTCTGGCATTCACCTGAGGCTATAATCCCAACAACTGGCCTTTCATTGTGGCTACACCCAATCTCCCAATTCTGTTACCTTTAACCTAGCCTTGCTCTCCCTATGGCCCATGGACATTTTCCACCCTTAATCCTAGCTAGGCTCAATTGTCCAGGTCCCAGGAGTCCTGTTCACCCCAGTTTACTGGCCACTCCAATTCAGATCTTCCTTAGACCCCTCCTCCTGTCTCTTCAAACTACTTGGCCACTCCTACATCCCTCCCACAGTCTTTCTGTATATAAGGTCCATCTTGTTTCCATTAAGGTGCTCAGATTCCTAAAATCTAGTCACTGCTCTGATTCTTAGAATCTAGCCAATACCTCACAGACTTTCAGATTCCTCAAGGGTCTGGCTAATATGGCAGATCTTTAATAAACCTTGTCTTTGACTGAAAGAAGGCTTGAGCTGAATTCCTTTGGACAGGACTCGTGTGTTGTGATTTTGGGATTCCAGCACCCCTCACCTCTAAACCTCATCATTAGCATTTTAGACAAGCCACTACTCTAGTAATGACAATGCATTGGCTATCGGTGAAGTGTAGAAGAGTAGCAGCTGCCCATCCAAGAGGCTCAGTTGATTGGAGAGCCCATATTGGTGGTGTCAGTCTCACGCTTCCCCCCCCCCCCAATTTCCAATCATCCATTTTCTGGGCTCTTTTCACGTACAAACATGATGCTCTCTACCTTTTTACAAATTTTCTTCCATACCTTGAACACTGTAAACACTCATCTCCATCTCTTTGCTTTCTTTCAAAACTCACTTCAAATTTGACATCTGCAAGTTGTCTTTCCCAGTCATTCCTACTTTAAATGTCTTCTCTCTAAGATAACCCTCTATTTATGCAGTTTATACCTTTTATTGTACTACTTTTTGAATGTTGTCTCCCTTATTAGAAGTGAGCTACCAGAGAGCAGGGACTGTGGTTTGACAATGGACCCACCTGGGATAACTGAAAAAGCAGTGTTGTTCTAGTTCTCTGATCAAAATCCTTTTACTTGGGCAAGGGAAATGCAGTTAATGTAAACAGAAAGAAAAGGGCTAGTCATGATCAGATGCAAGAAGTGAATCACTCTTCTCTATTAGTATTCTTACAGTGGGACTAAGTGGATGGTTCAGTAGAATAACTTTATGCTTCAAGAAGGTATAAATCTATGTGGACATTTTTCCATCTAAAGAATAAGGCATGGCAGAAAGCATTTGGATAAATGAGTGCATAGGAAGAAAAAAAGTAATATAGTGGGAGTAATGCAGATTTTCCAGAAAGAGGAAATGTAAGATAAGTTCCTGATGCCTTTTAGAAAGCTGGAGTTTAGAGAAGATATAATTGTAATATGGCTCTTCAATTAGATGAACATCTTTTGGAAAGCTCTCTCTCTTAATAGATGAGTAGCTAATAAGTTCTTGAATTGAAATGGTAATTTTGTTTTTCAAAAGGTAAAGTAGGAGAGGGGAGGAGGTTGTTTAGAGGACTGTGATGCTGGTCCTGATTAGAATGAATCAGGAGGAATAGGATTAACAGGAATAGCACTAACATAAAAATCCCATTTTCTAATGTTCATTTTCCTTTCTTTTCCCCAGCCTACTTCCCTTCATCTGGATGGACTCTAGTTTGTCTATGCCTTTCCTAAAATGTGGCACAAAGGACTGAACATAGAGTTTGTCGAATACAGTGGGGACCTTCATCTGTCCTGTTCTGTACGTCATACCCCACAGTGTAGAGTAGGGTAGCATTAAATTTTTTTTGGCTGCCATGTCTCACTATTGACTGTCATTGTTGAAGGCATTATCTGTTAAAACATACCATATTTCACCCTTATTTTATTATAATACAGAGACATTGCTTAGAGGCTTACAAACTCAGAACACTTGAAGGAAAGTGAATATTATAGCTAGGCCTGAGTGTTGAATATATTTGGAAGGGGGAAAGGTGGAAGAGAAAAGAACAAATACCTACTATATTCCATGCACCAAGTGCCAAGTGCTTTCTAAATATTAGCTCATTTGATCCTCACTCAACCCTGGGAGTCAGCTGCTATTATTATTATTCCCAGTGTGTAGTTGAGGAAAGTTCTGAAAAGAGGTTAAGTGACTTTCCCAGAGCCAAGCAGTTAATAAGTATCTGAAACCATGAACACAGGTCCTCCTAATTTCAGACACAACACTCTATCCCCTGAACCACTTAGCTGCCTCAAGAGTGACATGACGTAAAGGGAAGAAAAGTGAGGTTAGAACTAGATTGTGTAGGGTTTGAAAGACACTGTAAGGGAAGATGGGGATTTAGAGTTGTTTAAGCAAAATAAATGCACAAACTAAGGGTTGACCTAAGAATGGAACCACATTTGCATATTGGGTGGTAGAAAAAATACTGAATGTCTTGAAGAACATATAATAAAACATATTTCCTCCTTCATAGCAGATAAATGGGGGAAAATCTAGGACAAAGTACTGTATACATTGTCAGACATTGTTCCTGCATAGAATTTTTTTCTTTGTCACTCAGGTGGGAAATGAGTGATATACAAAGACAAAAGGCTTTTATTATACTTTGGGGATAAGGAAGAGCATTGTACCAATGATTTCATTTATATACTGACATCATACATGAGGAAATTTCTTCTACCGATCCAGGGAACTAACGTCTCTCCAACTTCGAGAGTTGCCTAGACATTGAGAAGTTGGGTGAGGTGACTAGGGTGATGCAGCCAATATGAGGAGTCTCACTTTAAGAAAACATATAAAAATAAACTATATTACACTTTTCATAATTATTTCATTAGATGGTCTAAGAAACCTGTAAAATACCTAGGACACATATTGTCTTCATGTTATGGAGAAGGCAATTGATGTTTAAAAAGGTCTAGTGACCAGTTCAAGGTCATGTAACAAATAGGTAAGTAGATGAGCTAAAACTTGAATCCTGGACTTCTGATTCCAAATTAAGTGATGTAGAATCAATATCACAAACTCTCACTGGTGTCTGGTTATACATTTAGTTGCCAATCCACCAATGGCCAGAAAAAAAGATAGGTGAGAGAACATTCTTTTGACCTATGATCTAACCCCATGAGATGATCATGTGAAGAAGCTACTCTGCATAATGACGGTTCATGCTTCCCTGATGATTAGGAACATCCTATTGTCTCAGAAAGGAAAGACTGGTTGAATCCAGTGGAGGAACCAAGTAAGTCATTTATTCTAATAAGATTCCTAGTGACACTTAGTCAACAATTACTAAGCTGCACAATTTCCTAAAATTGTAGAACCCATGGAATAAACAAGAACAAGGAACAATGCTTCTCCAGGGGCTCAATTTCACCTAGTGAGGTAGGACAGGTATATAAAGATCTCGAAGAGGAGGCATTCTCAGACTCTTGGAAACTTCCCTCGGCTACTCCCCAGAAACCTCACCCACCAAGACCATGGTGAGCTCCTGCTGCTGTGCTCCCACCTGCTGCTGTGCTCCCTCCTGCTGCCAGCCAACATGCTGCAAGACGGTGTGCTGCAGAACAACCTGTTGCAAGCCATCTTGCTGCATGTCCACCTGCTGCCAGCCCTCATGTTGCCAACCTACCTGCTGCAGAACAGTTTGTTGCCGAACAACTTCTTGTGCACCGACCTGCTGTGTGCCCAGCTGCTGCCAACCTTGCTGCCAGCCATGCTGCTGTGACTCTAGCTGCTGCCAGCCTTCGTGCTATCAACCAGCTTGCTGCAGAATATGCTGTTGCCAGACCTCCTGCTGCAGGCCTGCCTGTTGTGGCTCCAGCTGCTGCCATCCTTCCTGCTGTTGATCAACTGGTTTTCCAAAAAGTGCAGTGATTCTACTTAGAGGCAGCCTTCTTCCAACTCCATGTTTTTGTTGTCAATCACTCCCCCCCGACCAGTTTTCTCTCCTGCATCTTGCTAATGAAAGTGTTAGACTCTTGTATGCAATATCATCCACTTCCATCTAGTGAGGTTCTGTCACATTATGTGATGACTTCGTTGAAGTTATTAGTTCCATGTCCACTGGCTGCAAAGGGACTTAAATCCATCTTATTGTTACAGGTGGCCAAAGTTCTGGCTCTCCATAGCTGTCTTTTCATCTGACTCTTTTTTCAGATCAAAAGTTTTTGAAAGAGAAAAAGTTAGTCTTTTGTGATCACAATCAGACCAATTGCATCCTGAGGTTTAATTCTTTGTAACCACTCAGTTTTTCTTCCTTTTAATAAAGCTTCTAATTTATTATCATCATATTTCTTCTCTGCTTTCACTTTCTTTCTCTGAATATTCTTAGATGTTCTCATAGGACCAACATAATTTCCTTGCTTGTTTCTTAATAAACTCTATTCATCTGAATAAACTTCCTTGTCCTTGTAAATGTGTGAAGTACAGATGTTAATGATGATGGTGGTGATAATGCAGGTGATACAAATCCATCATTCATAAATCAACCAAAGATTCAAGTTCTTTGCTCACTAAGAGTAATGGATTTGTGTCGATCTCTTTACACCTTTGGAACCAATGGTAGGTAAATGGGAGATGAATGAAACTTATATCCTGGCTCTGTTAAGTATTGTCTTTGTGATTATAGGCAAGATGACCTTTCTAGGCCTCACTTTTCCTCATTTGCAAAACTAGGGTGCTGGTTTAGAGGACCTCTAGGTTCTTTTCTAGGTCCAAATCTATGATCCTGTGATACTATGAAAGTGGAAGTCAGTCAACAAGCACTTATAAAGGTGTTACTATGTGCAGTCACTGTGATACCCTCTGGGGATGCAAGGAAAGATAAAAAATACTTCCATCCTAGAAGAATTTACATTATTGTGGTGGAGACAACATGTAAATTACCTGTTATATACAATACACTCATATATGTGTTCATATATACATTTATTTATATGTGCATATTATGTAATATATATGTGAAGAGAAGCATAGAGAGACAGAGACAGAGTTACAGAGGGACAGAAAGAGATACAGCAGAGATAGACATAGCCACAGAGAGATTGAAATAGAGACAATGACATTAAGTGCACACAGAGAGACTGAGAGACAGATACAGAGAGACACAGGGAGAGACAAGAAGAAACATAGACTAAAAAGAATGATAGATAAAAAGAGGGGCAGGCAAAGACAGAGATAGAGAGGGACCACTCAACAGGGAGAGACAAAAAGATATCATGACAGGGAGAAATAGATACAGATTCATAGAGACACAGAGATAGACTGAGACAGAGAGACAGATTGACAGAGCAAAATCAGGGACGTAGATTCTATATTCCTATAAGGACACTCATGAATAGGAGTATCCCATTAATGAAAGTATTAGAAACAGAAACTGGGCACCCACCTGCTAGGAAGGTTGTGGCATGAGGCTGTCCTGTCAGGAGCAAGGGTATTATCTTAGATTACTTTTATGGTCCTTTCCAACTTCACATTTTATGATTCTTTGATTCTGTGGCTTGAAGATGGAGTCAATTTTTGAGCACCCTGGCTTCTGCTTCTACTGTAACCATGAAGATAAAGTGACAAGGGAGGATCAGTAATCCCTAGAAGAAGGGTGACTTCCCGAAATAACACCTTAGTTGCTGGCTCCCAATCTCATATTCTCTATGCCATAGTCTATCATAAGAGTTGAGACTTTTTCTCCAGCTCTAATGCCTTAAAACAAATAGAATAGGAATATTTTGAGTTGGAATACCTTTGCACAACTTGCTTCAATGCAGGTTGGTTAAACCGAGTCCCTTTCTTCATAAGAAGAAAAGGAGACATAGAACCAGAAATGCTAAAAAGACTGATGAGTCTATATGTGCAACATTTGAAACCAAAAGGATTCTAGTAATTCTTGCTTTTATGCTTAGCTTGGTTACTTATATAGAGGCAGTGTAGTGTAATATTTAGAACACTGACTTTGGAGTTAGAAAGACTTTTGCAATATTATTGGCTCTTTGACTCTGGATAAGTTGTTTAAAACCTCACTGCCTTGGTTACAAAGCAGTTGCCAATCTGCACTGGTAGAGGAAGAGAGAGTTCTGCAAAAGGGAAATTTCTAAACTAATGAAATTATGGCTCTCTCCTAGACCTTCCTCAAAAAACATATCTGTGAATGTTCTATTCAAAGATGCATTGGTCTGCCTGCCCTGTATTAATACATTTGTAAAAGGTTCTAGTTCTCTTAATACAAAAAAACCACCCCTCAATATAAAATAGAAAAGTTCTTAATAGCCTTAAATTTTTCCAGTTAGTCTACAACATAAATAGAGTCAATTTTATGGTTTTTGGTCATCTATGTTGCTTTATTTCCCAGACCCAGACCATGACTAGGCCCGAAGAGTGGTTGTGAGGTGAAAGCACATGTCTCTGTGAATCTTGGTTATCAGTGACTATTTTTTCAGTGATTTGTAAAACATTAATAAGCCACATAGTTAGATAACAGGGGACTGTGATTGTGTTCTTTTTCCTTTAGATCTAGAACTGGACTACCTCACTGCATAGTATTAATAACATCCCACAATGGGTAGTGCAAATATTAAGACAATATTTGTGTTATCTACTCAAACAGTGTCCATTAGATTCACATTCCCTGAATTCCCCTTGAACTGAGTGATTATAGGATGTTCATCCTATCAAATAATTAAACCAAAATTGAATCTTTGCAGTTATTTCTCTCTTTCCCCACTATTCCTTCACCTGTCAAATCTGAACCTTGGAAAATTATCAATTTTCCAGTGAATGTCTATTGCCTGCACATTGACTTGGCTTCCTTTCATACTTCATATCGACATTTCCAAGGGCTCACATGATCCTTAACTCAGACTTTAACTTTCCCAATAGTCATAGATTTGATCTTGAATTCTCTTTCATGTTCAATTCCAATCACAGGATGATGATGTTATAAACAATTCTCAGGGAATCTTGTCAACATTTTGTAAAGGAAACCAAGGAAGAGGAGATGACAGAGAAAAATTGTATGTATCCTTATAACGATAGAATAGATTCATGTGAAAAAAAAAAAGAAATCTTTCCTTGATGACTGACCCTTGTAAAGAAGTAGTATACTCCCACTTTGAATGGGAAAGAGAAAAATCCAAAAACAGTAATTAAGAGAATAGATAAATTGAAAGTACAAATGACTTGAAACAACAGAAATAGCCAATTAAATATTTTTGTGCAAATGAATTAAACAACATCAGAGGCAACAACATTAATAATTGATACTTCAGAGCACTATTTTATCTTAAGCATCATAATGTCTTTACATTTGATGTACCCTATTATATATATATTGTCTCCTCAGTTAGAACATGAACTTCCTGAGAACAGGGGCCATCTTGTTTTTCTATTAGTGTCCATAGCAGTGGTGTAGTGCTTGGCACACATTAGGTGCTTAATACATACTTTTTCATTCCAGTAGGTGCTTTTACATTTTTAAAGAACATATATAATATATGTATATAATTAAATATATGTGTGTGTATGTGTATATATATATGTATATATATATATATATATATATTATATATATGTATATATGTATATATATTTCTTACTTGAGTTCCAAGAGAGGCTTGTGTGGCAAGATGACATAGTGGCCAGAGAACTGTGTCTAGAGCAAGGAAGATGTGACTTCAAATCTCACCTCAAATACTTACTAATTTTGGGGCCCTGGGGAAGTGTCTTATTGTATCTAAGCCTCTTCTGTGAAATGAGGATGGACTCATACCTACCCTCCCGGGGTGGTTGTGAGGTTCAAAGTAAGATTAAAAGTAGAATATGATTTCACAACTTTAATGTGCTTTATAAACATGGACTATCACACCATTACATTTTTATTATGAACTCACACATTAAAAACATGTTTTATATACATAACAAAGTAAGAGAGTATTCTGTATAGAACTATGAATCTTATATTGTTTTCATCTAAAAAAAATTATTAAGTTCTATGTTGACCTCCTAAGTTCTCTTAGACTAGAAAAAAGTCTCACCTGACCTTTTTCTTTTCACTCTGCCATTCCAGAATTATATTTGATGCATTATTTTGAAATTGGTTGGAGAGGAATGTAAGGAGAATTTTGCTGGATTGCTTCCTCTACTTTGCCATCTTTTCTCTGCCCCTTTTCTTTCACTCTTACTCTTGCTTGTTTTTGCTTGCTGCTTGTTCTTTGTTCCTGAAGAGGACTATGACATGAGGAAAAAGATGCCATGACTTGCAAGTGAATTGGGTTTAAGTGAGGTAGGCAGGGGTGTGCAAAGTCACCAGCTTCACTTTCTCCTCCAGAGCCATCTGGGTCCAGTGGCTAGATAAAGATCAGGACAACTGGAGATGGCCGAGGATGCAGTGGAGGACTTCAGCTTTTTCAAGCTAAGGTCTTTAAGAGGTCTCAGTTTTTTTTTTAAAGAAGCTATTCTCCTCATTTCTTATTAAGCCTTTGCTGTCTATGTAGTATCAAATAGGGAACCACTGACAGTTTCTGAACAGAGAGTTAAATGATCATCATACTTGTTCATTCTTTTGTTAATGCTTTTGCGCATATGATCGATTGTGGAGGAAAAGATTTTCAGGTAGAGATTCTTGTTTGGGGGCTATTTAAGAGCTAAATTAAATACTTCTTTATTAACTAATTGCTGTGTAGAAGAAACTGTGATAAATGTTCTGGATACACAAATGATAATTAACACAGTCCTCTGTCCCCAAGGAACATGTAATTTAATATACTGCATTGATCTTTATTGCCTTCCAAGTTATTAATGATTATATAAAATTGCTATGTGTATACATGACATAATATTAACAACATATTATATAATATGATATTATACTAACAACATATTATAGATCATGTTAATAGTAACAATGTACATATAATTAGCAATTAGATGTGTACATGAATGAATATGATTCCAGGCAAAATATGTCCAAGATGTGACCTTTAAAAAGATTTGAGAGAATACAGCACTGTCCCTGGATTCAGGAGGACCTGAGTTCAAATCTGGCCTCAGACACATAACACTTACTAGCTGTGTGACCCTGGGCAAGTCACTTAACCCCATTGCTTAACCAAAATAAAAGGTTTGAGAGACACAATTTTTTGGGTAATTTAATTATTTTATTAATAATGCCAGCATTTTAGTAAAAGGATGGTCATTTGGTAGTCTCTCTTAGATCAAAGACAATCCTGGTGGCAATCAACTCTGATTGGATAAGAATTAATGAAAGAATGAATATTGCAATGAGGGGCTGAACCCAAATTTTGGTCACATCGTGTACTTAAGTTAACTCCAGCCTTGGGCAATCTATTTAAAGAATTTATCCCACCCAAACCTGAGCAGAACACAATAGTTACCCCACGTGGATGGGGTCTCAGCAAGAAAGTTAGTCCTATCCTATTATCAGCAATGTCCTTCAAGAAACTGAACTTCTAAAATCAGGACTTTATAAAAAAAGGGGGGATTTGGATCTCCCCAAATCACTAGTTATGAATAATCATTTCTCTCAAAGGAAAAGTAAAACAATAGTTGCCATAGGACAGTTGAAAGAGAGGCCACTTTATGCAAGGGGAAGAGGAGGAAATGCTTTCTGGAGGAGGTAGCCCTGAAACTGTCCATTGAAGGAAGAGAAGCTGTTTTAACAGCCAGGAATAAGAATGAAAAGCAGCACAGAACTGTACCTATGGAGACAGGAGGAGAGAGATAGACTGGGGAGATACTCACAGCCAATTTTGGCACAATGTAGAATGCATGAAGAAGAGGTATACGACAAAAGTCTGGAAAAGTCAGGTTGAAGTCAGATTGTGAAGGGATTTAAATTCCAGTTCAAGAATTATTTTACTTTATAAGGCATCTCTAAAGATTTGAGCAACATTGGAAGTACATTGGATAGATTATGTTTTCAATAATGTGAACAGTGACTTGTTGAAGAGTGACCAGAGGAACTGAGACCCTTTGGAAAGCTATAAAAATAAAATAATCCAGTTGGGTATTAATGAGGGTCTACAGTGGGGTGGTGGCTGTATGAGAGGAGGGGAAGAGGTCTTTCATGTGATATTAGAAAGATATGATCAATAGAACTTGGTTACTTGCTTGGAATATGATGGCAGGTGCCAGGGAGGAGGGAGCATAAAAACATGACTCTGCAATGATGAGTTTTGGTGATTTGAAGGAAGGTTGTGCCATCAAGAGAAAGACAGAAGCTTTTGAAGGAGCAAATTCAAGAAGGATAATGTTATGATTATTGAATCCTAAAGACAAAAGGGACCAAATTCATCATCTGATGTTGACATAGACAAGTTAAGTGGCTTGGTAAAGGTCTCAAAGGTATATCTGAGGATGCAAAAGAAGGAAAAGCTATGGTCTGTCAGGTGGACTGGACCTGGCCTCTAACCTGTGGGTGACCAGAGCTGAATAGAGCAAGCTACAGACTGGAGAATCAGGACACAAACAGCAGTTTAATTTCAAAGTGAGGAAATGTTTGCAAGAAGAAGCTCTTCTCTAACCCTCCCCAAACTCTCCAAAGAAGAAAGGCTTAACATGCTGGGACAAGGCAGTACTTTACATACATAAAAAACCACAAATAGGCTACACCATGACATAGGCAGTCTTTGAGTAGTTGTTCCCATGGCAGGCTCATGCGTGGACAATGCAAGCATTCCTGTGGGAACAGTCTCCAAGTTGATTGTCTTACAGCAGGGTACAGAACCAGAGTTAACATGAGGAAATAAGAGTTCAATACCTGGTTTGGTTCATATAGCTGTTACAAGAAACAGGGATTATGAGCATGCCAAGAGGTGTGGTGGATGACTCTCAGGTCCCTGGGAAACAGGGGGAGCTCCAAACATAAATCCCTCAGTGAACACCTGGTGCTGGCCACAGCACCCTTTGCCCAAGGGTGAGATCATCCAGAGTGCAAAGGATTGTTGTTATGCCAAGCCCAGGGCACAGCCTGCTTGCTGGGCCTTAGCTCTGGGAAACAGGATATCTCCAAAATATTTTGATATTTCCCTCTCTTGGTGAAAGAGAGGGGGTCTGAAAGAATCCCTTCCCTTAGGGCTAGTAAAGGCCCTAAAAGGCAGATGTAAACTAAGATGCCATGAGAGGGAAGTTAGGCCAGAATGAGATGGTGCCCAGGGGATTAGTTCCTTAAAGGAACCTATTGGGGAAATATGTCTCATATTTCATTGCTAGCCAATAAAGGGGCAGGGCAATAAAGTAAAGGTAGAAAATGCCAACACATGCTTGAACCAGGGCTTTGGTGGTTGGGTACATAACAAAGGGGAAGAGGGAAAAACCTATGGCAGTATACTCAGCCCTTGTTTGGAATCTTGGGACAGCTATCTGGATGTTGGTGGGCTGCTTCTGGGTCTGTACTCGATGAGCCTTAAAATACCTGAGGGTTTTGCAGTGTACTCAGGAGCAGGGGCTTTCTTCAGGTGATCCAGGAGTCCATTCCTACAAGTTTATCAGTGGTGGGAATAGTTAGAAGGACCTGGTAGGGGCCTTCAGGCACAATAATTTACTGTTTATTATGGGACCAATACAATTTTTCAGAAAAGAAAATTTTCAGATGAGAAAACTCCTGGCATCAATCCTTATATTTGAGTTTCTGGTTAGCGTAATGTAGGTCCTTAAAGAGCACATAGAAGTTGTCCAGTTTCCCAGTCACACAGGGTTATGTTTAAACAATGCAATAAAATTATTATGGCAGTTCCTGTAATTGCATAATTACATTAAGTCAGGTACAAATCAAACTACTTAGAGGGCTCACAATGGACTAGTTTTGAGAAGGGAGACTTATATGTCATCAAGGTAACCAAGAAAACCCGAACATATGCTAGTAACCCATTTTGAATATCCATTTAAACAGCACATTTTGAGTCCCGGATGTCTCACGTAGTTGTCTGGTCCTTAAGTATATTTTCTTGGACAATAGGCTTTATTCTCAGGATAGCTCTAAAGGGGGATCTCCTTCTTTGGTACTTAATATAATTTAGTACAATCACTTTAATCTAGTTCTCCAATTTTGAAACCATGGAATTTCAGTTTATATATCATAATTTGTGATATTCATCCTTACCTAAATCCTGTGCCTCCAAATTAAGAATCTTTAAAAAATTTATGAGGATCCAACTGCAAAATGAACTTTTCTGCTTTTTAAATTATTATTTTAAAAATGGGAAAATAATTTCAGTTTATTTGCCATTATCAATACAATTTATGTGTATAATCCAATTGATTCTTAATAAATCTTTAATCCAGGGCAGAGCCAAGATGGCAGAGTGAAAGCAGTGACTTGCCTGAGCTCTCCTACAAACCCCTGCAAATACTCAAGAAAAATGGCTCTAAATAAATTCTGAAGCAGCAGAACCCACAAAAAGACAGAGTGAAACAAATTTCCAGCCCAAGACAGCCTGGATCATTGATCAGAAAGGTGTATCGCGCTGGGCTGGGAGCACAGCGCAGTGCGGCATGGGTGCACAGGCCGAAGCGTGCACATGCAGGCCACAGTGAACCTGGAGCAGGCCTCAGAGGACTGAATCGCGGGCAGCTGTGGAGGTTTCCAGACTCCTCAATCCACCAATGCCAAAGACAACTTAGAAGGTCAGTGGGAAAAGTCTGTTTCTGTCGGTGCTGAGAAAGGAAGGCGGGGTTTCAGCTCCATTCCCCGAGAGCATGGCGCTGGTGGGGCAGCTGCTTCCTGAGCTTCTGGCCCACAGACTGAGAGGGAATCCAGTGGCTGATCAGAGAGGGACTGAAGGGATCTCTTTGCAGGTGCTGAGGCAGGAATCTCTTGCTTTGCCCGTGTTTGGGTCTGGGCCACAGTTCTGGGCGGTGGGCTGGGGTGATGAGGAGTCCTGGTTTGGTGGAGCTTGTAGTGATTGTGAAGAGGAGCCCCTCCTCACAGTTACAGGACAGAAAGGAGTACGTGTAGTTGCAGGTCAGGAAAGGAGTAAACACCTCTCCCCTTACCATGCCACCTTGGAAGAACTGAAAATTTACAGGTCCCTACAAGTATCTCTGAAAACAGCTGTACAACCCCCGCAAAACTTGGGACAGTACATTCTCCACATTGGAAGCAGATTCGTACCTTAACAAAGAGTTTAAAACTCAAGTAATTGGCTGGGATCATGAGCAAGCAGCACAAAAAGAGTCAGACTATATTATCTTACTTTGGTGAAAAAGAAGATCAAAATATACAACCAGAAGAAGACAACAAAGTCAAAGCTCCTACATCCAAAGCCTCCAAGAAAAAGATGAATCAGTCCCAGGCCTTGGAAGAGCTCAAAAGGGATTTTGAGAAGCAAGTAAGGGAAGTAGAGGAAAAACTGGAAGAGAAATGAGAGTGATGCAAGAAAATCATGAAAAACAAGTCAACAGCTTGCTAAAGGGGACCCAAAAAAATACTGAAGAAAATAACACCTTGAAAAATAGCCTAACCCAAATGGCAAAAGAGGTCCAAAAAGCCAATGAGGAGAAAAATGCCCTAAAAAGAAAAATTGGCCAAATGGAAAAGGAAGTCCAAAAGATTACTGAAGAAAATACTTCCTTAAAAATTAGAATAGAGCAATTGGAAGATAGTGACTTTATGAGAAATCAAGACACAGTAAAACAAATCCAAAAGAATGAAAAATTAGAAAACAATGTGAAATATCTCATTGGAAAAACAACTGACCTGGAAAATAGATCCAGGAGAGAGAATTTAAAAATTATTGGACTATCTGAAAGCCATGATCAAAAAAAGAGCCTAGACATCATCTTTCAAGAAATTATCAAGGAAAACTGCCCTGATATAGTAGAACCAGAGGGCAAAATAGAAATTGAAAGAATCCACAGATCTCCTCCTGAAAGAGATCCCCAAAGGAAAACTCCTAGGAATATTATAGCCAAATTCCAGAGTTCCCAGGTCAAGGAGAAAATATTACAAGCTGCCAGAAGGAAACATTCAAGTACTGTGGAAACACAATCAGGATAACACAAGATTTAGCAGCTTCTACATTAAAGGACTGCAGGGCATGGAATATAATATTCCGGAGGGCAAAGGAGATAGGATTACAACCAAGAATCACCTACCCAGCAAAACTGAGTATAATCCTTCAGGGGAAAAAATGGTCATTCAGTGAAATAGAGGACTTTCAAGCATTCTTGATGAAAAGACCAGAGCTGAATAGAAAATTTGACTTTCAAATACAGGACTCAGTGGAACATGAAGAGGTAAACAGGAAAGAGAAATCATAAGAGACTTATTAAGATTGAACTGTTTACATTCCTGCATGGAAAGATGATATTTTAACTCATGAACCTTTGTCAGTTAGGGTAGTTGGAGGAAAAAAAATTATATATATGTATATGTAGATAGATAGATAGATAGAAAGCACAGGGTGAGCTGAAGATTAAGGGGTCATATCTGGAGAATTAAATTAAGGGATGAGGAGGATATACTCTGGAGAAGAAGAAAGGGAGAGGTAGAATGGGTAAATTATCTCACAAAAAAAAAAAAGAAAAAGTCTCTTACAGTGGAGGGGAAAGGGGAAGGTGAGAGGGAATGAGGAATCTTATTCTCATAGGATTTGGCTTAAGGAGGGAATAACATACACATTCAATTGGGTATGGAAATCTGTCTTACCCTACAGGAAAATAGGGGGAAGGGGACAAGAGAGCAGGGGGATGATAGAGAGGAGGGCAGATTGGGAAAGGGGTAATCAGAATAAATACTTCTGAGGAGGGACAGGGTCAAAAGAAAGAATAGAATAAATGGGAGGGCAGGATAGGATTAAGGGAAATAGAGTTAGTTTTTCACAACATGTCTACTATGAAAGTGTTTTGCATAACTGCACATGTACAACCTATATTGAGTTGCTTGCCTTTTCAATGAGGGTGGGTGGGGAGGGAGGAAGGAGAAAATTTGAACTCAAAGTTTTAAAAACATGTTTAAAAAAAATTTTCACATGCAACTGGGAAATAAGAAATACAGGAAATGGGGTACAGAAGTCTATCCTGCCTACAGGAAAATAGAAGGGAAGGGATAAGAGAAGGGAAGGGGAGAGATAGAAGAGAGGAGACAGGGGAAGGGTATTCAGAATGCATGCCATCTTGGGTGGGGGAGGGATGAGAAATTTGGAACTCAAAAACTTGTGGAAGTGAATATTGAAAACTAAAAATAAATAAATTTATATTAAAAAACAAAAATAAAAAAATAAATTAAAAAAAAGTGAAATACATAAAATGGAAAAAAAACCATAAAGCCGTTTGCAAACTACTGGGAAATAAGAAATATAAGAAACGGGATACAGAAGTCTGTCCTGCTCTACAGGAAAATAGAAGGGGAAGGGGATAAGAGAAGGGGAGAGAGATAGAAGAAAGGACAGACTTGGGGAAGGGATATTCAGAATGCATGCAGTCTTGGGATGAGAGAAGGAGGGAGATGGGATGAAAATTTGGAACTCAAAAACTTGTAGAAGTGAATGTTGAAAACTAAAAATAAATCCTTAATCCAATTTTGAGAACTTCTTACCAAAGCATATTACTAAAAATTAAAACTAAAACTCACAGCCTGAATTTCCATGATAAATAATGTTTTTTGAAGCCAATCATATACATATGTATATAGTTGTTAGAGAAAACAATCTAATCCTGTTCCTTTTTCAAAATTTACTATCCCATTTAGTTAGAAAACTTTTATGTTACATTCTTGTCTTATTACTTCATGTAATCATTTCCCCTTTTGGAGGATATCATCCCTATATTATAATTTGACCACAAATATGGGTTAAATTATAAGATGTTCATACTTAAATCCTATTATAGCAACTCAGAGATGTTTTAGTGTAGATCTATTATTTAATAGATTTACTATTCTACTTACAAAAGTTCCTGATTACATAAATTTGCTATAAAAGGAAAAAGAGGGAAATAGCTATAACAATGTCATCTATCGTAACAGGGTGGAAAGAACTCCCTTAGCTGTTTGATTCCAGGCACGAGTCATATCTGACAGCCAAACATGCAGTCAAACAAGTTAAAAGCCAGGCTCAGGATTAACCAAATGGGAATTTTCCTTTTCAGAAAGGAAACAGCTAAATGGGGAAATAGAGAATCTTACCTAGGCTTTGTCTGTGGTCATCCCCAAAACTTTCCCCAGGCACAGACATTCACTTTTAGCAGTTCCCAGACCACAGCACATGGCATTTTCTACTATTGGCTTCATGACAATTCAGAAAACTATCCCTGTAATCAAAGCTCAAAGCAATAGTAAATTACAGCCCCAGGAATTTTACCTTAAATAGTAAAATTTCACTAACCACAACTTATAGCTTGAATATTTTTCCTCATATTTTCCTAACAGTTAATATTTTATTAATCCTTTACTTATAAATTAAAACTATCCATGTTCTGGGGCTTCTAACATGTAGCCTGACAATTGACTCATCATTAATATGTTAAAGCTACATCTTTAAGCCACCTTATATACTTTTCATAAAGGAATGTTAAATGAAAATTTGCTATTGTAGTAAATATTATTATTAGTAATTGTATTACATGTTTTATAACAAAATATACCTTATTAAGTATTTAATAGGTTTCAAATACATATTTTTTTTTATCATATCCTTTTAAAAGCCCAGTTTATGTATAACAACATCCATATTAAAAGAGAAGTTTTATCTATAGCATTTCTGGTTTGCAATAGTCTTTCAAATTCACAATATAAAAGAATTTAGAAATACAATACAATTTACAAATACAGTAATAACACAAACAATAAACTTCAGATGACATTAATTGCATTTCCAAATTATCACATATAAAAATCATTAATCTTATTGCCTTTGACATTTCAAAACTGCTTTAGAGGGGCAGCTAGGTAATGCAGTGGATAGAACACTGGTCCTGAAGTCAGGAGGACCTGAGTTCAGATCTGATCCCTGACCAGACATTTGATACTTACTAGCTGTGTGATCCTGGGCAAGTCACATAGTCCTGATTGCCTAACCAAAAAAGCAAAAAAAAAAAATGTAATGCTTAGTATATGCTATATTATTTTGGTTTCAGAACAACCCTGGAGGGTGGGTACCATTGTTATTTTTCTTTTTACAGATTACACAGCTAATATATTTCTGTAACTGGAACAGAGAAAGGTGGGCTCACCAAGAGCAGAGGCTTGCTGGTTCCTCCAATTCATACTGCCATGCTGGATACTGTCAGGGGCACCCAGATCCTCCAAGGCAGCAGCTGGGTAGGATCTGCTGAGGGCTAGGCCTTCCTTGGAGACACTGACTGATTGGGCTTTGGGGGAGTGCAGTAGAGGTCACTGCTCACGGCCTGTGGTGGCTGGTGCCAGGACCCTCCCATTGATAGTAGTTCCTGGGGGCAAGGCAAATGCTGGCTGTGGGGGGCTGAATCCTCTTCCCCCACCCCTGGACTGCTACACCATTGCTAAAGCTGGGGTCACTTGCACCTACATCACGCAGGATGTCCTAGAAGAGCAGTCTGCAGGATTCCGAGGGGCATAGGACAGTTGGGGCCACTGACAGTGGGGCCACTGTACCTTTGCCAGGTGGGGCACAACATAATTCAAATTTCCCTACATTTCTCTAGCATTATCTATTTTTAATCTGATCTGAGATAAGAGGGGTTAACAGAGAGCCACGGGCTGTAATGGTCTTGTTAGCAATCCCCACAACTGAGATACACTCATGACTCTGGGGGAAGGGAGTGGGGAAGGCAAGGGTGTTTACTGAATATCCACCTCCTCTCGTCATTCCTTCCCAGAGTTACATCATGCTGAGTGATCAGGGTTGTGGAGAGGGTTCTTCAATACTTCCTGGGGTGCTTTCCCATTTTTTCAGCATCTACCCTAACCTTTGTTCTACATTCTGTTTTCCAGTGGCCAAGTTTCTTACAGTAAAAACAAACTAGCTTGCATCTCTTGTTGTTTAAAGAGACTATACTTTCCTTTTCTAATGGTGCATAAAGAGCTTAGGGACTAGTTTCATCTTCTTCCTCTAGCTGCAGTCTCAAGGGGGGAACCCAATTATCAGAAAGTTGCTAATTAGAAATGGCTTAATTTGTTTAGAGAAGAGTGGGTGATAAAATCTGAAAAGTCAAGGAATGGTTAACAAAAGGTTGTTATAAAATGTAAACCATTTACCTAATTTTTTTCACTCTCTTCATTCTGAGATTGTTACCAACTAGTTTTCCTTTATTGCCCTAAAATAATGAAGCTATTAATCTTGTCAATTGCTTTTAAAAACTTTAAAAAACTAATAATATTTAATCCTTATTTTTACTTGAGGCAAATCCTACACTGGTACTTCAAAACTTACTAAGATATTTCAGAAGGAAATGAGTTCCTGGAATTAATCCAAAGTTTCAGGAGTTCTCTTTTGTGATCTTAAAATGGTTAATTTTTGGACTCCTCAATGATTAATCTCCAAACCTCTAAAATCTGCTAAGATATTTTTAGTGGTTCTACAACTTGGATCATCTGACTTTATTTCTATAATTCAAACTTGGCCAATGATGAATTGACAGAAAAAAATGTCTTAGAGGTTTTTCTCTTTTCTTGTAACCTAATCTCCCACAGAAAACCCAAAGGGGGAGTTAGTCCTGCTTACTGGGACAACTGCTTCAGCTATGAAAGTTTATTAATCTTCCCCGGTGTTCTAAAACTCTCTGGCTACAGCCCTTAGAGGTTTTTCTGGGTGGTGGCATTTTAAATCTTTCAAAGTAACAGAATCAAACTCACAACACAAACACAACACAGACATTCTGCATTTTACAAAGACACAGACACAGAAAAAATGACAAGGCAAATATAAATAACAAAGCCCACAAATATAATTTTATCTGGTTGACCCAAGGCACACAGAGCCTGAGATATGCAGGGGGAAAAAAAACAGAGGCATGCAGAGACCAGAGGCGTGGAAAGCGGCCAAATTATAGAGGTGCGCCATTCATGGAGCTAACTTGAACATTCTCTTAGGCTGCAGGGGGTGGGGTGCGTGTGAAGCTAGAATAAAGCAGGTAAGAGTCTCTTGGTCTGCAGAGTCTGGAGCCAAACAAATCAGGCAGAAACATTTGGTTATGGGAGGTATATGGAACTGAGGTGTGCGGGAAAAAAAACAAAAACAAAAACCTCAGAGGCCCAGAGCAGCAAATCATCCAGAGGCACACAGAGAATGAAGGTTTGCATAGGATATCCTTGCCAGAACTGGGCCAAGGGTGGAGCCCTAGCGTTTTCCTCACAAAGAAAGGGGACCTCAACCAAGAGTAAGGCCAGGAAACTGGAGCAAGAACAAAGGACAGAGGACTTACCAGGTGAGGAGGGCTCAGACTCTGGAGAAATAAATCTCTAGTGGCACCTAGTCCACTCCCACTCATATTGGAAAGTCCAATGACCTAGTTCCAGCTTTATCTTCTCAAGCAGTGTAGCACTGTCAGAGGCCTGAAGTTGAGAAAAGGTGGGTCCTGGTGAAGGGGCCTGCTGGAGCAGCCTGCCTCATGGAAGACTTAGCTTTTTTGAGAAAACTCTGGATAGTTTGAAGGTCTGAAGGGACTGAATTGCAGCCATCACTATCTGCAGCACTCTATTCCTGAAATGGTGAACTAGAGCAAGAGGTTGGCCAGTCACTTTCCTCCTTACTGGAAGGAATGTTGATTGGTTTGTTGTTGTCCTTTGCTCTTGAAGAGGACCAAAATGACATCACTATGCTAAAATCAAGTTACAGTGTGTCCAGCTGTGGCTGATCAGAACAACACCAGCTTGGGATGCTCTACCACAGGTCCAGCACAAATAGTCCATGTGAATATTTGAGGTGGATTCTCTAAATTTTCGCATCTCATTTTTCTTTTGAGCTACTTCAATTCTGCTTTGCTCATAGATCACAAAACCTTCTCTGATGAGGGCACACTAGCATGGGTGGTCCTATGCCAGTGTCTCCCATGTCACACAATCAATTCCAAATTTCTTAAGAGAGACCTTGAGAGTTTGATAAAGGATCTCAGTGTCTGGTATCTTATCCTGCCAGGTGATCTTCAGAATCTTTCTAAGACAATTCAAAAGGAAGCCAGTTTCCTGGCATGGCCCTGGTATACTGTCCGGGTTTCACAGGCATACAATAATGAGATAAGCACAATGGTTCTGTAGGCCTTCAGTTTGGTAGTCCATATAATACCTCTTCTCTCCTACACCTTCCTTTCGAGCCTCTTAAGCACTGAGCTAGCTCTGGCAATATCTGTCAGCTCCATTATCAATGTGTACATTCCTGAAAAGTACACTACCAAGGCAAGTGAGCTTATCCACAACATTCAAAACTTCCCCATTGGCTGTAACTGATGGCTCCATGTATGGATAGTGTGGTGATGGCTGATGGAGCACCTGGTATTAATTGTTAGGCCAAAATTAGCACAAGCAGAAGAGAATTGATCTATACTTAGTTGCATCTCAGTTTCAGAGGCTGCATTGAGTGACAATGATCTGCAAACAGAAAATCACACACAAATACTCCTTCCACTTTCGTCTTGGCTTGTAACCTTTTCAATTTGAAGAATTACCATTAGTACGGTAGCTAACCTTGATGCCGTGTTTATCCTCATTGAAGGATTTGACAACATGGCTGAAAACACCATGCTCAAAAACATGGGAGCAAGCACACAGCCTTGTTTCACTTCATTGGTGACTGGGAAAGCATGAGACCATTGTCCATTATCCAGAATCCAGGCAGCATGCCATCATGAAATTGTCATACGATACTGATGAACTTCTCCAGGCAACCAAATTTTGACATAATTTTCCATAAACCTTTGTTTCTCCTGGAGTTGTCAGCAAGCACCATATCAACTGTTCTTTGGTCCTTTCTGAAGCCACATTGGCTCTCAGGTAGATGACCATTTTCCAGATCAAGAATCAGCCCAAGTTAGCAACAAACTGTTCCTGCTCAGAGAATAGCTGTAATCTGTTGACATCAATTCTTCTGGTAGTCATTTTGCCTTGGGGCTGGCAGTTTTGTTGAATGTGAATGTTTAGCTGAGAAAAGATAAATCTATGTTCAGTCCTGAATTCAGGGCCACACATTGTCTTCATCACTCTCACATCCTGTCTATCTCTTCTCCATACGATCGCTTAGATTATTAAATGCCAATGTTTGCTGCGAGGGTGCATCCATGAAGTTATATTGCACTTAGGTAAACGGTGACAAAGTCATGAGATGCATAAGTCTTCAGTAGTAAGTGACCACTACTGTTGCTGTTTCCAATTCCATTCCTTCCTAGGACTCTGTGCCAAGTCTGGCAGTTTGAGCCTACTCTAGCATTAAAGTCACCCAGGATTGTAAGCTCTTTTGGCACATTAATGATAACAGTCTCCAGGACTTCAGAAAAATTTTCTTTGACTTCATCAGGGTTCATCATGTTGGGAGCATAGGCACTGATGATGGGTGGTGTGACGTTTTCCTGCAAGTGGCAATTGCATTGTCATGAGCCTGTCATTCACACCTTTGGGTAGGCATACAAGCTTCTTGACTAGATTAGTTTCGATTGCAAAACCTTCACCAGCTTCATGGCACTCCCCTTCACTGAGGCCACTCCAGAAGAATGTGTATCCAGCTCCAATTTCAGTAAGCTGGCCTTCATTTGCCAGCCTTGTTTCACTCAGGGCTGCTATTTGAATGTGATAACTGCTGATTTCTCTCAAAACAAGACCTGTTTGTCTTTCAGGTCTACTGGATTTCGTGTTGTTTATAAGTGTGTACACATTTCATGTACCGATGATGAGTGGAATTATTTTTGCAGAAGTTTTAGTACTTTTTTTGTGTTTCTACCTGGATACTTGCCTGCCACAGGAATCAGGCCAGGGTTGGGTAAGCAGACAATTTTTAGGGCACCTTTTCTAGCCCCTTCCTCACACCAGGAGGTGAGTGCAATCATTAAAAAGCTGCTCAGATATCCAGTGGGCTGCCGAATCCCACTGCAGCTTCTAGTGAGAAATGACCCTATGGCCTGGGCCACTTGTGTGTAGAGTTGTGACTACAGCTCCCAATGTATCTGCGCCTGATGCTTCATCACTTGCTGTTTGCCAGAGAACTTTGAGATAGGTACAAATGGTAAAATGGTATGGATGCTGTCTTTTGATTGTGTATAAATTGGATTTAAGTGAGGCAGAGTTGCATGAAGTCATCTGCCTCACTCTCTCCTCCAGATTCATCATATTCCAGTGGCTGGACAGAATCAAGATAACTGGTGATAGCTCAAGATGCAGTGGATGACCTTGGCATCTCTGATGTCTAACCAAGCTCTAAGTGATCCACAGTGCCTGCTTCAGCTGCCTTCATGGCCATTGGAAAAAAATTATTCTCATCTGCCCATTTGACCAGGAGAAATCTTCACATGTTTGGATAGACACCCCCAAACTCAGTAATGGGTTTCAGACCCCTTAGTTTCCCTCAACCTGGTTTAGCCTGTCTGTCAAAATGGTTTACTGGGATATGGCCACTGCATATGCTATAGTTTCTTGGAGCTACCGCTGAAAGTTAGGTGGAACAGGTAGACAACAAAGGTGGAAAACAGCCCTGAAATGGGCTCAGCAGCTCTCACACCAGAGGTACTAGTATTCCCTGAACATGCCCTACACCCCAGAGGGAACATAGCCAGTATATGCCAGAAAAAACTGCAAAATTTTTTGAAATCCCCAATTGTTCACCTTTGTTTTTCAGGGGTCTGGGGTCTGGCATCAGGTTCAGAGGAAGATTTTCAGAATGGGGCTGTGTCATGGCTTCTGGCATCACCACTGTACCACCTCTCCTCCTAGACTCTCTGTGCTGCCTCCAGTGCCTCTATAGTCTTCCACCATCTTGAGACTGCCTCAACCCCAGCCTAAGTTCAGGTTCTGTCCCACTACCCTGTTTTTTCCCAAGCTCCTCTTTCCCCTGTAATTGAACTGCCTGGCTCTTGCCTCCTCCTACACTCCTGGATCAGATTCCTCTCCCTACTCCCCACCCTTGTTCAATTGTGCTCTTTAAGGAATTGTTTGCTTCAGTGGATTTTTGTAACTCCTTTTCTAGTCGGCCAATTTTACTTTTTAAGCAATTGTCTAAGCTGTTGAGTCTTTTTTTCATAATTCTCTTGTGTCACTCTCACTTCTTTTATCAATTTTCCTTCTACTTCTCTTACATTATTTTGTTCTTCTTTTTGAGCTCTTCCATAAGTTCTTTCTGGGCTTGAGGCCACTCCTCATTTTTCTCTGGGGTTTGAGCATAGATGTTTTCACATTGTTACCCCTTCTTAGTTTGTATCTTGGTCTTCCCTGTGACCATAATAGCTTTCTATGGTCAAATTCTTTTTTTGTTGTTTTTTTTGGCTCTTCTTTTTTTTGGTCCTCTTTCTTTCCTTTAAATTAGAGCTCTGCTCCCAGGGTGGAAGGGGAACTGTCTCAGGCATCTTGTGCCGGTGACTGTAGGCCCTGGCTGTTTACCTGGTGCTACACTGAAGTTGCCCTGAGTCCTGTGGGGAATCCTCATGTCTGAGGCTGTGTTGATGGAATGGGGTGGGTGTTGGTTGATGATGCTGGAGGCCATAGGGATCAGACAGCTTACCTGGGGCTGAGTTGGGTTGCTAGTGATGGTGTCTGGCATGTGCTGAGGCCAGGTGGGGTGCTTCTACATTTCCCCAGGGCTACACTGAAGCATGTGGGTGGTTCTTGGAGTTGGAGTCTGCTGGTTCCCCTGGCTATGCTAAGTCATGTGTTCATCCTGGTGTTGGTATTTGCCTGCTCCACCACATTTGGGCTTAGGATCACCCACTAGTTTGCTGAGGTGGGGCTTGGTGGGTCACTTCTCTTCCTGTACTGCCCAATACCATTTCTGACACCAATTAATGTCAACTGGATCAGAACTGGCCTCTAACCTGTAAGTGGCCAGAGCCAAATAGAGCAGACTAGAGACGGAAGAATTATGGAACAAACAGAAGTTTAATTTAAAGGTGAGGAAATGCTTGCAAGTTGAAGCCCTGCTCCCCAACCCTGAGAAGTAGGGCTTAACATCCTGGGACAAGGCAGTACTTACATAATACATATATATTATATAATACACATACATAAAAAAAACACAAGTGGGTTGGAGCATGACATAATCATGCTTTGGTCTTGAGTAAATATTCCTGTAGCAGGCTCATTCATGGACAATTCAGGCATTCCTAAGTCCTGTGGGAACAGTCTCCAAGTTGATTGTCTTACAGCAGGGTACAGAACCAGGGTTAGCATGGCAGAAAAGGAGTACAATACCTGGTTCAGTTCACTTAGCTGTTACAAGAAACAAAGATTATGAGCGTGTCAAGAGGTTTGATAGATAGCTCTCAGGTCCCTGTGAAATAGGGGGAACTCCAAACATTAATCCCTCAGTGAACACCTGGTGCTGGTCAAAACAACACACTTTGCTAGAGAGTGAGATGATCCAGAGTTCAAAAGATTGTTGTTATGCCAAGCCCAGGGCACAGCTTGCTTGCTGGCTCTTAACTACGGGAAGCAGGGTGTCTCCAAAATTTTTTGAGAAAGACCTGCCCTTAAGAAGTTTACATTCTTATGGAGAGTTTAACACCCAAAAAAAAATAATGTACATAGAATGTATTCTCAAGGTAAATTGAGGGTAATGTCCAAGGAAAGTCAGTAGTGATGGGGGTGACTGAGAAAGGTCACCAGGTTCAAATGAATCTTGAGGGAAGTTAGAAAAACAAAGGGATGGAGATGAAGAGAGCATTGCAGGTATGAAGTGAAAAGGCATAGAGCCAGGAGATGTTCTTACATGGCTAGAACCTAGGAAAATGGATGAATAGAAATGGGGGAGGGAAAAAAAAATCAGAGATAGACACCAATCCCATAGGCTCAACTGAGCTCCCTGGATGGGTAGAAATCATTCTTTACTACTCCCCTGACAGGCCAAGCACTGCCACCATCAGAATAATGGCTCATCAACAAGTGCTGAAAGCTGTTGCCACATGAGCAAAACATCTGTCCTCAAGTGTCTAAATGAAAGATGATGTTCTAAATTTGAATAGAATGCCAATAAATCATGGGCTCCCCATCAGAGGTTTCTGTACTACCTCAGTGCATGAGGTACTGGCAATTCACTTGTTCATGCACCTTCTTCTCCCTCATCCTTAATAAAAAGGATTTTAACCACTATCCCAATTCATGTGTAAAAGACAGAGCTAGAGACAGAGGTGTAGTCTACTGTTCTTAGTAGGTTTTTTATGTTCAAAGATAATAATAACAATAAGAACAATATTTCTGTTTATAAAAATTATAGCACAATCCAGTAGCTTCAGGAAGCCAACCCCTTCGGAAGCAGAGAAAGGATAAACATAGAAGCCTATAATGAACCTTGTTGTTCAAGTGTGGGTAGAGCACAGAAACTTCAATAATTCATCTTTTCCAGGATTGGGTAATAAATCTCTGGAGGGTGGGGACAAGAAACAGTAAAGGAAATTCTCACTAGAGGAGAATCCAAGAAGGAATGGCTCAGAGACAGAAGAGTAGAGTTTATAGATGTAAAGGAAGGCTGGCATGAGAGCAAAACGTATATTCTGGGAGAATTAAAAAAAAAAGCAAAAAAAAAAACCAAATAGAATTGGGACCTGAGATTAGTGTCGCAAAACATTTCCATTGCTCCATGGTGCCCTAATCCTATTATTTAGTCTAGAAAGGAAATAGAATGAGAAAAGGCATAGAAAGAAACCTATACTTCATGTTAATAGGCATTCCAAATTAAGAGGCATTGCAAAGTAGGTATTTTTTTTGATGGGGCAACACAAATCAGATTAGCCATTTTACACATATTTAAATTGAGAAAAGGGAAAGGCTAAAAGTGAGAGGGGTGGAGAAGAGAGAGACAGAGACAGAGAGAAACACAGAGGGAGACACAGAGAGACAGAGACAGAGGCAGAGTGATAAACAAAGAGAAACAGAGAAAGGCATACAGAAAAGACAGAGTCAGAGACACAGAGAGAGACAGAAATATAAAGAGAAAAGGAGAGAGTTACACTGACAAGGACAGAGACAAATAAGAGACAGACACACACAGATAGACAGAGAGAGTACAAAGAAACAGAGAGCAACAGAATAACAATAAGAGTATATCCAAGTTGCTTGGGATATATTAGAGTAACAGCAGGAAGAGGAAATGGGAAAGAGAAGATAGGAGTTCAGAGCTGTTTAAGCAAAACAAATGCACAGACTATGGGGTAACTTAAGGATGGAAATACATTTGCATAATGGGTGGCGGAAAAATCATTGAATGTCTTGAAAAACATACAATGAAGCATTTCCTCCTTCACAGCAGATAAATAGGGAACACCATGATAAAATATTGTATACATTGTCAAATAGTGTTTCTGCATAGGATTTTGGTTTCATTTTTTTTTTTGTCACAAGGTTGGGTGCCATCTTGGCGGGGGGGATGACATATATAAAGACAAAGGCTTCTATTATCCATTAAGGATAAGGAAAGGGACTGTAGCTATGATTTCATTTTTATAGTTATGTCATGCATGAGGAAATTTATTCCACCAATCCAGGGAAGTCACTTCTATCCAACTTAAAGAGTTGCCTAGACATTGAGAAGTTTGGTGAGATGACCAGGGTCACACAGTCACTATGAGAAGTCTCATTTCAAGAAAACATCTAAAAATAAGCTTCATTACAGTTTTCATAATTATTTTGTTAGATATTCTAAGAAGCCCATAAGGTACCTAGGACAGGTATTATTATCCTCATGTAATGGAGAAGGCAATTAATGTTTACAGAAATAAAGTGACTAGTTCAAGATCAGGTAGCTGGTAAGTAGATGAGATAAAGCTTGAATCCTGGACTTCTACTTCCAAATTAAGTGATGTGGAATTATAGTAATAAGTTCTTATTGGCATTCTGTAATAATTAGGTGGAGGTATCAATCTGCTGATTCTCAGAAAAAAGAGAAGGGGAGAGAAAATTCTTCTGACCTATGATCTAGCATCATCAGATGATCATGTGAAGAAACTACTCTGCATAATGATAGTTGGTGCTTCTCTGACGATTAGGAATATCCTTAAAGACAAATTTTCTATTGTCTCAGGAAGGAAAGATTGGATAAATGTAGTGTAGGAACCAACAAAGTCACTTATTTTAAGAAAGTTCATAGTGGCACTTAGTCAACAGCTATTAAGCTACTTAATTCTTGAAGTTATAGAACCCATGGAATAAACAAGAAGAAGGAACAATGCTGCTCCAGGGGCTCAATTGCACTCTGTGAGGTAGGACAGGTATATAAAGACCCAGAACAAAAGATATTCTCAGACTCCTGGAAACTTCCCTCGGCTACTCCCCAGAAACCTCACCCACCAAGACCATGATGAGCTCCTGCTGTTGTGCTCCCACCTGTTGCTGTGCTTCCACCTGCTACCAGCCAACATGCTGCAAGACGGTGTGCTGCAGAACAGCCTGTTGCAAGCCATCTTGCTGCATGTCCACCTGCTGCCAGCCTTCATGTTGCCAACCTACCTGCTGCAGAACGGTTTGTTGTCGAACAACTTGTTGTGAACCTACCTGCTGTGTGCCCAGCTGCTGCCAACCTTGCTGCCAGCCATGCTGCTGTGACTCTAGCTGCTGTCAGCCTTCATGCTGTCAACCAGCTTGCTGCCATCCATCCTGCTGTTGAGCATCTTGCTTTCCAAAAACTGCAGTGATTCTACTTAGAGACATCCATCTTCCTACTCCATGCTTTTGTTGTCAACTACTCTCCTTCTGACCAGTTTTCCCTCCTCCATCTTCCTACTGAAAGTCTTAGACTATCTTGTACATAATATCATCCACTTCCATCTAGTGCTGTTCTGTCATATTATGTGGTAACAACTTTGTAGGTGAATTATCAGCTCCATATCTACTGATTACAGAGGGGAATTATTTTCTTTTTATTGTTCCAGATGGCCAAGGCTTTAGCTCTCCATAGCTGTCCTTCCATCTGGCTCTTTTGTCAGAAAAAAACCTGTGACAAAGAGGAAGTTACTCTTTTCTAATCATGATCAGACCAATTGAATCCTAAGTGTTAATTCTTGAGATTCTATTTTTTTTAACCACTCAATTTTTCTTCCTGTTAATAATGGTTCTTATTAATTTTCATCTTATTTACTCATTTTTACTTTCTTTCTGTCAATATTCTTAAGTGGTTTCATAGGACCAACATGACTTTCTTGATTGTCTCTTAAACTCTGCTCATCTGCATAAACTTCCTTGTCCTTGTAAATTTGTGAAGTAAAGATGATGATGGTGGTGGTAGTGGTGACAATGCAGGTAATACTAATCCTTCATTCACAAATCATCAATAGAATTGAGTTTTTTGCCCAACAAGAGTAATGGATTTATATTGATCTCTTTATACCTTTGGGACCAATGGTAGGCAAATGGGAGACTAATGATACTTACATCCTAGTTCTGTACTTATTATCTTTACAATCTTAGAAAAGACAGTTTTCCTTTCTGGACCTTACATATCTCTAAAATGATGTGGCTGGACTAGGGGGATTGGAGGGTCTTTTCTAAGTCTAAAGCAATGATCCTATGATCCTATGAAAGAGGCAGTTAGTTCACAAACTTTTATTAAGGTCTTACTATGTGCTAGGTACTGTGATAAACACTGGGCATGCAAAGAAAAGCAAATGTTCTAAAGGAGTTTACATTCTAGTGATGGGGACAACATGCAAATATCTAGGTATGTACCATAAACTCATAAATATGTGTGTATGCGTGCGCACACACACACACACTCATATATATGTATATACAGATTCATATACATATATACATAAATTATAGACATTTATGTGTGTGTTTAATGTTTTATATGTATATATACATATATGTATATATAATATTATACATATAGAGAGACAATGATGCATAGGGAGATATTGATAGAGATAAAATTAGAGAGACAGAGACAGACACAGAGTAGAGACAGGAACTGCCATAGAGAGATTGAGATAGAGACAAAGACATTGAGTGCACAGAGACAGACAGCCATAGACACAGAGACAAAAAAGAAAGATAGATACAAAGATAGATAGAAATAGACAGAGATGGAGAACTACAGATAGACAAGAAAATATTAAAATGGAAATACATACCAATTCAGAGTCACAGACAGACAGATTGAGAAAGAGAGACAGATTGACAGAACAAAGACAGCGAGCAACAGAGTGGCAGCACCTATATTCCCATTAGAACAATCACAAATAGAAGTATCTCATTAATGAAAAGTATTAGAAACATAGATTGGGTACTGTCTTACCTGGAAGGTACATTTTTTTTCCATCATGAGTTTGTAGTGTTAGGAGCAAGATTTTCTTTTTTTTCTTTAAATAATGTTTTATTTTTTCCCACAACTACATATTAAGAAAAAATTTGGCATTAATTGTTACAAAATTTTGAGTTCCATATTTTTCTCCCTCCATCCCCTCCCCTCTTCTGAAAGTGGTAGGCAGCTTGAAATAGTTTATACGTGTGCCACCATGTAAAACATATTTCTATATTCATCATAATTCTGGAAGAAGAAAAAGATCAAAAGGAAAAAAACTACAAAAAAGAATAAAGTAAGTGAAATATATACGTTTCAATCTTCATCCAGAGACCATCCATCATTTATCCAGATATGGACAGCATTTTCCTTCATGAATCCTCTGTATTTATCTTAGATCATTGCATGGCTGAGAAAGGCTGAGTCATTCAGAGATGATCATCACACAACGTTGCTAATACTGTGTACAGTGATGTTTTTTTGGTTCTGCTAATTTCACTTTGCTTAAGTTTGTATAAGTCCTCCCAGTTTTTTCCTGAAATCTGCCTGCTTATCATTTCTTATCGCACACTAGTATTCCATCACATTCATGTACCACAACTTGTTCAGCCATTGCCCATTTGATGGGCATCCCAATATTTTGCCAACATGAATACAGCTTCTATCAATATTTTTGCACAAGTAGGTCCTTTCACCTTTTTAATGATCTCTTTGGGATAGAGACCTATTAGTGGTATTGTATCTAAGAGTATGCACAGTTTGGTTACCCTCTGGGCATAGTTCCAAATTACTCTCCTGAATGGTTGGATCAGTTCTCAACTCCACCAACAGTGCATTAGTGTTACAATTTTTCCTCATCCTCTCCAACATTTATGTTTCTTTTTTTTTTTTATCATATTAGCAATCTGATAGGTGTGAGGTGATATGTCAGAGTTGTTTTCATGTGTGTCTCTCTAATTAAAAGTGATTTAGAGCATCCCTTCATATGCCTACAAACATCTTTGGTTTCTTCATCTCAAAACTGTTCATATCCTTTGACTATTTATCAGATGGGGAATGGTTTGTATTCTCATAAATTTGACTTAGTTCTCTATATATTTGAGAAATGAGTCCTTTATCAGAGACAATTGTTGCCACAATTTTCCCAGTTTTCTGTTTTCCTTCTAATTTTTTGCATTAATTTTGTTTGTACAAAATTTTTTAATTTAATGTAATCAAAATTATCTATGTCATATTTTGTAATACTTTCTATCTCTTGGTTGGTCTTAAATTCTTCCCTTATCCATACATCTGACAGGCAAACTATTCCATTCTCCCCCAATTTGCATTATTGCTTATGCTTTAAAAAAAGTTATAAATGCTACATACTTTTAAAACTGGCCATCTTGTCTAGGCTTCTTTTTGAGTTTCCTAACATCATCTGTTTTGTGCATTTCAAAAAATGTCACAATGGCTCTCTTTTTTGGAAATTCTACTAATAGCTCAAATAAATTTACCTATCTAGGTTTCTGTAGACTCTTGTGTTTGTATTTCAAAATTCCTACTTCATTTCTTTTCATTAGATATACTTCTAATTTTTTTTTATTGCTTTAAAAATCCATTTTTAACCTTATGTAGGATTAAACTTAAGTTTTCCAGATAAGTTATTCTTGGCTGTAAGACTATATATTTTTCCCTTTGGATTTTGAATTCCAAGATCTCTGATTAATAATTGAAGCTGTGAAGCCTTGTGTGAGCCTGACGGTAATTCCTTGATTTGCATATTGCTTTTTCCCCCCCGTGGATTTTTGCAGTATTTTTCATTTGATGTGAGAGCTCTAGATTTTGGTTATAGTATTCCTAGGACTTTTTATTTTGGTATTCCTTGCAAGAGATCATTGTCAGATTCTTTCTACCTTTATTTTGCCATCTGGATCTAATATTTCTGGGCAGTTTTTATTTATGATTGTTTGAAATATAGACCCCAGGATTTTTTAAATTGTGGTTTGTAGGGAACCCAGTAGTTCTTAAATAACCTGTCCTTGACCTGTGTTTCAGGTCAGTTGTTTTTGACATCACAATTCTCATATTTTCTTTTTTAATCTCTTGACTTGGTTCTAATATTTCTTGAAGTCTCAAGGAGTCTTTTGTTTCTCTTTGTTTTACACTAATTTTCACAGAGTCCATTTTTGGATAAGGTTTATCACTATTCTAAGCTACTTATCCTCCTTCCAATTCTTTTTCTCCAGAGCTTTTATTTCATTTCAATTTTTTCTAAATTTTTACATGTATATCTATACACATATATGTGTGTGTGTACACATACACATATATAATACACATATGCACTTTTTTTCTTTCAGTTTCTGCTTATGGTTGTTACAGAAATACTATTTCCATTGGGAAGGATCTTTAGATTTGCAATGGTTGTAGATACTTTTTGATAATTTCTTTGATTTACTCATTTCTTCATCAGTAGGTTCTGATTTGAGATTTTGTGGCCAGGTTCTACACTGTGCTATGCTTTAGCACTCTGTGATATTGCCTTATGTTCCCTGAGTTCTTGGCTCTCCTCTACCTCTCAGAAGTAGCACTCACTGGAAAAAGATCCATAATTTCAGAATGTTGGACCTTCAATATTCTCTATGACATTGAAGAGCAGAGTATTATCAACCTTGGAGCCCCTGAACCCTGGTTGCTTTTGTCTGAGTCCTGTGGTTTTATGGTCATCACTGGCTTCTTCCTTTTGTTCCCTCTTGGCATTTCCAAGACCCAACCCTGGGACTTTGTCCAGAAATCCATCTGTTCTTGCTGTATCCAGATGCAGAGTATTTAAGCTATACGTGTCCATGGCTATCTTTGTTTGCCCTTGGAGGCTGCTTTGTGTTTGTGTTGTCTTTATTTCCTATTGTCCTTGGGCTTGTGTTTTATCTTTTTTTTTTAAGAATGGAAGAAATCGCTTATTAGAGTTTCTTTTTGTATTTTTGAGCAAAAATATAAAAGATATTTTGGCTTGTTTGAACTTGAATAGGTCATGTGGAAGCTGGGTGGCCTGTTTAGATAGGAATCTTGACAGAATGTCTTGATATTATAATTATTTCACAACTGAGGAAACTAAGAATGATAGAGATTAGGAGACTTGCCTATGACTATTTAACTACTAAATGTGAAATGTAGGATCAGATCCCAGGTCTTCCTAACTTTACATGTAGCCCTCAGTCATATACACTGAGAAAGCAACAGTTCAGAATGAATGTAACAGTTTGGATGTGGAGAATAAATTGGATATTCTGGAGACATTTTAAAATCATTATGTCTATAACTGACCTCATGATCACTCTTCCTACATTCTCCCTTCTTACAAATCTTCCCATTTCTGTTTTCCTTGTTTATCTCTTTTAATTAGGTTTATTTTTGCTTTTGTTTTGTCTGAAATTGTGATTGCCACCTCTGATTTTTTTTTACTTTACTTAGGCCAAAGCATAATAGATTTTGCTGTGGCCCTTTATTTTAACTCGTATGTGTATCTTTCTGATTCATGTGTGTTTCTTGTAAACAACATTTTTTTGTATTCTGGTTTCTAAGCCATTCTGCTAACCTCTTCCATTTTATAGGCCAGTTCATTCTATTCACATTCATAATTATGATTGCTGAGTATTTTCCTCCATCCTATTCTATTATACTTATCCATTTCTTTTTTACCCTGTTCCTTATTTCAGAGTCTATTTTGCTTCTGACCAGTATCTCTCTTAATCTTCCTTCCTTCTTATTTTCCTCTCCTCCTTTCTCTTCTACTTCTTTGGTTGATAAAATGAATTTTTGTATTCAACTGTCTATACGTATTCTTCCTTCCTTCAACCACTGCATATGGAAGTGACGTCCAAGTGTTGTCCATTCCCAATTCCACGGTCCTCTCCATTATATAAACTCTCTCTTGAATACTCCATTTACATGAGGTAATTTTCCCCATTCTGTCTCTTCTTTCCTCCTCTCTCCCAGTACCTTCTCTTTCCTCCCCCTTTCCTCCTTCTTTTTAGGTCATCTAAACCTAATAGATTAATTGCTGGGCTTTTTCTTTTCCTAATTGAACTCCCTCAAAGACCCCAGGTGATGATAATGTTCTGAGGTTACATGTATTATCATTACATTTAAAGAGTTTGACTATTTTTAGCCCCTTGTGATTTCTCACCTAATATTTACCTTTTTATTCTTCTCCTGAGTCCTGTGTTTGAGTGTCACTTTTTTATTCTTTTCATCAGGATTGTTTGAAAGTCCTCTAATTCATTAAATGTGTATTTTCTCCCCCTTTAGGACTATACTCAATTTTGCTGGGTAGGTTATTCTTGGATGTAATCCTAGATCCTTTACCTTGTCAAATGTCATATTACATTCCTTTTAAGTGATGACTGTGTGTGATCCTAACTAAGACTCCATGGCACTTGATTCTTTTACTGGCTGATTGCAGTATTTTCCCTTTGACTTGGAAGTTGCAGTTTTTGGCTATAATATTCCTGGGAGTTTTTCTTTTGGTGTTTCTTTTTTATGGGAAGTTTTTTTATTTTTCTAAAATTAATTTATTTTGAATTATCTACAATCACTTCCATAAGCTTTTGAGTTTTAAATTTTTCTTCCCCTCCCTCCTCACCTCCCTCCCCAAGATGGTGCACAAAATGATATAGGCTATACATATACATTCCTATTAAACATATTTTAAAATTAGTGATGTTATAAGGAAAAAGTAAAACTAATAGGAGGAACCACCAGAAAGAGGAAACAAAATGCAAGAGAAGAAAAAAATAGCAAATAGTATGTTTCGATCTGCATTCAAACTCCATAGTTCTTTCTTTGGATGTGGAGAGCATTTTCCATCATGAGGCCTTTGGAGATGTCTTGAATCCTTGTGTTGCTGAGAAGGGTTAAGTTTATCAATATTAGTCATCACACAATGTGGCTATAATTGTGTACAGCGTTCTCCTGGTTCTGCTCACTTCACTCAATGTCAGACCATACAAGTCTTTCCAGGTTTTTCTGAAGTCAGCCTGTTCATCATTTCTTACAGCACAATAGTATTGCATTACATTCATATGCCACAACTTGCTCAGCCATTCCCCAATTGATGGGCAACCTCTCAATTTCCAATTCTTTGTCACCACAAAAAAGGCTGCTATGAATATTTTTGTACATGTGAGTCCTTTTCCCATTTGCATGATCTCTTTGGGAGATAGCCCTAGAAGTGCTATTACTGGGTCAAAGGGTATGCACATTTTTATAGCCCGTTGGGCATAGTTCCAAATTGCTCCACAAAATGGTTGGATCATTTCACAACTCCACCAACAAGGCATTAGTGTTCCAATTTTCCCACATCTTCAACATTTATCATTTTCCTGTTTTGTCATGTTGGCTAATCTGATAGATGTGATGTGCTACCTCAGAGTTTTGATTTTTGTTTCTCTAATCAATAGTGATTTAGAGCATTTTTTCATATGACTACATATGGCTCTAATTTCTTCATCTGAGAACTGTATGTTCATATCCTTTAACCATTTACCAATTGGAGAATGACTTGTATTCTTATAAATTTGGCTGAATTCTCTATATGTTTTAGAAATGAGGCCCTTATCAGAGAGACTGGCTGTAAAAATACTTTCCCAGTTTTCTACTTTCCTTGTAATGTTGGTTGCATTGGCTTTGTGTAAAAACTTTTCAATTTAATGTAATCAAAGTTATCCACTTTGCTTTTTGTAATGTTCTTTATCTCCTGTTTGGTCATGAATTCTTATGTTCTCTATAAATCTGATAGGTAAACTATTCCTTGTGTTCTTATTGGGGTTTCTTTCTAAAGGTGAGTGGTGGAGTCTTTCAATTTATACTTTACCGTCTGGTTTCAAGATATCTGGGCAGTTTTTCTTGATAATTTCTTGTAATATAATGTTCAGGCTCTTTTTTGTTCATGGCTTTCAAGTAGTCCAATGCTTCTTAAATTATCTCCCTTGATCAAATTTTCAGGTCAGTTGTTTTTTCCTATCAGTTATTTCATTTTTTCTTCATTTTTCATAGTTTTAGATCTTGATATCTCCTAGAATCATTAGAATCCATTTGGTCAATTCTAATTTTTAAGTTGTTTTCTTCAGTACATGTTTGTAACTCTTTTACAAATCTGTTAATTCTATTTTCAGGATTGTCTTCAATAGATCTCATTTCCTCCCATTTTTCCTCTGTTATTCTCTTATTTGATTTTCAAAATCACTGTTTTTTCTCTTTTTAAATCTTTTTCTTTAACCTTTACTTTAAAGCTTCTTGGAATTCTTGCTGGCCTTGTGTCTACTCTGTGTTTTTTTTTCTGAGCCTTTGATTTTAGATGTTTTTACATCATTGTCTTCTGTCTTTGTGTCTTGAGCTTTCCTGTCACCCTATGTTCAGGTTCTTTATTATGTATTTTTTAATTTATTTTTGCTCACTCTTCTAGCTTACTTACTGGGGTGGCACTGACTATGCCCTGTTAGAATTGATTCAGATTGCTGACCTGAGGGATTAACTCTCAGGAGGGTGGAATGCCTAGGGTTGGTGTTTTTTTTTTGTTGTTGTCTTTTTACCTGATACCCTAAAATGAAGATTTTTCTGCTCTCTTAAGGAAGTAGGAAAAGAAGGGAGAGAATTATTCAGAGCAGGAATTGTTACCATGTATCTTTTTAAGGGAATATATGAAGTGGTGGAGAATATTTCCTTTACTTTAACACCATTTCTACCTCACAATGATCCCTCAAATTTTACAGTCTAAGAGTTTTTACAAATACAACACAATTTAGAAATACAGTAACAATTTTTGTACCACAAACAATAAATTTTGGATAGTATCAATTGCATTTCCAGATTATCACATATGGAAATTTTCTATCTTATTACTCTTGGTATTTTCAGCAATTACATCAAATAATAATAATTCCACATTTAACATATGCCATTGTATTAAGCATTCTACAATCATATCATTTTTTGTCCCATAACAACCATTACTATTTATTTATTTTTCCTTTATAGAACAGTAAACTTAAATTAAATCAGATCTGAATTTTTAATCACTAATGGTAAACATTTAAAAACTTTTTTGTTTGAAATCTAATATTCTTGGGCCTTTAATTTCTTCTTCTTTTCTTTTGGTGAAGCAATTGAGGTTAAGTGATTTGCCACAGCTAGTAAGTGGTATGTGTCTGAATCCAGATTTGAACTCAGGTCCTCCTGACTTCAGGGCTAGTGCTCTATTCACTGTGCCAACCAGCCACCCCCTCTTGGCCCTTTAAAAGGAGATATTTTCCACAAATTTATGTATTCCCTTAAAAAAGATACATGGTGATAATTCCCGCTCTAAATAATTCTCTCCCCTTTTTCTTTCCTGCTTCCTCAAGGGAGCATTCAGTAACTTAACTCACTGTTAACAATGTTAACCAGGGTAGTCAGTTTTCTGGCCAGATTTCATAAAGCCCTCCTACAGGTTTATTCTGAGAGGTGGTTGGTCTTCTAACCCTCTATAACTTTTTAGTTTTCAAATCAAGCAACAAAATTTTCATTTTCAATCCTTCTACTTAAAATAAAACCAAACTTCCTCACACCTTCTCAACATGCTTAAACCATCTGAAGTAGCACAAAGGCACCCAGAACAACCATCCAAGGGTGGATAACTTAAGAACACATGGCTTACCTCAAAACACTCTACTCCCCCCAATCACACTCACCAAGTCAGCTTTCCTTCCAGGTTCTGAAATCTGAAGGGAGATAAGAATTGCAGATCCAGAGAACTCCATTCTCTCTCTCTCCCCCTAATAGCTTTTAAAATGTTAATGTTTAAAGGCAAATAAAACAAAAACAAAAAGAAACAACCCTTATTTTTGTAGCTTTAAACACATTGCCTTGATATCAGATATATTGGTGGGAGGGATACAAAGACAGTATCTTAAACTCTTAGCTCTGGGGTCTGATTAAACCTGAATTCAAATTCTTCTCAGCCCCTTTCCTCTCTCGGCCTCTTGGGCAGCATACTCCAAATCCTTATCAGTATCTCCCAGCTCTTTGATTCTAATCTCAATCTCTTGCTGAAAGCCTGAGATAGGAGTTCTTTCCCACTGTTCTTTCTCTAATCACAGACGTTAAAAGTTACTTATTTTTTTCTTCTGGCAGACATAAAACATTTACATACATATGTACAGATAGACAATGTGAGCACAATTCTAATTCTAACCTTGACTGGTCAAAAGAAGCTCATTTTGTCCCAGGATCCCCTTTGAATGAGTCCTGATGTTTTTCCTCCTCTTTTCCCTTCACTAGGAAAACCTTTTACCCCTGTGCTGCTTCCCTTCCAGCAGGAAGCATAGTCCGATTTCCCCCTGCTAACAGGGATTTTCATTATCCTGGGTAGTCCCACTACCCCAATTTGCTAGCATCTTCCCCAGTGGACTGTTTTGGGGAATTTTAGGAAGCAAATCCTCATTCTTCCCATGTGCCTTTTCTTTTGAATCCTGGCACCCCCTATCCTAGGATTTTCCTCTGAAGGCCCCTTTTGGGGCTAGTCTACCTAAGATGAGCCCGATCAACAAGAGCAGTACTTATTCCAATTTCCTACCTTGCTTGAGATTTCAGACTTGCATGATCTCTGGCCACTGTGGTCTCCTCTTGATTGGTTCAGTCACTCTGCTTGGCAAACACCGAAGTCTCGGGATCTGTACCTGCCACCTGGGGTGGTCAGAGAAGAAGGCTGAGATTGCTCAGTCTTCTTAGATTAGCCTCCAGTGGGGGGGGTGTCTTTCAAATATCTTGGATGATCCCCCAAAGTTGTTATAAACAAGCCTACCAAGCCCCCTCCCTAACTAGAGCGAGGCTCAGTTCCAGGCCCAATAATGAAACTACAGTCTGGAGTGAAAGAAGAATCATTTATTATCTTTCTTGCAAGAAGCAGGCACATTCCCCATAATGAGAGAAGCATGCTGATAAAGAAGTGAGAGCAAGCTTTATACTGTTAGCCTGGCACAGGCCCTACCTTCAGAGCTTGGATTGGTCTGACCTCTTCTGGGTTACAATCTTCCTGAACCACCCATCGTATGTGCCTCCTTGACGTGTTCTTCCTCCCTCATAATGCCTCCCATGTTATGTAAATGAGCAAAGTTCCCTCCTTGGGGAATGTCAGATAATATATATGAGGCTAATTAAGCATGTGTGTTAGCAAAAAGTTGGTGACAGTCCCTTGATTCTGACTAGTTTGAGCCAGTATCAGTCTGGGTCCCCTTTATCAGGAAGTTTGCGATTACACCAGTGTCCTTTTCCAAAAGCTAATTGGTTGGTGGTGCTCACACCACCCAAACACTGCAACATCCTGTGGAAACCTAACTTCTTAGTATTATTATTTCTCACACTAGTTTTTCATATATTTGTTAATTTTATAACAAAAAAGAAAGGTAGAAAAATAATGAAGAGTAGAGGAAAACAACTTATATAAAAATTTCAGAACTTGACTCTCTTCACTGACTAACCACGATTTGAGAAAGCTGAAGATAAAGCATATTTCCCTTCTCTTGACAGAGAGGTAGTAGACTAAGAGCACAGAATAAAACAGGGGCATAGAGATGTAGGGGCAGCTATATGGCATAGTGGATAGAGCACTGGCCCTAGAGTCAGGAAGATTCATCTTCCTGAGTTCAAATCTGGACTCACACACTTACTAGCTATTTGACCCTGGGCAGATGGCTTAGCCCTGTTTGCCTCAGTTTCCTCATATGTAAAATGAGTTGGACAAAGAAATAGCAAACCACTTCAGTGTCTTTGCCAAGAAAACCCCAAATGGGGTCACAAAGACTTGAACATAGTTGAAACTACTAGACAATAACAACAGCAACAACAACAAGAATGAGAGGCATTGATAGCATGTTGCTTATGTTTATTTGTCTAATTAGAGAATTGTTGCTATCCCCAGGGGCCCACTCCTTTCCCTCTAAAGAACCTAAAATTTCTGTACCCACACATGTGGTTCAGATTGGCTTCAATCTCAGGAGAGTATGCCCTCTGAGGGTGGGTGAGGGTTGGCTCATTTCTTCAAACTCTTCAGCTTATTCAACCCACATCCTAGTGACCCGGAGAAAAATGCTTAATGCTTAGGTTTTGGCTCATGTCTAGGTTTTCCACAAAAAGGGAGCAGAAAAGTACTCAATGTACAACATGAATCAGTGGTAGGACAGGTATTTATATTTGTCAAAACCCTCACAAGTATACATTGGCAGAAAGACTACAATGTATTCAACAACAACTTGTAAATACTTTTATGCTCCCATGGGTGGTTAAGACTTAAATTTCATCAGAATATAAAGCGATTTGTGGAACTACCAATTAGACATGGCTACATGTCATGCTGGCTCAGGCAGCCAGTGCTTGGATTCCTGCTCATTATTGGTTGTTTTATTTGATGCTTAAACTTCTCCTGATGTTACTAAGCTCTGACTCAGGATCTCAGGACATCCCAAACTGACAAAGTCCAATGTTTGGTCACCTATACTCATGAAAGAAATGAAATAATAGCCGCAATAATTACTGGGATTTACATAGCATCTTAAGGTTTGTACAGTGTTTTACAATGCTTTGATTCTCACAAAACCCCTGGGAGGTAGGCACTACTGCTATCTCCATTTTTACAGATGAAAAACTGAAACATTAGATAAATTAAGTGACTTGTCTAGGATCACATAGCTAAGTAAGTATCTGAGGCAGGATTCGAACTTAGTTCTTCCTGATTATTAGCTCAACACTATCTACTTTGTGACCTACATGTTTCAAATCAAAGACCCACATACGGCTCTGAGATTCAATCTCAGGCTTGCTTAAGATGGACATGTTCCTCAATTGCCATGTATTCAGGGTGAAAGAAAGAGCACTGTCCTCCTGTTTCCATATCCTTATGGGAAGTCTAGTGAGTGAAGCTACTTGCTACATAAAGGAGCCAAAGGAAGAGAGCCAGGGCCTCTGAGATATCATTCCTTCCTACTTAGAAGACAATAAGTGAATTGCTTCTTAATTGCTAATGTGTCTAACCTCTAAAGTAGCACACACTTTCAGTCGGGAACAGGCAGGGAAGCTTTGTATACTCTGTGATGTTGCCCATGACATTTTAATCTTTTTATTGATTACAACTGGGGATTTTAATGGAATGAGTTTGATAGGGAGAGCTGGTGGAGAGTGATAATGATACAAAAGAAGAAAATAAACATTAAACGAAATCAGTGAAACATTTAAAAAAATACGGAGAAGAGATAGAAATTCAGAAGAGGATATAGACAAGCAGGGCAATTTTTATGGCATGATGTTAAAGTTAGTAGAAATTTTAAGGAAACAAATTATATAGCAGAAGTTTGTGTTCATATACAATCCTCTTCTGTTCTTTTATTGTATACTAAAATGTTCATGTTTATGGGTTTTATGAGTTCACATTTTTCTTTCTCATTTACTCGTTAAGACACCATTTTTCTCTCACTGGACTGGATTTCTCTCTCAATCTGACATTGGGTAGCTCATAGATTTGGCAAAAGCACTGTTAATGACCATATGATTATTGGAATTTCCACATTGCACAAGAAGGTAGAGGCATGAAAGAAAAGTGTTTTTCCTCCACATGTCTCCAATTAGCTGGTAAGGTAGGGGATGATACTGAAGAAAAATGGTTGAGATTTAAATTGTTGGTGTGAATTTCTTCAGTGTTGTTCTCTGGAGAGGCAGAGGAAGAAAGAACATCTGAATTAGATTTAGTTCTTTGAAATAACCACCACTGGCTTGCCCCAGTCTGTTCCTAGACAGGAAATGCTCTCTGGTTCACTTAAAGTCATCCATGGTTTTGTTGCAGTCTGAGAGGTTGAGACCCCTCAAGACTGGAGTACAGGACAGGGTCATCTGGAATGAATTCACAGACTCAAGCATTCTTTAAGTCAAATTGGCAAAAAGTTTATTGTTATGCTTTTCAGTGGGCAAGATTTCTTAAGGAATGCTCTGCAAAAAGGGAAAATTTTCCACTAGAAAGCATAGGTGTAAATGGAGTCTTCCTTAAAATAATAAATAGCATATATCTAAAACATTCAGCAAGCATTATGTAATGGGGACAGGCTAGAAGCATTTCCAATAAGATCAGGGGTGAAACAAGGATGTCCATTATTACCACTGTTATTCAATATTGTACTGGAAATGTTAGCTTTAGCGATGAAAAGAAAAAGAAGTTGAAGGTCTTAGAATAGGCAAAGAAGAAACAAAGCCATAACTCTTTGCAGATGACATGATGATATACTTAGAGAATCCTAAAGAATCAAATAAAAAACTACTTGAAATAATAAACATCTTTAGCAAAGTTGCAGGCTATAAAATAAACCCACATAAATCATCAGCACTTCTCTATATTACCAACAAAGTACAACAGTAAGAGATAGAAAGAGAAATCCCATTTAAACTTACTGTAGACATTATAAAATATTTAGGAGTCTACCTGCTGAAATAAACCCAGGAACTCTATGAACACAATTATAAAACACTTTTCACACAAATAAAATCAGATCTAAATAATTGGAAAACATCAGTTGCTCATGGGTAGGCCGAGCTAATATAATAAAAATGACAATCCTACCTAAGCTAATTTACTTATTCAGTGCCATACCAATCAAACTACCAAGAAATTATTTTTAGAGTTAGAAAAAATAATAACAAGATTCATTTGGAAAAACAAAAGGTCCAGAATATCAAAGGAACTAATGAAAAGAAATGCAGGGGAAGGTGGCCTAGCAATTCCAGATCTTAAATTGTATTATAAAGCAGCAATCATCAAAACTGCTTGGTACTGGCTAAGAAATAGGGAGGTGGATCAGTGGAATAGGTTAAATATGCAAGACACAGTAGTCAATGACTATAGTAATCTATTATTTGATAAACCCAAAGACCCCAGCTTCTGGGATAAGAACCCACTCTTTGAAAAAAAACTGCTGGGAAAACTGGAAAAGAGTATGGCAGAAACTAGGCATAGACCCAAATCTCACACCATATACCAAAATAAAGTCAAAATGGGTTCAGACTTAGATATAAAGGCTGATACCATAAGTAAACTGGGAGAACAAGGAATAGTTTACCTATCAGATCTATGGAGAACAGAAGAATTCATGACCAAACAGGAGATAGAGAACATTATGAAAAGCAAAATGGATAATTTTGATTACATTAAATTGAAAAGTTTTTGCACAAACAAAGCCAATGCAACTAAGATTAGAAGGAAGGTAGAAAAGTGGGAAAGAATTTTTACAACCAGTCTTCTGATAAAGGCCTCATTTCTAAAATATACAGAGAATTAAGACAAATTTATAAGAACACAAGCCATTCCCCAATTGATAAATGGTCAAAGGATATGAACAGACAGTTCTCAGATGAAGAAATTAAAGCCATCTATAGTCATATGAAAAAATGCTCTAAATCGTTATTGATTAGAGAAATGCAAATCAAAACAACTCTGAGGTACCACATCACACCTATCAGATTGGCCAACATGACAAAACAGGAAAATGATAAATGTTGGAGAAGATGTGGGAAAATTGGAACACTAATACATTTTGGTGGAGTTGTGAAATGATCCAACCATTTTGGAGAACAATTTGGAACTATGCCCAAAGGGCTACAAAAATGTGCATACCCTTTGATCCAGCAATAGCACTCCTAGGGCTATATCCCAAAGAGATCATACAAATGGGAAAAGGACCGACATGTACAAAAATATTCATAGCAGCTCTTTTTGCGGTGGCAAAGAATTGGAAATTGAGAGGATGCCCATCAATTGGGGAATGGCTGATCAGGTTGTGGTATATGAATGTAATGGAATACTACTGTGCTATAAGAAATGATGAACAGGCTGACTTCAGAAAAACTTGGAAAGGCTTATATGGTCTGATGCTAAGTGAAGTGAGCAGAACCGAGAAGACTTTGTACACAATAACAGCCACATTATGCAATGACTAATATTTTTAAACTGAACCCTTCTCAGCATCGCAAGGATCTAAGACAGCTCCAGAGGCCTCGTGATGGAAAATGCTATCCACATCCAAAGAAAGAACTATGGAAGTTGAATTGCTGTCACTTATTTTTACCTTCTGTTGAGTTTTGTTTCATCTTTCTGATGGTTCCTCCTACTGGTTTTAACTTTTACTTACAACTTCACTAATGTGAAAATATGTTTAATAAGAATGTAAATGTAAAGTCAGATTGTGTGCCATCTTGGGGAGGGTGGTGGGGGGAAGGAAGGAGGAGAAAAATTTTCAACTCAAAAGCATATGGAAGTGATTGTTCATAAATCAAAATAAATTAATAATGTTTTTTGTAAAAAGGGAAAGTTTTCTCATAAGACAGGAGCTTACTAAGGAATTGGGAGGCTTCCAGAGACATGATCTTAGGTCTGGGGCCTCAGCAGCCCAGCACTCTCTCACCCAGCTTTGTGTAGCTACACCAGGGAGTGAGATAAGGGTCTTGGCTGGGGCCCACTCATGAGTAATTGCTAGGCACAGTGTCCTTGGGCTGGGGAGAAATTGTCAGAGACAGTGTTTCTGAGACTAGAGAGAAGTTGGAGTCCAAGTACAAGCTCAAGCACCCAAACACAAGCACCGAAGCACCCCATCAGTTTTGCTTCCTTACTTGCCTCCCTGTAAAGAGATTTCATTTCCCCTTTGTTTTCTGAAGCTTTAAGCAGTAGGGACAGTGCTCATCCCATGTTCTCTGTTGGGTATGGAAGAAGTATGGAGACTGGTGCAGCTCACAGTCCTGTGTCTTTTCCATCTTTGCTGCATGGTCCACAAACTGGGGTTGCTCAAAGGACTTCCCAAATAATAGCATTTATATAATATTTTAAAGCTCTTTATGCATATTAATTCATTTGATCTTCATAACAATGACAAGGTAGATGAAGTTCAGAGTCAGGTTGTCTGGAGAGAATTCAGGGGGCAAAGATTCTCGTAGTCAAGTAGTCAATAGAGCTCCATTGAGGCAAAATCAGCAGGCTAGTCCTTAGGAGCACTAGCAGTGTAAGAAAAGACAGGGGCTTGCTTCCATACACAAGTTTTGGGAATTCAGCTAGAGTTGGGGGTATGCTCCTATGTGGGAAGTTAACCACAGGGAAGGATGTTATGAAAGAGGAAGCAGGTGTTTAAGGGGAGGCAGGAAAGGGGAAGCAGGTATTTTGGGTACTTTACAAAATAGTTTAGGGATGTGGTAACTAAACAGGGAACTTAGCTTGTAACATTCAAGGCTATGTTCACAAACCATATGGATAAGACACTTACACAGAAAATAACAAGTTTCCTTGTCAACAGATAAAGCCCCCTGTTACTGGGCAGATTTAGATTCAGGCAAGTTTCCCATTGTTGCTGGGCAGAAGTCAGCATCCTCAACAATAATCTAAAGGAGATGCTGTTATTATCCCACTTTACAGCTGAGGAAACTGAGGCTAAGAGAGGTTAAGTGACTTTTCCAGGGGTACAGAGCTAGTAAGTGTCTGAAGCTGGATTGACTCTAAATTCAGCACGTATCTTCAATGAAAAAATCATAAAATAATATAATTAGAGTAGGAAAGGACTTCCAAGATTATAATGTGTGTACTCCTTAATAGTAAAGAGCCATAGTTAATGAATACTAAGGGGTCCTCTGAACTTGTCTTTTGAGTTGCCATATTTTCCAGAAACACTGGACCCAGAGTATGCAGGAGGTCCTGAATGTGTCAAGGACAAACCCCCTCTCCCAACTCCACACTGACATAATTTTGTTGTTTACATCCCAAGCTGGACTCCCTGTGTGTCCTTAGGAGTCAAGACAGGTGACAAACAATTTTTACTATGCTGAGAAACTGCTTGTGGTGGTGGGACCCTTGTAGAGAAGCAGATTATCACATCTTCATGGTCTAGCAATTCCTAAGGGAAAATAATGCTGCTTTTTTGCCATTGCCTTTCTCTTCCTCCTTAGAAGGGGATTAGTCCCTTACCCACCTTATTGCACCTTTCCCCCTCCCATGCCACACCCCTTTAGGAGGAGACTTCTAGTTCCCTCCTTCCTTTGTTGTAGTGTCATAAATATGCAAACTTCTGTATGGGTTGTGAACTTTTTTTTATGTTTATTGTTCCCTCTTAAACCCATTCCCAATGAAAGTAGGATTCCAGAACTACCAGCCCTCCTCCCGCATCTAATTTCTCTGTGTTAGTTCTTCCTCTTACACCTCATTTATATAAAATAATTGCTCTTTTTACCTTTTCCTAAATGGTTTTACTTTTTAGAATTCTGTCATACTCAAGTCTACCTCAATCTTTCTTTTGAACCACCCAATTACTATTAACAATCTTAGACATATGTTGTACATTTCCTCATATAAAAAGTAAATGATCTGTCCTTATTGAGTGCCTTGTAATTAATTTTTGATATTTCTCTTATATTTCTCTTGGATCTTATTTGTCAAATCTTCTGATGAGTCCAGGTATTTTTTTAAAAAAAATTCTGAAAGTCTGGCAATTCATTAAATATCCATTTCCTTTCATTCAGGATTATGCTTAGCTTTGCTAAGTATGATATTTTTGGTCATTATCCCAGTTCTTTTGCTCTTTGATATACAGTGTTCTAAGACCTAAAGTCTTAATATTGCTGCTGCTGGGTCTTGTGTAATTCTAATTGTAGACCACCACGTTTAATTTATTTTTTCTTTTTGCTCATAATATTTTGTCCTTGACCTGGGGGTTTCAGAATTTGACTATGATATTCCTGTAGGTTTTCCTTGTAAGATCTCTTTCAGGTGATGATTGTTGAATTTTTTTCTACTTCTACTTTTCCCTCTTGTTCTAACACTTCAGGAGAATTTAATCATTTTTTTTTGTATTTATTGTATCAAGATTCTTTTTTTTTTGATTGTTTGATCAAGTTACTTTCAGGTAGCTTGATATTCTTATGTTTTCTCTTCTTGATGTCTTCTCCAGATCAGATGTTTTTCTTATGAGATATTTCATATTCTCTTCCATTTTTAAATTCTTTGTATTTTGTTTTATTATTTTTTGGTCTTTTGTAACTTGGTTAGCTTCTCCTTATCAATTTCTTTTGGTCAGGTGACCATTTCATGTCACTCTTTGGGTTTAGAAAAGGCTTCTTTTGCATCAATATCATCCTCTGAAGATGAACCTGAGTCTTCTCTAGTCCCATAGTAACTTTCTATGGTTGGGTTCTTTCTCCTTTGCCTGCTCATTAAAAAAAATATAGCAGTTTGTTATCATAATCACCTCTAGTACTGGAGTAAGGGGGATGGTGTCTCTGGGGACTCAGATCATCATTCAGTTCTCCCCCCTGGCCTGGCACTGAAGCCAAGAACTCAGCCTTCCTGTAAGTGCCCACAGCCAGTGGCATCCCTGCTCCACTCCTTCTACACTCACCAGGTGTGTGCTGTTTCCTTCTCATGCAAGGCTGCATCTCGGCAGCACTGCTGGGGCTGGAGCTCCTTATCAGCAGAGGTTCCCTCAATCTTCCCTGCTTAGACACAGGACTCCCAATGTTGTCTGGGAGGTGAAAATTCCTGTGGCTGGGGCTGAGGGTACCTCCCAACCCAGCTAGCCCTAGGGCTCTGCACTTGCTGTTTCAGTGGAACTAGCCTGGTGGTGTTTAAACTTCACAGGGACCAAACCCTGGTCTTGGGATTTTTCTTCCAGTTGTTCCAGGAGGACCACCGTTCTGCCCTAACTCTTGTTTGTTTTTGCTGCTCTATGTTCACCCTGAGGTGCTGTTTTGTCTTGTTTGTGGGGGAAATCAGGAGAGCTTGGAATTTTCTGACCTACTTTGCCATCTTCCCAGAATCCTCTCTTTGGATTGTGAACTCTTTGCTTTGGCTTTGGGTTCCACATGCATGTTTGTTTCTTTTTTAAATTTAATTTCTTTTTAATTTATGGAATAAAACAAGTATTTCCATAACATAGTATAATAAAAAAGATGATTGTATGTGAAACTGCAAATCTACTATGCATAAGTTGCTATGCTTTTTAAAATACAACAAAATCATGATGTAAATTTCTTTTTTATCTTCCCTCCCCCCCCACCTTAGAGATGGCTTACATTACACACATGCACATACACACACATATAAAATTATTCTATAAATGTTTCTATTTATCACTTCTTTCTGTGGATTCAGAAAGTGTGTTCCTTCATATGTCCTTTATAGTTAATTTGGATGTTAACATGCATGTTTGTTTCTCTTGTAATAAAAGTATTTGAAACACAACGTTCCATGGATTTGTAATATTCTTTTTGGTTAATACCATGAAAGTGGAAGTTGGCCCAAGAAGACTTCCAGGTTATTTTGATGTCACCCAAGTTTTCCTCTGATGGACTGAACAGAAATGGGAAGACCTAGGACTAAAAGGATCAATTGTGCATTTTTAAGCCAGTGTCAGGCTTCACAATTCAAACTCTTTCTTGCATGTGTATCAAAATAAAGCTTGGCTTGAAATTGATTACAAAGACTGAAAAACCACCACAAGAGACACAAGTGTGTTTATATGCCAAGAAAGTAGATTTTTATTAAGATACAATATCTGTGAGAGTCAAGGTAAGATGGAGGATATTATAGTCTCAGGACTGTGCAGCATAATCTCCTCATCTTGAACTTGAAGAAGTTTCTACTGTTGGCTTAGTGGATCCTTAGTGGATAAGAGTTGGCATGTTGGGTTACTTGTTGATGGATTCCTGCTTTATCCATCCACAGTTGTTGCCTCTGGAGGAGAGGGGCAGTGAAAGAAATGATAATTCAGGTTAAAGTCAGTCCAAAGTGGCAACATTGCTATGGATGAAAAAGTTTGGTTGGTTCCTGATGCTCAGACCATATTAGGCTGTCAGAATTTAGCTCAACTTGTAGTAATCGGTATGAAGAAGTGAGTCCATTTGTTGCAAAAGGAATGATTCAGGTCTGATGATTCAGCCAGGTCTCAACATCAGGAGGAGCCACAGCAGGCCTGGTGGCAGCAGGTGGTCTGGCAGCAGACAGGGTGGCAACAGCTGGTCACACAGCAAGTTGGGTGGCAGCAGCCAGAGATGCAACTGGGGCAGCAGCAAGGCTGGCAGCAGCTGGGGTGGCAGCAGCCAGAGCTACACCTCAGGCCAGAGCAGGTGGAGCCACAACAGGTGGTGTTAGTGGGTTGAGCTTCTGGGTTTGTCTCATGAATAGTGAGTTTCTCGAGTTGAAAGTCTCAATGCTTCATGGGCATTTTTTTATTCCTACCTCTAGAAGTTGCTGTTAATTAGTTGGGGTCTGTTTCTTTCTCATTGCTTATATTAATTGAAATTCACTGAACAAATTATTTAATTTTGTTTCCTGTAACTTTTTCACATGAATCATTCCCTTTCCTTGATGAATGAGGATGTACTCTCATAATTTGTTCTTTCTTCCCGAATCACCTTTATGTTTCATCTCCTTTGTGGATATCCTACAGGTCACCCATTAACTAAGCATCACCTGGTAGTCTGATAATGACCTTTCTTAAATCATTCTTTGGCTGTGGGAATATACCAAAAGATGTTGGCCTCATCCTTTCCTTCCTTTGTTTACCACTCTGGGCTCTATCATCTTTGTCTTTCTGTGTCAACTTGTGATTTGTTTTTTGTTGCTTTGTTTTGATTTTACTTGTTTAAAGGTGGATTTCTCCAGCCTTCTAGTATCTTGTGTATTGGATGTCCTACCCTGTGGAATGATAGGTGAGGAATTGTATGAGGCAGAAATTCTGTCTAACAGAATCTGAAGAGGATACTGAGAACAAAGTGGTGGTAATGGTGTCTCTAGAGCCGATATAAGCAAAACTAAATGATCTCTTCAGGTTCCAAGCCTACAATTTCCCCTGGGGACTAATGTCAGTAATTCACTGGCCCAGATACTCCTCTAGACCTGAGAACCAATGCCTACCTAGTTCTTTGCTTACTATAAAGTGTCCTTTCTATTCCCACAGTAGTTCACTGAAGCAGTTAGGAGAAACAGTCTGTTCTTAGTACTTTGTGGCATCAAAAAACAATATGACTGACACAGGGTGTAGTTTCCCTATTCTTCTCTTTTGATTAAATCTATTTTAGCTTTAACTTTGTCTGAGATCAGGATTACTAGCCCTGCTTTTTGACATAATAAATTCTGCTCCTGACCTTTATTTTATGTTTATGTGTATTTCTTATTTTTACAGCATTTCCTGAAAGCTACATATTGTTGAATTCAAGTTTTTATTTGCCATCCCTTTCCATTTTACGGGTAAATTCATTCCATTCAAATTCTAAGCTATAATTACTTGTATATGTTCCTCATTCTTATCTTTCCTCACTATCCTTCTCATCCTATTCCCATCCCTCCTCATTCCACTGCTTTACTTCTAGCTGCTACCTTGCCCTCCTATTCCTTAATTTACCCCCTCCAGGAATTCCTCCCTTATCCTCTCCTCCCACTCCATCCCCTCGCTTTCTTGTTTTTTTCTGAATTTAGAAGACTTTTATACCCTCCTAGATATATATGTTGTTCCTTCATTAACCCATTCCCACTAATTTACATTTCTATATCCCCCCTTATCCTTTCCCATCATCCTCTTATTTCTTTATAAACTTAGAAGACGTTTATACCCTTTTAAATGTATATGTTGTTAACCCAGATCTGATGTGAGTAGGGTTCCAGAATGACGAGTCCTATACTATCTGATTGCTCTGTATCACTTATTCCTCTTTAGTCTCATTTGTATAAGATAATTACTCTTTTTTACTTTTCCTCCATCATTCTGACTTTTAGAATCATATCATACTCAGCTGTACCTCAATCTTTCTTTCCACCTACCTAATTACTAATAACAATCTTAGGTGTATGGTTTATATTTCCATGTATAAGAAGTAAATAATATATCCTTATTGAGTCCCTTATAATTGGTCTTTGATGTTTACCTTATATTTCTCATGGATCTTTTATGTCTAATTTTCTGTCAAGTTCTAGTCTTTTTGTGACAAAATCCTGAAAGCCTGTCAATTCATTGAATGTTCGTTTATTTCCATTTGGAATTATATTTAACTTTGCTGGGTATGATATTTTTATCCACAACCTCAGTTCTTTAGCTTTTCCAATATATAGTGTTTCAAGACCTGTGGCCTTTTAGTGTAGCTGCTGCTAGGTCTTGTGTAATTCTAATTGTGGCTCTGAAGTAATTGAATTGTTTTTTTTTTCTTGTTGCATGCAATATTTTCTTGTTAACCTGAGTTTTTGGAATTTGGCTATGATATTCCTGTAGGTTTTCATTCTAGGATTTTTTTTCCAAATGTTGATTTGTGAGTTTTTTCTATTTTTACTTTTCTCTCTTGTTCTAAAACTTCAGGACAACTTTCTTTAATTATTTTTCGTATTATTATACCAAGATTCCTTTTTTAAAAAATCTTAGCTTTCAGGTAGTCTGATTATTCTTACGTTTTCTCTTCTTGATCTGTTCTCCAGATCAGTTTTTCTTATGAGGTGTTTCACATTCTCTAATTTTTCATTCTTTTTATTTTTTATTTTTATTATTTCTTGGTTTCTTAAAAGTCATTGGCTTTTCCTTGCCCAATTCTAGTTTTCAAAGAGTTGTTTTCTTCTTTAAGATTATGGATCTCCTTTTCCAGTTGGTTGACTTTCTTTCATAATCTTCTTGGTTTTCTTGGATTGTTCTTATTTTTAAAAAAAATTCCTTAACTCCTCTTATTTGATTTTGAAATTTTTTTTTGAGTTCTTCTAAGAATTCTTTTCACACAAGTGACCATTTGATGTTACTCTTTTGGGTAAGAGAGGATTGTTTTTGCTTCAGTTTCCTCCTCAGAACATGAACCCTAATTTTCTTGATTCCCATACTAAGTGTCTATGGTTGGGTTATTTCTCCTTTGCTTGTTCATTTTTGTTTTGTTTTGTTTTTAGTTTTATCAGCTTGTTATTATAATAACTTCTAGTCCTGGGGTGTGGAGGATGGTGTCAGATCCCTTTTACTGTTATTTTTTGAGTTTTGTCCTGGGCCCAAGTTCTGCACTCATTTTCCACTCTTAGCCACATCTAGGGCCCCCAGGCACACTATGCTCGAAATGCTCAAGCTTCCTGAGGATCTTCCAGTGACTAACCTCCAGTTCTGTCCTCTGGCCTGGAACAAAAACCAAGAATTCAGCTCTGGACTTCTGCTTCCAGAAGCCAAGATGTCAGAGTAAAAATGTAGACACTCTCACCCTCCCCTATCAACCTCCGAACACCCAGAAAATATCACTCCAGAAAAAAAAATCCTGGAGCAGCTGAACTAGAAGATAGATGGTCAACAGCAGTACAGCAGCCCAGCAAATGGGTCTCCCAGTGCCTCAGCAAAAATAAGGGAAGCGGCACTACAAAAGGCCCCAGGAGGATAAGCACCCTGCAGCAGTCATCTGAAAGGAGCTGAAGAAAGCAACCTAGAGTCTTCCTGAAGTTCCAGCCTTTCTAATTCCAGCCCAACACTAGGTAAGCTGCCAGAACCCTACAGCCTTCAATTGCCAACATAAAAGGCCCCAGCACACAAAACCAGTGACCAAGACCTAGGCTCCCAACACAAGAAGCTTCGGTCAGTGCCCTCTGTTCCCCAGTAGGAGAGCTCAGTCTCTTTAAAGGCCAGGGAATAAAGAAACCATGAGTAAAAAGAAATGTACCATAGATTCGTATTATGAGGAGAGTGAAGATCAAGACAGAAGTTCTGAAGAGGACAACATTGTCAACAAACCCACATCTGCAACATCAAAAGGGAATATGAACTGGTCTGAAGCCCAAAAAGTCTTCTTAGAAGAACTCAAGAAGGATTTTAAAAGTGTAATGGGAGAGGTAGAAGAGTCCTTAAAAAATGCAATTGGCCAATTGGAAAAAAAGTACACTGAAGAAAACAAACCCCTTAAAAATACAATTGGCCAATTGGAGAAGGAAGTACAAAAACTAACAGAAGAAAATAATCTGTTAAAAACCAGAATTGGGCAAATGAAAACTAATGACTCTATGAGAGAGCAAGAATCAGTCAAACAGAAATAAAAAACTGAAAAAATACATGAAAACATAAAATACCTCATCGGTCAAACAACCGACCTGGAAAATTCATCCAGGAGAGACAATTTAAAAATCATTGGATTACCTGAAAATCATGATGAAGAAAAGAGCCTGGACAGTATGTTTCAGGAAATCATAAGGGAAAACTGCCCTGAAGTCCTAGAACCAGAAAGTAAAATAAGCATAGAAAGAATACACCTCTCACCACCTGAAAGAGATCCCAAGTTGAAAACACCAAGGAATATAATAGCAAAATTCAAAAATTACAAGGTACAGAGAAAATACTGCAAGCAGCCAGAAAGAAACAATTTAAATATCATGGAACCACAGTCAGGATTACACAGGACCTTGTAGCTTCTGCATTAAAAGTCTGCAGGGTGTGGAACATGATATTTCTTAAGGCAAAGGAGCTTGGATTGCAGCCAAGCATCAACTACCCAGCAAAAATGAGCATGATTTTTCAAGGGAGGAGATGTATATTTAACAAAATAAGAGACTTCCAAACCCTCCTGATAAGAAGACCAGAGCTCAAAAGAAAATTTGATCTTCAAGTACAAGATTCAAGAAAGATATAAAAAGGTAAATGGGACAGAAAGATACAATATGTTGTTAATTAGGACAGACTGTTTACATCCCTACAAGGGAAAATGACACTTGCAACTCTTGAGAACTGTATTGTTATTACACCATGTTAAAGAAGTATACATAAAGGGGGTGGATATTAGTTGACTTGGATGAAATGATAAAAAAAATCTAATCAAGTTGGTTAAATGGATCCAAGTAAGTGAATTAGTCTGATCTTAGAAAATATACTGAGAAAGGAGGAGGCAGACAAGGATAAGTTACATCACAGGAAAAGATAGAAAATCCTGTTACAACAGAGGGAAAGAAGGGAGGGGGTGAGCATTGTTTGAACCTTACTCTCATCAGATTTGGCTCAATAAGGGCGTAACATAATCAGTTAGGTATAGAAATCTAACTTGCCCTATAGGCAGTAGGAAGGAAAAGGGGAAAGAAAAGGGAGCGGGGATAGAAGGGAGGCAAGAAGCAGTAAGAGCAAAGGAGAAGAAAAGGGAAAGAGTTAATAGAAGGGAGGAGACATTGAAGGAGGTGGTGGTCAAAAGCAAAACAGTAGTGGGGGGAAGGAGAAAGGAGAAAGAAAAGCATAAACGGGGAAAAAAAGGATGGAGCAAAAGACATAAATAGCAATCATAACTGTGAAAGTTGAATCTCATATTTTTTTTCCTCTTCTGTTGAGTTTTGTTTCCTCTATCTGATGGTTCCTCCAATTGGTTTTAATTTTTACTTACAAGTTCACTAATGTGAAAATACATTTAATAGGAATGTATATGTATAGTCTATATCAAATTATGCGCTGTCTTGTGGAGGGTGGTGGGGAGAAAAAATTTAAACTCAAAAGCATATGGAAGTGATTGTTGAGAAATCAAAATAAATTAAAAACATAAATTTAAAAAATTTTAAAAAAAGAATTAAGTTCTCCTGTATGTGTGCACAGCCAGCAGTGTCCCTGCCTCACTACTTCTGCACTTACAGTCATCATGTACTGTTTCCTTCTTGCCAGCTACCATTTCCCAGCAGCACAGCTGCGTCTGGAGTCCCTCAGCAGCAGAGGTTCTTTCAATCTTTCCCTGCTCAGATGTCTGCACTCCCCAATACTGTCTGTGAGGTGAGAATTCCTTTGGCTGAGGCTAAGGTTACCTCTCAAACCAGATGCCCCCAGGGCTTTTTGTTTGTTGTTCCAGTGGTGATAGACTGGAGGTGTTTGTACTTTATGCAGGCCTTCTGTCCTGGCTTCTTTCCTCCAGTCTTTAATCCAGTTGTACCAGGAGGACCACTGCTCTTCCCCAACTCTTGTTTATTTTTGCTACTCAACATTAACCCTGAGGCACTGCTTTTTCTTGTTTGTGGAGGAAATCTGGAGAGCTTGGGATTTTCTAACCTATTCTGTCTTCTTCCCAGAATCCTCTGGCACACTATTTTCAGAGGCAGCTCATTGCTTGAATATAGTTCTCATAATTACAGAGCTTTTGTTTACATTGAGCTTGAATTTTTCTGAATTGTCATTTCCTACTTAACACTTCTAGTCTTGTTCTGTGGAGTAAGAAAAATAAAAAGAACCCCAACAAATCTAATCCCATATATAAGTGACAGATTTAATTGTTTGAGAATGCCATCATGTTTCTCTTGAGACTTGTCTTCTATAGTTCCTTCATTCAAATCATGCTTGTATTGTGTGAACTCAGTTTCCTTCACCATTCTTGTCACCCTCCTCTGAATGTTGCCTGGATTATCAACGTGTTTCCCAAAGTGCGGTTCCCCAAAATGAACAACATAATTGAAATGTGGTTTCATGTGCCATGTATCAAGGCAGAATGTGGTGGGGCAATTACTCTTATTCTTTGAAGCTATGCAATATGAGTGAGGGGGAGCCAAAAAAAAAAAGCTAATGCATTCTTAGGATGTAACCAGAAATGAATAGCTTCTAGGTCACACTTAATACCATAACCTTCCTCGTTGCTCACAAGTGATCATTTTCCTTCTTTTTCTGCCATGGCATTCCACATTTCTGAAGCAGTCTTTTGTTTCATAGGGCACCAAAAGTGATCTTTCTCCCAAGATGGCCATTTCCCAGGTAAAGTGTGAATATAACATCTAAACAGAAGAAGGTAACACATGGAAAGCTTAATGTCTTACTAGCACCTGACTCATGACAGTTGCCTCCAGAATTGAGGAAGAGGCATAATGGATGAACTTAGATGAGCAGATTGGTGAAATGCTACTATGTGAAGAAAGGAAATACTTTTGCCATTCTCTTTGGAATACAAACAGAAAATTATAATTACTTCATTTAGAGCATTAATTTTCCATCTTGGTAAACAATACCAAGGAAGTAAACTCTTACTGGTGATGGTCATCACTCAGGATGGCATATAAGATGTCCTTGGTGGCAGGAGACTTTCAAACTCATGTATCTCACTCACCTGAAAAGAAACCCCAAAACTCAACCTTCCAACACCATGGCTAGCTTCTGTTGTGGCTCTACATGCTGTGGCCTGAGCTGTGGCTTTGGCTGATGCCAGCCCTGCTGCCACACCTGCTGCTCTTTCACCTGCTGTTGCCAGCCCTGCTGCTGCCCCATCTGCTGCCAGACCACCTGCTGTAGAACCACTTGCTGCTCTCCAGCCTGCTGTGGCTCCTGCTGCTCAGTGAGTGTTAAAGTCTGCCCACATCTGCTCACCATCACCAGTCTCCCCAAGGATGAACAAACCTTAATGATAAGCTGAGCCCTATCACCCCAATTTGGATACTTCAACCCCAGTTGCTTTTCTAACTCCTGGCTTCCATCACAACTATTTCCTTGGTTGGTCCCTTTTGTACTCACAGGAACCAACATAAAATTTACTCAGAATTCATCCACCTAGAAACTTACAAAATACACCAAATTTCATTACTTTGGCTCGGAATTCCTCAAATATCATTACTTTCTGATTGAAAGAAGGTTTCCTGTTGCGTTTGCTCAAAAGCAACTATCTTACCCTAAAACCTGGGATGTAGTATTCCAAACTACATGGCAACAAATTTGACAATCTTAGTGAAATGGATACATATTTACAAAAATATAAATTGCCCAGATTAACAGAAGAGGAAGTAAAACACTTAAATAACTCAGTCTCAGAAAAAGAAAATGAACAAACCATTGATGAACTCCCTAGGAAAAAATCTCCAGGGCCAGATGGATTTACATGCAAATTCTATCAAACATTTAAAGAACAATTAATTCCAATACTATATAGACCATTTGGGACAATAGGTGAAGATGGAGTCTTACCAAATTCTTTTTATGATACAAATATGGTGCTGATACCTAAACCAGGAAGAGACAAAAGAGAGAAGGGAAATTATAGACCAATTTCTCTAATGAATACAGATGCAAAAATTTTAAACAAAATACTAGCAAATAGACAGCAACTTATCACAAGAATAATACACTATGACCAGGTAGGATTTATACCAGGAATGCAGGGTTGGTTCAATATTAGGAAAACTATCAGCAATTGAGCATATCAACACCAAAACCAACAGAAACCACATGATCATCTCAATAGATGCAGAAAAAGCTTTTGAAAAATACACCCATTCCTATTAAAAACACTAGAAAGCATAGGTATAAATGGAGTCTTCCTTAAAATAATAAATAGCATCTATCTAAAACCTTCAGCAAGCATTATATGTAATGGGGACAGGCTAGAAGCATTTCCAATAAGATGGGGTGAAACAAGGATGTCCAT